>NW_005359397.1:2280690-2300355 GCF_000412655.1 Myotis brandtii | reverse complement strand
ACTAATCACAAAAACAATATGTAATTATATATGTGTTTTCCAATGGTCTTAGGCGACCCCTGTCAAAGGGTCGTTCGACCCCCAAAGGGGTCGCGACCCACAGGTTGAGAACCGCTGTTCTAGAAGGAAGGGTTGGGGTACCAGATGGTCGTGTGTCCTTGTCTCCACAGACCCCTTGCTTGGTGCAGAAGGGCATGACAGAAGAGGGCCCTTTTGTGCAGGCGAGGGACCCATCTGTTACTGGGATCAAGTCCTGAGAAGGCATCCTATGAAGAGCATGAGTGAGGGGCAGGGAGATCCTGCTTCCCTTGAAGCTGGGGTGGGAGAGGGAAAGGCGGGTCCAGGTGGAGGCCCATTTTTTGATGAGGTGGCAGGAGGTTTATGTGAGCCTGATTTTCTAAGTAAAGGTAGAGGGAGGATCACCTGCTAGGTGGAGGAAAGGGGGCAGAGGTTTGGGAAGGGTCATAGGTAAGCTTGGAAAAGCCAACGTTTAACAGTACGTGAGAGAGGGCAAAGAAGGCACCTGTGAGAAACATACTGGCAGTGCTGATGGCCTGCCATGGCTGCCTGTGTGCACTTGGGTGGGTTGGGCATAGCTCAATCCAGGAAGCAGTGTTGACATCAGCTACAGCATGATGGTAGCCCCTCGTGTTGGCATTGAGCCTCTTGCACACCCACACCTGGGGCCAGGCTCATGCAGTCTTCTCTCTGAATTTTGACCTCAACAGTTACTATTGCTTTGCAAAGTCTGAGTGAGAGAAACTAGTGTTAAGGACCCTCTTGCTTACTGGAATCACTTCTTAAACCCATGCCTGTTATGTAAACACTAAATTAACATTATGAATATGGCCCCAAAATGCTGACAAAGGTCTTCCCAAGTAATGGTGTCCTTACCTTTCATTCTGAGAGCCAAAATTTTGCTTCCAGGATGGTATTTTCCTCATCCTTGTTACCCACCTGGGGAACCCCCCTCCTAGCACTCTTTCCCTCCTCTCTTACCAGAGGCCCCACCCATTACTTAAAACGAATGACCATTTTAATACTTACTCATTGTGCATACCATAAAGAAAGGAAACAAGAATAATTACTATAATTCTCCATTCTCTGAGATTCCCGCCCTATTTTTCTCTCCCCAAACCTCAAATTTGCTAATCCCCAGGCTGGGACAACACCTGCCTTCTTCAATGACCAGCCTGCTTCCATTTTTTCCTCCTGGGTCGTGGGTCCTAACTCGGCTGCTATGTTGTTGATTTGCCTTTGATTCTATTCACACGTGACATTTTGTTCCCATCAGCTGTGCTTGTCCTTTGAGATGGTACTGGAGAAAGTCAGTCCAAAAGCTTCGGGGTCAGTTTTGTTGTGGAATAAAACAGAGGTGATATGGAGGCTTTGCTTTCTAAGCTCGCAAAGACATCCTCAAAAGACTCTGAGAAGCTGAGGCCTCCTCTAGAGCACCCTTCACTCCATGTCCTCACAAGACCTTGCTGGTCCTGCCCAGAGGCAGCTGAACAGACTAGTCCAGCTCCCAGTGGGCGCCCATCCCAGGGGACAGGGGTGGGGCAGAGGGAGGGTGACCCATTTTGAGCAAAAGGGATAGTGTCAGCCACCTTCTTTCCTGGTAGGACACCAGAGAGGCCAGCGGCCCGTGGGAAACAGAAGCCCCACCCTCTGCCTTGTCCAAGGAAGCCGAGCTTGGTGACGAGGCTCTGCCTGCCATTGTTTGGAAAGGCAAGAAATGGAATGTGTGATTTTGCTCACAAAAGTTTTAGAAAAGTATTCATTCTATGAAGTCCCAAACTCCTTATGATGCCCTGCAACTGATCTCTTTATCTGTCCTTTTTAACTCTCACTGGGTCACTTGAATATTGAGTGGGTTCTGACCAAGTCCAGCTGCCCGGTTTCCATCCCACTTCTCTCAGGGCTCCTGGGGGGGCTGTGCCTCAGCCTGGCCTGGTGCCTGCCAGAGCTCCTCTGAGCCCAGCCCCTGGATCTGTGTGCAGAGTGGCTTCTGGCCTCTCACCTTAGCTTGTGTTCACTTTTGCAACTCTGACCTCGTGGTGGAGCTCTTTCTGAAGTGACCTATTTGGTTCTCCACCTGCCTACAGCAAGGAGCTGAACTTTCTGTAAGGACTGGGAATCCGAGCATTTGTACTCTGCTCGAGTACAAGGAGGTTCTCATGAGTGATGGCCGTGTCTATGGCATTTTTCCTGCACTACGTGGCCCTGGACCAATAGGTAGTTTGAGTTATTGCCTTCTGATTTTCATTTTTGTCATTAAAGAGTTGGCTTTAGGTATCTCTCCCTTATATGTACTGAGTGGGTGTCTGTTTTTAATATGCTGTAGACAAAAGTGACAGATCCCCAAAGATATTAGAAGTATAGCTAAAATCATCACAGGTGCCCAGGAGTGAGGCCCTGGGGGAACAGGGTTGGTGTTCAGGGTTTAGGGTATGTGTTTGGGCTTTGGGAGATTTCGTTGGGTGATCAAGGACTTTTTTTTTTAACTCTTATTAGCCTTGGTTTTTAATCTCTAAAATGAATTATCCAAACAGACTGAGGGAAAGGGTGTTGGGGGTCTGGGTGAAAAAGGTGAAGGGATAAAGCAAAAAAACCAAAAACATAGACACAGACAACAGTGTGGTGATTACCAGAGGAGGAGGACAGTGGGGGAGATGGAAAAGGGTAAAGGGGGATAAAGAGTGACAGAAGAAGACTTGACTTTGAGTAGTGAACACACAATATAATATACAGGTGATGTATTATGGAATTGTACACTTGAAACCTATATTATTTTATTAACTAGTCACTCCAATAAATTCAATAAAAATTTAAAAACAAAACAAACAAACAAACAAAAACCTTCCGTGGCCTCCTCTCTGACTCAGAGTGGACATCAAAGCCCTTACAATGGCAGCAAAGCCTCACCAGGGGCCAGTTTCTTTTATAATCTTTGTCTTCGGTTCACAGACCTTGAATTTGATGCCATCTTCTGTGCATATGTGAATCTGTGCACTCTTCCTGGGAGACCCAGGAATATGGCTGTCACCAGATTCTCAAAGGACTAAAAATCTCCCCAAAGCTTAAGAATCCCTGCTTGGAGGAAGCCTCACACTTGAAAATGCAATTTTAAGAAGGGACTTGTTCACATTATAAAATAATTTGGAGAGGATTCTTTATTTGACTAAAGGAATCACTTAAAATGTCCGACAATATGGTGAAGTGGATAAAATTAAGTACATGCACTGATTTTTATAGACTCTTTGTGACCCAAGTGTATCAGTTTTAAGGGGATTCAGAGTAAATCCCATCATAATAAAATCTATGTGTAACAAAAAGAAAAAAAGAAAAGGAAAGAGTTACCTATCTTGTTTACAGGAGTTTTCAGAGATTTTTAAAAAATAAATGTGTTAATGAAGTACTATGCTGCAGTAAAAAAGAAGGAATTCTTACCATTTGCAACAGCATGGATGGAACTGGAGAGCATGATGCTAAGTGAAATAAGCCAGTCAGAGAAAGATAAATATCACATGATCTCACTCAGTTATGGAATATAATGAACAACAAATGCTGATGAACAAAAACAGATCCAGAGACAGAGAAGCATCAATCAGACCATCAAACCTCAGAGGGAAGGTAGGGGAGGGTGGGGGTAAGGGGGAGAGTTCAACCAAAGGACTTGTATGCATGCATATAAGCCTAACCAATGGACACAGACAACAGGGGGGTGAGGGCATGAGTGGGGGGGTTGAGAGGGTAATGGGGCAATAAGGACACACATGTAATAACTTAATCAATAAAGAAATTTAAAAAATAAAATAAAAAATGTGTTTTTTTTTAAGCATAGTTCACATACAAAGAGTACACAAATCATAAGTGTACCATCAGATGAATTTTACAAAGTAAGCGCATTGGTAACCCAGGTCAAGAAACAGAACGTCATCAGCACCTTAAAAGCCCCTGTTTTAAGCCCATTGCCAATCCTTTCTACTCCCCAAAGTTTACCACAGACCTGGCTTCTAACACTAGAGATGCGTTCTGAAGTTTCTAAAATGCAATCATGCGCACTGTGTTCCTTTTGTGTCTCTCTTCTTCGGTGAGACTCAGCTTTGGGTCATGTAATACTGCTTCATTTTTATTGCTGTATAGTTTTTCACTGGGACAGTGTACCATAACGTGTCCATTCTTCTGCTCAACATTCAGGTTGTCCCCGGGGTCTTTTGGCTCTGTTGAATTAAGCGGCATTGAAAATTTTACTATCTTTTGGTGCACATATGTACACACTTGTTGGGTAATACCAAGAATGGAATTGCTGGGTCATAGGCTATGGCCTACTAGATATTGCCAAAGTTTTGCTAAGTGATTGTATCAATTCATCTTCCTACCAGCAGCAAATGAACATTCCAAATATTCTAAATGATCAAGGAAATTTTCATTGAACTGTCTAATGAATAATGTGTTTGCCAAATGAACGCCCCGAGCAAGCGGCGAGGTAGTGGACTATGGCAGAAATCACACTCACGTGAAACCCCAAGTGAAGCGTGCCCTCGTTCTGGAATGAAGTCCTCATTATAGAAACAGTGCTGATCTCCAAGAACACTTTCATCTCGGTCTTGGCTCATTTTGTGATTTTCATGAGAAGTGCTCCATTCATCACATCCTTTCTGGTGTCTCCCTGTGCCAGGCGCAGGACCAGCTGTGGGTGACGCAAAACACCAAGATGCACACACGTGTGCCATGGATGCACTGCTTTCAGTGCTGAGATTGACGAGAGCAAGGACTCTGACCAGCTAAAGGCTTAGGAAGAGGGCGTGGGAAATGAGTGAGCAAGATGTGCAAGAAGAGTTCTTGGCCCCAGAGTGGTGTTATTTTGTTCCAGGCAGCAAGGCTGAGCTGGCAGAACAGTCCTGATCCAAAAGGAGCCAAGGGCAAGGCAGTGCTCGGGCCACTGTGGGCAAGCCACCTCGCTGCTTGGCAACACACACCTACCGCCTCTGCCAGCCTCCTGCCTGCAACACTCCACTACATCAAAGTCTGGGCTGGGCCTTGGGCGATAGAGCCTGTGACCTGTTCTCAGGCCCAAGCACAAAAGAGACTTGGAGAATGCGGAGCTGGCATTTTCAGCTTCTTTAGAGAGAAGGGGACCCCAAAACCCAAGAAAGGGTTCAGATATTAGACCACTAGGGCTATGGTTGCTAATAACAAGAGCTAAGGCAATTACCATTTGTTCATCCTTGCTGGATTTTTATTTAAAACCACAACTAAAGCGCATCAAAACATTGCTTTATTCTTCATTGTTTTCTAGAGTTAAAGGTCTCAAGATTCACATCTTAGATCCACCTCACCCTAAAGGGCACAACTGTCACAAGTTCAGAAGTGACACACCTTTTTAAAACCATGCCAGGTATGCAGGAGGACTGGTCAAACGGAGGGGTGGACTCAACCAGCCACCGTAGCTCCCCATTATCTGAAGCAGCTAACAGGACCAGTGTTTGTTCCCAGACCTGGAATATAATGGCTCGTGATTCCTCAATTAAAGGTTTGTCTCCTTCAAAGACCTGACCGGGTACTTTTTCTTAGAACAGTGGAAATCTCACTCCCACCTGCCCTGGTTTACAGCTGTGCACTAACCAATGAACACATGCCTTAATGATGACCCAGTGCCATCATCCTTAGCCCTCAGCCCTCCTGGCCACTCCCCTGTGGCTGGCCAGACAAGCTGGCTTTTTTACCGCTGAGTCCTCCTCACCTGGAAGACTGTGAAATAGCAGCTCTGCCCTTCCTCTTCCCATTCTCAACTTTCCCCCTTGTGTGCTAACTCTGGCAAAGTTGCCTCATTCTTTCATGAAATTTCTTCCCCCAACCCCTGCCACAGGACACGTACGCAATCAACTCGGTCTGAGAAGAGCCTTCAGCTTCATGTCCAGATGAAAGAGGAGGACAGACTTTTAAATGGGAGAGTTCATTGAAAGAGAAGAGTTTTCAGTGACCAGAGAGAGAGGTAACCTTTCCTTGCTGCTGGAGCAGACTGAGAGGTGGAGGAGGAGGGAGAGCAAGGGGACCACCACACCCTCTCTTCCCTGAGATGCTGCCCTGAGCAGAGAGAAGGGGAGAGCTTGAGGATTAGAATGGGAGGAGGGTGATATTTTAAATTAAATGGCACTGGGTGTTTACAACTCTCAAAGTAAAAGTGAGGCTGAGATGTTGATGAGTCAGAAATGGCAATGCAACTTCAGTAAAATAAAGCCATTCCCTGTTTGCACCCCAGCAGGCCAGCCTGCTCAATAGACCTACTCAATTTTCTTCAGCCCCAGGAGACTCTGCCTACCCTGAGGGATGCTTCTTACTCCGTGTTTATTCCAGACTATCTATGTCTGACCTAAGAGCACAGACTTTGGGAGGATAGAGTCAGTCTGACTTAGAGGTTACGCTACTCAACCGCCTGCTCATCCTTCCCAAGGGGAAATGAACCAGGGCCAACCCCAGCCCAGACAGGAGGCTGAAAAAATGGAAAACGCAGGAAGGAAAAAATGTGTAGAGACTATTCTTGCAAAACCTTCGCCCAGATAAAGAGCTCAAAACCAAAAATAATCGGAGATCAGAATGGTAAAGAGGAGGGCCACTTGAGCCAGAAGGCAACATTAGCTTCCTCGCATCCTCAGGCGAACAGGGGTCAGACAATTCCTTCAGCTCATATATGGCCTTAGACTAGTCAGGGCACATCTATCCAAGGCTTCGGTTTTCCTGGCTGTCAAAATAGACAGCAGCAGCTTGTTCCAGCAACCTCACACAAGTGGCATGGAGTCAAATGTGATTGCATGGCCTGAAATGAAACAGAAACTCTGAAAACTGCATAAAGCCACTCTACCCAGAATATTCCCAGTCGTCATCTGCTAATTACTGAGGCCCCTCTGGAGACTGGTTACCTCTGTAATTCTCCTAAGGATATATTTAGGCTATTCTTGTTTTGTGACTATTTTGGGGACTGCAAAAAAAAAACAGTATTCTACTAAATTTAAGCATGCACAGCTTACCAACAAGTGTTCCAAAAGCAGATTTGCAGGTAGGTTAGAGATCCGTTTTACATAAAAACCATGCTAAAAGGAATCTGTTATACATATGCAAACCAGTAGAAAACAATAATGTTACAAAGCACGAAGCCAAACAGGAAAAATACATCTTAAGAGTGGCCAAGTAATAGTACATTCACTATTTGATACAGGTATTTTAAACTTCTCCATTAATGCTTGAATACTGCTATTTCTTGCAGCTTGAAGACTTACGCTGGGCATAAAGCAAGTACAACAGGGGGGACGGGATGTGGAAAATTATAATGGAATTCCTGGCAAGTCAGAGCAACCCACACGTTTCTCCTCTAGGACTTCCTGGAGTCAGTTTCCTCCCTACCTCTGTCCAGGGACCACCTTCTGGCTCCACGCCACCCATAACACATCCCCCCATGTGTCTCCCCCAACTCTAGCATGGAGGAGAGCCACACACAAGGTTCATGTTTAGGGGAAGGAGGGGCTGACCTTTCTATTTTAAAATTTACTAGCATAATCTAATTGCAAAAGAAGTCCTTAATTGCCCGGTTCTAAGCCGGCCTGATCAGGTGTGCTGTGCCGGTAATGTGTCCGGACCAAGGGGTCTCGTGGGTCCATTTTAACTCCGTCTGTTTCTCTAAGTCTAGCATGGGTTTCCCCAGCTAGGGCTGCAGACCACATGGCCGGGACAGGCTACATCCTATGTGAGGCTCAGTACAAAAGGACAATGCAAGACCCTCTTGTTCAGAACTACTAAGACTTTAGTGACAGCAGAGTATTCAATCAAACATTAGCCGCTTATGCATGGACCCTGTGTTTACTGCCCAGGTCGCAGACCACTGAAGCCAGCCCTGAATGTGGCACCAACCAGCCTGGACGACCTTGACCCTCCTGGGTCATGTCCCAATTCCTGTGCAGATTTTCCAAGTGACTTCCTTTAGCCTCTTTCCATTGTGTGGACTGGGCAAAGAGCCCTTAAGAAAGGCGCCTCTGGTTCCTGGCCTCAAAGACTCCCTTTGCTTCCAAGGCCCCATATCTAGCTGGCCGAGCAGAGAGTGCTTTAACCCAGCACTTAGGTTCCACCTCTCATGTGGTCCTGCACAGAACTTCCCCTATTAAGAACTTTCAAAAATAGGAACATAGTGCTCCAGGCCAAAGGCAATAGACACAGGGCTGCAGTGGCCACGCTGGGCCCTTCCTGTTTCGACATCTGTTTTTCACTGGTCTACACCTTCCGTCGCTGGCTGCATCCGGGCCTTTCTTTAGGTCTTTAGCCTAAACCCCGTGTGATGATTAATTCTATGTGTCAGTTTGACTGGGCCATGGATGCCTAGATATTTGATCAAACATAATTCTGGGTGTGTCTGTGAGGGTGTTTCTGAGTAAGATTAACGTTTGAATCTGCAGACTGAGTAAAGCAGGTAGCTCCTCCTCCCCCATGAGGGTGGGCATCATCCAATCAGTTGAAGGCCGGAAAAGAACAAAAAGGCTGACCCGCCAGTGACTAGGGGGAAAAAACCAACAACACCTGGGACATTGGTCTTCACCTGCCTTTGGACTCAAACAGAAACATCAGCTCTTGGGTCTCCAAACCTACAGGCTTTCAGACTGCAGCTTCTACCATCAGACTGGCGCCTACACCATCCGCTTTCCTGAGTCCCAGCTTGCTGAATGCAGATCTTGAGGCTTTTCAGCTCCATAACCTCAGGAGCCAATTCCTTATAATAAATCTGTCTATCATCTATCTAAAATAAATGTTTATTTTTTTATCTGTCAATAGTGTCAACCGATGGTCATTGGTACCAATTTAATGCCAACAGGAATGTCCAATTGTGGGTGCAGTAAAGAAGGAAACTTTAGTGCCAACAGCTCAATGGTAACACAGGATGGCTGTGAAAACAGCACTGCTTTGGAACAGCTTGAGCATCTATAATAATAAAAGCTTAATATGCTAATTAGACCATATGTCCTTCCAGACGACCTTCTGGATGAAGCCAGGGCTTTGAGGGAAGCCCAGGTCCCAGGTACCTGCCGGTGGCCAGAGGGAAGCCTGGGTTCCTGGTCCCAGGGGGAAGCTGGTGCCGGCAGCCAGGGAAAGGAAGGCCTACTCTTGCAGAATTTCGTGCATCAGGCCTCTAGTAAGCTTAATAAAATCTGTCTGGAAATTTCTCTGGGGTTCCTTTTTTTTAAAATATATTTTTATTGACTTCAGAGAGGAAGGGAGAGGGAGAGATAGAAACATTAATGATGAGAGAGAATCATTCATTGGCTGCCTCCTGCATGCCCCCTACCAGGGATTGAGCCTGCAACCCAGACATGTGCCCTTGACTGGAATTGAACCCAGGACCCTTCAGTCCACAGGCCGACTCTCTATCCACTGAGCCAGACCAGCTAGGGCTGGGGTTCCCTTTTGATTTCTATCTTGGGGAACCTGAGAACCCTAATGCCAATATTAAAGAGATGCTATCTATGGAGGTGAAATCTTGCACATTTGATCATTTCGTTATCCATGTATTGAATGTTTATTGAACACCTAACACATGCCTGGTGGTGTGCTGGGGACTAGGAGTCAAGTCCTGATCCTGGTGCTCAGAGGGCTCTGGTCTGGAGCAGTGCAAGCATCAGAACATATCTGACCATCTTTTGGCTTAAATTCAAAAAGAAGAGAGATTAGTTGGAGAGCACCTTGGTGCTGAGACACATGTCCTAGAAATTATTTTCCTGAATAAATTCACTGTTCCATTTTGACCTTTTCCACTTGCAGGAATTTATAATTTTCCAAGGCTATAAGTTCATGTTTTCTTAAACAGATTGATCTTTTGTTAAGAAAACAAGTAAGAATAAATAAATGGTATAATCATTTAACTCCATCAGAGGTAACAAAACTCTGTGCAGCCAGGTGCTAAGTACCGAATATTTCACCATCCGCACATCAGCCTTTGTAGTTGAAGGACAAAAGGCAGTGACCCCTGGCCTCCTCTATAGGCTCAGTGACATCCTGCCTGATCGCCAAGGGCCTGATTGTGGCTCCCCGGATGGATTATGGCAATAACATACCCAGTCATGGGTCATTGGGTATTGAGTGCTTATTATATTTTAACACTTTATCGTTTTAAACCTCTCAGCAACTCTGTAAGATGGGAACAACTACTACTTTTTTACAGATGAGAAAACTGAAGCATCAAGAATTAAGTAACAAATTTTTAAAAAAGAATTAAGTAACTTGCCAAGGTCTCACCTTGCTAGCAAGTAGCAGATCTGGGTCTTGAACACAAGTGATCTGGTTTTTGTCTTTCACCGCTTTAGACCTGGCCTGGCAATAGCATGCTTGAGAGACTGTTTTATCTCCTTTCCTTTCCTCCTACTCTATGTCCCCCTCAGCCCAGCAGCGATTTCGGTGGTGACTGGCCTTATGTTCTTTTTGCTTTTAGAAGATTGGAAATACTTTTACCACATCTCTTTACTTCTTGTTTGGTTTATCTTTTCTAAAGCTGAAAACAAACAAGAGAGAGCCTGACCTACGCCCTCCAGGCAGCTTCTGAATGAGAGCCTTCCAGAACTGGGGGCCAGCACTTAGTTGACACCAGCCCAGATCCAGGCTGCCAGTGACTCGGGGGAGAATCTGAGAGGCTGACGGGCATTCCTGTCTCAGGCCCCGGCAGCAGCCCTGACTGCCACAGCAGTCGCTACTGGCTGAGTGAGGGAGGGACTGAATCCAAGACACAGAGAACAACCTCACCTGCCAGTTCAGTACCAGTCTTAGTGAGAGAATTAAAAAGAAAAAAAAGATGATGAAAAAGAGAAAAACCTGGAGGGAGCTCTCGCTACCTAGATAGGGTCCTGAACTCCTCCTCTCCCTTCCTTTCCTCCTCCCTTTATGAGGACCCATCCCCCTCCCCCCTCCTCTCCTTCCCAGCCCTACACCTCCCTTCTCTCCCCCTTTCCCTTCACCCACTGATCTCCTTTTCCTCTGGTAAGGTCCAACCTGTATGCCTCCTAATTCAGATCAGTTTTCCTATGTTACCATGGCAACCCACTGCTACTAAGGTGGTTCAGAGTCACTTCTCCCCTGTATTTTTAATAGGAAAGCTGCATTCTACACCTTGTCCTTCATCATTTACCACTGTCAGTTTGAGCAAAACTCCCCACTCCAGGTTCTCTTATATCCTTAAATGTTTTTGTTTTGTTTTTGTTAATCCTCACTCAAGGATATTTTTTCCATTGATTTTTAGGGAGTGTAAGGGAGGGAGGAAGGGAGGGAGAAGAAAAGAAAGAGAAAGAGAGATAGAAACATTGATGTGTGAGAGACACATCAATTAGTGGCCTCCTGCATATACCCTGACTAGGCTGGGGATCGAACCAGCAACCCAGATGTGTGCCCTTGACTGGGAATCAAACCCATGACTCCTTTGGTGTATCAGCCAACACTCTAGTCATTGAGCAACACTGGCCAGAGCCTTAAATGTGTTAAAACAGCCATATCTCTTTTAAACTATTTTGATCTATTTTGAATAATTTTAGATATAATGTCATCACTTTAGTTAATTCCAAATATATCAGTACAGCTTTCTCCATGGAGTGTACCTGTCCTATTTAGTGAGGGGTTAGGCAAGTTGAATTTGTACTTATGCAGAGAGGCACTGACAGCAGCTGAACTGTGAATACTGAGGAGGAAAATGTTTCAGGTGGGACCATTAGTTCCCCAGGAGCAAACCAGAAACCTGCCCCAGGAAACTGGCCACATGGGTCAGGCAGGAGCTTGTGAAAACTCCTTCCATAACGACACCCAGAACTCAGCATCCCCTCCAGGCCCTGGCTGAGCAGAAGGTCACAAATCCTATGTGTCGTCTTGGGGTTGATTATCTTTATCCTTGTGAGTTGTTGAGATTTTCCTGCTTTTTCATTTGGGGCATTTTAAATATTGTTTTGAGACTCTGGGTCTTGTTTAATTCCTAGGGAGAGTATTGATTTTGTTTGTTTGTTTGTTTCAGCAGGCAATGGCTGCCTTCAGTGAGTTGTGCTTTTAATGTCAGCTCAGTTTTCCAGTTTGGGGGGGTTTAAAAAATTTTTTTTATCTTCACCCAAGGATATGTTTTTATTGATTTTAGAAAGAGAGGAAGGGGAAGAGAGAAACATTGATGTGAGAGAGAAACATTGATCAGTTGCCTCTCATATGTGCCCCAACCAGGGATTGAACACAACCTAGGTATGTGCCCTGACTAGGAATCAAAATGAAAACCTTTTGGTGTACGAGGCAATGCTCCTATCAACTGAGCCACCCAGTCAGGGTAGTTTTTCCAGTTTTTAAATGTTATTCAGATGTTTTATGAACCTACCTTCCAGTGGCCAGCCTGAGATCTGGGCTATAGTTTAATCCTCAAAGCTTTTGCTATGCTGTCTAGGGTCAGATCTATGAATCTGTAGCTCAGGAATGAACCAAGGTGTTCACATGCAACTTTATTGTATTGCTCTTTGAGTTTCCTTTATACCATGATCACTGTGACATTTTCTGGCCCTGGGGACCTGTTCTAGCCTGCTGGCTAGAAAGCTGAAGCTGCAGTTTCCTACTCTGTGGCATACTGCTGTGTCTATCTCCAAAGCCAGGCAGGGGGAGGACAGACAGAGATAAAAAAGGAATGCAAATTCTCCATAGCTCTTGGACCATAGTCTCTTTGGTCAGAGAGAAGGGTTCCCTTCCCTCAGAGTTTTAGGTGCCTGTTCAGCTTCTGCTGACGTTGCTATCACTACCACTGCCATAGGGCTGCCTGGAAGGTTAGGTGGAGAGAATGGAAATAACTAAAAACAAGAAGTTCCTCTATTCTTTCTGATGTTTGTGGTTCCCCTTTCCATTCTCAGACCAGAGAGTGCTTCTCTTGGAGTTCTTTCTCTCCATCCCCAGAGCACAGTTCTGGGTTTCAGTCTCATTTTGATTACAGACCCTGGGGGACATTGTAGGAGGGGAAAAAATATGGGAAACTCACCCATGAATCAATCTTATTTGGACTTTTGGCTTTCCTCTCCAATCTTCCTGCTACCAACCCCCCCCCCCCCCCACTCTAAAGTCCTTAATAGCACCTTCAGATATTTTGGCTGTCATTTTTAGTAAAAAATGGGAATAACAGGGCAAAGGGTACTTATGTCATTTTAATCGAAACCAGAATGAGTAATGGCTTTTGATATATATGAATTTACTTAAAAAGGTATTATGCTAAGTGAAAAGAGCCAATCTCAAAAGTTTGCATGGTGCACGAGTCCATTAATACGGCATCTGGAAAAGGCAACACTATAAGGAGGTGTATTCGTTTTCTACTGCTTCATAATAAAGTCCCACAAACTTAGTAGCTTAAAACAATACACACGGATAGGATCTCACAAGCTACAATCAATGTGTCAGCCAGGCTGCTCTCGTCTGAAGGCTCAACCAGGGAAGAATCTCATCCAAGTTGTTGGCAGAATTCATTTGCAGCTCTATGATTGAGTGCCTGGCTTCTTACTGGCTATTGGCTGGAGGCCAGCCTCAGGTTCTAGAGACTGCCCAGTTTCCTGCCACATGGCCTTTTCCTAGGCAGTTTCACACAATTGTTTGCTTCTTCCAGGCCAGCAGGAGAGTATCTCTTGCTTTAGTCTGCTAGGTCTAGAGGCCTGGTGCATGAAATTCATACATGGGTAGGGTCCCTAGGCCTGGCCGGCGATCAGGGCCGATCAAGGCCTTCCTTCCCCTGGCTGCTGGCTGCCGGCCAGGGCCTTCCTTAGTTCCGTGTCGCCCCTGGTGGTCAGTGCACGTCATATCGAGTGGTCGAACTCCCGGTCAAACTCCTGAGGGGACAATTTGCATATTGGCCTTTTATTATATAGGATAGTATAATCAGGGGACTGACCTTTGCTATGTAACACAACCTACTCAAGAAAGTGACACTGTATACGTTGGCCATATTCTGTTGGCTAGAAGTAAGTCATAGGTCATGCCCACACCCAAGATGGAGAAGATGATTTAGGGTGTAACACCAGAGGACAAAGGTCATGAGGACCTTGTTAAATTTATACCTACCAGGAGAAGAGAGAAGTGGTTGCAAGAAGTTAGGGGTAAGGGAAGATTTGACTACAAAGGAGCAGCCAAGCACATTCTCTGGGATGATGGAACTGTTTGTATTATGATTGTTTTGGTGGTTACATGAATCTGTACATGAGTTAAAACTCATAGAACTGTATACACTTGCACACAACAATTTTAATGGATATAAATCTAAGAAATAAAGATGGATGAATGTCTATTTTTCTCACAGTTCTGGAATCTGAAAGTCCAGGCTCAAGGTGTCAGCAGGATTGGTTCCTTCGAAGGGTCATAAAGAAAGATCTGTCCCAGGCCACTCCTTGGTTGGTATATATGGTTGTTTCCTTCCAGTGTCTTCACATCATCTTCCCTCTGTTGGTGTTTATATCCAAATCTTCCTTTTCTTACAAGGACACCAGTAGTATTGGATTAGAGCCCACACTAATGACCTCTTTTAACTTAATTACCTCCATAAAGTAATTTTTACTCTAAATACAGCCATATTCTGAGGTACTGGGAGTTAGGACTTTAATATATGAATTTTGGGAGGATATGATTTAGTCTATGACACTGATCTGGTGCAGTGCCTGGAAAAAGAGGGCCCAGTAACTGCTCGTTGAATGTATCAAGGACTGTTAGAAGACAGCAGCTGGACAACAAGACTGCTGCCTGAACCCTCCACTCTCCTTAATGTCTTCTTGCTGTAGTTTTAGTGATGGAAGTCCTTTTTCTCTAGCGGGAGGGGGAGTTTGTGGCTGTGGAGAGATAGTTAGCAGAAAAACAATGCAAAACAGACCAGCCTAGAGTTGGGTTTTATGGCCACCACAGGTCTGGCAGACTCTGTTATAAGCCCTGATTTATTGGAGCATAGTTAGAAGTAAGACAATCAGATAAGTATGAGCACATTGCTCCAGGCAGGGTCCACTGGGACCTGGCAGGCTGGGCATTCCTCAGATAGGGTGCGCCCTCCAGCCACAATTTTCACTTAACCTCAAAGTAATGAGTACTCAGAACTCAGGCCCTCAAAAGTAAGGGGGAGACATGAGTTTTCATTAACAGACGGGAACTCCATTGAAATGTTAAAAAGCCAAGAAGGCCTCTTTAATTCAGCTTTACACATTAATAACCAAAATGAAACAAGAGCACATCTAATAAAAAATGCAAAATAAAATCCTTTTGGTCTCAAATATATTTAACTACTTAACTATAGATCCATTTATCCCTATGATTTCTGTCTACGATGTAAAAGAATGAGAGAAAATTAACCAATTCAAAGTTGTTGAATATATGACCTAGTTTTAATTTCTATCTAAAGCCTCAAAATGAGGCAATTACAGAAACAGTAAACATTTAGGATAAATGCTGTTTTGACAGGCTATTCTTTCCTTCTAATTTCTGGCTTTCAAATTTTAAAAAGGCATTTTAATATTTTGAGATAATTTTTCCTAATTATAAAGGTAATACATATTCATCAAAGAAAGTTTTAAAGAAACAGAAAAACATAAAACACATAATCCCACCCTCAGAAAGACCCATTATTAACCTTTCAGTGTATTTTCTTCCAGTCTTTCATTTACATGTTTAAGGTAATGTTGCAATTATTCTCTATATAGTATTTTGATTCTGACTTGGCATCATACCAATCTTTTCTGCATGGTATTAAAATTCCTTGTAAACATCATTTTTTCTTATTACTTCTTTAAAAAAATACTTCTTTTGGGGGGTATTTCTTATATTCAGTGAGTACACAAAACTTAAGGGTACAGATTGATGAGCTTTGGCATAGGTATACACCCACATAACCACCATCCAGATATATATCAAACTTCAGAAGGCTCCCTTTTGCCCCCTCCAATTTTGCCTATTCTTGAGCTTGATTTAAGAGGAGCCATATCGCAAGTGCTTTTTCATAGCTGATTTCCTTCACTAAATATTAGCTCTATGAGATTTATCCACGTTTTTGAGTGTTCCAGTATCTCATTGTATCAACACTTATTTTTATTATGGAGAGGCATATGTGTGTATGTTTTTTAATTTGGGGCTATTATGAGTAAAGCTACTACTAGCATTTTTGTACCTCTTTTCAGACATAAGCATGCATTTCTGTTGGGTATATATCCAGGAGTAGATTTGCTTTATTTTGTGATAAATCTATGCTTAACTTTGGTAGATATTGCCAAATCATTATGCAAAGTGGTAATTAATTACCCTCCCACCAGCATCATATGAGAGTTCTAGTTATTCCCGTTCTCAGCAATATTTGGTATTGTCAATCTTTTCATTTGAATAATTCTCCTGAGTATGTAGTGGTTTCCCATTGTGGTTTTAGTTTGCATTTTCCTTGTGACTAAAGATGTTGAGCAACTTTTCAATTTGGATATCCTTTTTGTGAAGTGTCTGTTTGGATCTTTTGACTATTTTTCTATGGGTTGTCTACCTTCTTCTTATTTATTTGTAGTTCTTGACGTTATATCCTGGACACAGGTCTCCCATCTGTAGTTGCTGTTTCACTCTCTTAATGGTGCATTTTTTATGAATGAGCATTCTTAATTTTAATGAAGTTCAATATATTCATCTTTTCTTTTCTGGTTTGAGCTTTTTGTGTCCTGTTTTTAAAAACCTTGCGTCATGAAGATAGTCTCCTAAAACATTTTTAATGAGTGCATACTATTTTAATAAATGTACCATTTTCTATTTTTAGATATTTAGGTTGTACCCTATTTTCTACTATTGTAAATAAAAGTACTGATACTTTTTGTTATGCATTCATGTGGGTCAGTGTTTTCACATATGTTCTCATAAGAACCATCAAGCAGGGAACATTTTCATTCCTATTTCATAGAAGGATAAAGGGAGGCTGAGAGAAGTTAAGTAACTTCCCAAAGTCATATAAATATTATTATATAGTGACAGAGCTGGAATTTCCGTCTCGAACTCTGACTGCAGAGCCAAGTTTATAAACCACCTCATTATCTACTCTTAAAATGATTATCTCCTCAAGATAAATTCCTAGAAGTGAAATTTACTGGGTTGAAAGGTAAGACCATGTAAATGCACGCCCCATACTGGGGATGGAGCCCATGACTGGGCCATGTACCGTGACCAGGAACTCAACCTTGACCTCCTGATTCATAGGTCAACACCCAACCACTGAGCCATGCTGGCCGGGTGAGTTACACTCAGAGTAATGATTACTGTGATTTTTCTTAAGTTTCCAGTTTTTGGAGGTTAAGTCTGGACCAGTCACTTTACATACAGTTTTTTTCTCATTAAAAACCCACAACCATCCTGCTCTTAGCATTTATAAATGCACAAATAGGGTCAGAAAGAAAAAGGAGTTTGCCCAAAGGCATATGGTTAAAAAGAAGCAGACTCAAAACACCACCTAATTCCTGTGCTTTTCGGCTGTTCCCCACCTGCCAGCTTGGTAGGTGTAATAGAAAGCTTCTGCTGGCTCCTTTCTCCAGCCTGTCCCTTCTGTCCCCCTGCTGTGTGCCCTCCCCTTTCCCTCCCTGCTCCCTTTCCTCCCCCCTCACCAGGCAACCCAAGTCAACCAGCTCCCTGGCTTTCAGAGCTCAGCCAAAGGGGAGGGAGGGACCAGCAAGAGATTAGAATGAGGAAGGAAGAGTGTGAATTCCAGGTATTTTTTCTCCTCCCTATGTACCTCCTGACAGAAAGTCTCAGTTCCTGCCTGGAGCTTTCTCCTCACAGCCACGTTCTGACAATTAAGCTCTCCTATTGTCCCGTTAGTGGAGTGATGTGCCCGCTGTTTCTACCCAGAATTCTAGATTCTTTGTAGTTTAATTGGGACCTTGGCTGAAAGAATCACCTGAATGATAGCAAGTTTCAACACTGTCCCATCAACTCACCAATATATCAACTACTTCAGCTGAATTCTTCTTCCAGGTGTGTACTCGTCCACCCACCCCAGGTAAGGGAGAGGCCCTCTCCCTGCAGGTGCTTGTCTCTCCTATTTGGTTACTGTGCAACTTGGGCTCTCCAATTGGCTCCAGAAAAGCTTTGATTTTGAAGTTAGTCAGCCTCTTTCTGTTTTAAGAACAGGAGTGATGCTCCTTCCAGCCCTCTACATCCTGGATGGAACAAACGTTTTATTCTGACATAGCTTCAATTTTTCAGAAACGTTGCAATTATATGATGCAGAAAACTCTTTTGTACTCTTAACATTTGGCGACATTTGTTTTGTTATTCTCTATCTAGCTATTTCTATTCTGAATCATTTGAGAGCAGGCCACATGCCTCGTGCCCCTTTACCTGTTAATTTTTTGGTGTTGATTTCCTAAGAATAGGGTTATTTTCTTATATAATTACTGTAGCTATCGAGTTCAGGATATTTAATATTAACACAATACCTTTATCTAATCCATAGTACATATCACAACTCTGTCTGCTATAGCAGCCCTTGTGAGAGAGGCAAGGCATTTGGCTTAGATCTTTTCCCCCTCAATCTCTCAGATGAAATAAAAGCCTTAATGGAAAAAGCCAGGTGGAAAACTGGGAAAGCTCTTCACCTCACCCCTATACCAGAGACATGGTGCATGCCTAAACCTGAGGCTCTATGCCCCCCACTACCAAGTTAAAGGTTTTAAATAATAAGTAGCAGAATATTAGGAGAGGAATAGGAGAGAAATGAAATGGTCAACTGACCTAAAGCTCAGGATTGAGCAGATATTGCTCTATAAACCAACCCTCATCCTAAACACAAAGTGTCCTTACTGGAATTTGCAGCTTTGGTACACCGAAGGTAACTATAGTCACAGTTCACCTCAAACCCAGTCCAATGCCTATGTATGTTACTTCCAACCCCTGCACTAACGCTAGCTCACGGATCTAAGAAACTCAGAAAACACCAAGCTGGATACATACCAAAACAAACAAACAAATAACAGAGAGAGAAAGAGAGAGAGAGAGGCATATCATATTCAAATTATTAAAACAAAAGAAAGAGGAAATCTTAAAGTCAACATTACATACAGAAGAACAAAAATAAGTTTTAAAGCAGATTTCTCATAAGATAATGGAGTGACATCTTTAAAGTGCTAAAAGAGAAAGCTTTCAACCCAGAATCCTATACTCAGCAAGAATATCTTTATTAGAAGTAGGAGAAAAAGAAAAGAAAGAAATACTTTCTCAGATAACATGCACTGCAGAAATTCATTGCCAGCAGAACTACTCTACAAGAAACATTAAAGGTAGTTCTTCAAGCCAAGCAAATACAACAGACAGAAACTTGGATCTACACAAATAAAGCAAAATAGTAGTAATGTATTTATTATATGTTTAAAGTATATGTAAAACAAAACATGTGACAAAATAACACAAAGGGTGGGAGGAAAAACATGAAAATATATATATACTAGTATACTAGAGGCCTGATGCACGAAATTCGTGCGAGAGTAGGCTTCCTTCCCCCTACTGCCAGCACTGGCATCCCTCTGGCACCCAGGACCTGGGCTTCCCTCCAGCAGCCGGCAGGCCCCGGGACCCAGGCTTCGCTGCGGCCCGGCTTTGTCCGGAAGGACGTCCAGAATGATGTCCGGTCTAATTAGCATAGTA
>NW_005359397.1:2279004-2280654 GCF_000412655.1 Myotis brandtii | reverse complement strand
ACTACATTTTTTTAAAATCTTCATCTAAGGAAATGTTTTTTATTGATTTTAGAAAGAGAGGAAGGGGGAGAGAGAGAGAAAGAACCATCAATCTGAAAGAGAAACATTGATTGGTTGCCTCCCATGCAAACCTCTGGGGATCGAACCTGCAACCTAGGTATGTGCCCTGACTGGAAATCAAATCCACAACCTTTTGGTGTATCAAAGAATAGGGTTATTTTCTTATATAATTACTGTAGCTATCGAGTTCAGGATATTTAATATTAACACAATACCTTTATCTAATCCATAGTACATATCACAACTCTGTCTGCTATAGCAGCCCTTGTGAGAGAGGCAAGGCATTTGGCTTAGATCTTTTCCCCCTCAATCTCTCAGATGAAATAAAAGCCTTAATGTGTGTGTGTGTGTGTGTGTGTGTGTGTAGTGGGGGGAAGGGGATGAAGACAACAAGCACTGCTTCCTTAGGGCATTGTGAAAACCCATTGCCGCTGGGAAAGAAATCCCTGCCTGGGGAGGGACAGGATTGTGCAGAGCCCACAATTGCAGCTGGAAAAAGCCAGGTGGAAAACTGGGAAAGCTCTTCACCTCACCCCTATACCAGAGACATGGTGCATGCCTAAACCTGAGGCTCTATGCCCCCCACTACCAAGTTAAAGGTTTTAAATAATAAGTAGCAGAATATTAGGAGAGGAATAGGAGAGAAATGAAATGGTCAACTGACCTAAAGCTCAGGATTGAGCAGATATTGCTCTATAAACCAACCCTCATCCTAAACACAAAGTGTCCTTACTGGAATTTGCAGCTTTGGTACACCGAAGGTAACTATAGTCACAGTTCACCTCAAACCCAGTCCAATGCCTATGTATGTTACTTCCAACCCCTGCACTAACGCTAGCTCACGGATCTAAGAAACTCAGAAAACACCAAGCTGGATACATACCAAAACAAACAAACAAATAACAGAGAGAGAAAGAGAGAGAGAGAGGCATATCATATTCAAATTATTAAAACAAAAGAAAGAGGAAATCTTAAAGTCAACATTACATACAGAAGAACAAAAATAAGTTTTAAAGCAGATTTCTCATAAGATAATGGAGTGATATCTTTAAAGTGCTAAAAGAGAAAGCTTTCAACCCAGAATCCTATACTCAGCAAGAATATCTTTATTAGAAGTAGGAGAAAAAGAAAAGAAAGAAATACTTTCTCAGATAACATGCACTGCAGAAATTCATTGCCAGCAGAACTACTCTACAAGAAACATTAAAGGTAGTTCTTCAAGCCAAGCAAATACAACAGACAGAAACTTGGATCTACACAAATAAAGCAAAATAGTAGTAATGTATTTATTATATGTTTAAAGTATATGTAAAACAAAACATGTGACAAAATAACACAAAGGGTGGGAGGAAAAACATGAAAATATATATATATTAGTATACTAGAGGCCTGATGCACGAAATTCGTGCGAGAGTAGGCTTCCTTCCCCCTACTACCAGCACTGGCATCCCTCTGGCACCCAGGACCTGGGCTTCCCTCCAGCAGCCGGCAGGCCCCGGGACCCAGGCTTCGCTGCGGCCCGGCTTTGTCTGGAAGGACGTCCAGAATGATGTCCGGTCTAATTAGCATAGTACCCTTTTATTTTTTAAA
>NW_005359397.1:2277197-2278738 GCF_000412655.1 Myotis brandtii | reverse complement strand
ACTACATTTTTTTAAAATCTTCATCTAAGGAAATGTTTTTTATTGATTTTAGAAAGAGAGGAAGGGGGAGAGAGAGAGAAAGAACCATCAATCTGAAAGAGAAACATTGATTGGTTGCCTCCCATGCACACCTCCGGGGATCGAACCTGCAACCTAGGTATGTGCCCTGACTGGAAATCAAATCCACAACCTTTTGGTGTATCAGATGGTGCTCCAACCAATTGAGCCACCTAGAATTTTTATTAGAAGATCTTGGATTCTTATGTTAATCCTCTATTTTTCTCATATTATTTCTCCTACATTTCTGATTTCCATCTTTTTAATTTACCTTCTTGGAGATTTTTTCAATTTTATCTTCTATGCAGTCTATTAAATTTTTATATTATAGTTATACCATATTTTAAATTTCTAAATGCCCTTTCTTGTTCCCTGATTATTCCTCTTTTTTATAGACTCCTGTTTTTATTTCAGAGTGAGATGTCCTCTTCTAACTTTTTGAGAATGTTATTTTTGTTTAAGCTTCTACAGTTTCCTTTATTGTCTCTGTTTTCTCTGGGTTCCTTTCCTCCCCTCCTATTTGTTTTGCAATCTGACTTTCATGAGACCTTCCTTGACTGGAAGGGACTATTTCTATTTAAGAGCTAACTAAAACTTCAGAGTCCTGGAAAGATGGGCTTTATTATAGAGTGTCGTTGGCCTTTCTGTGGGTTACTTTCAAAGTTTTCTAGAAATTTCTAGACCCCTTTTCTTTGAACCATTCAGGTTGTCCAGAAGTGACTCCATCAATAAGCATGAAGGAGGAGGAGTGGTGACAAACCCAACCCATACGAAAAGAATGAGGGTGGAAGGAGGGACATGCAATAACAGGATTATTGGAATCAAAGAACATGGTGGAGTAAATGGTAGAGGGTAGGAATTTCTTCAACCCAAATAAAGTGATAAAAGTTGGGAAAAGTTAGTATAAAAACTGGGGTATGGCCCGGCTGGCATGAAAACAAACAAACAAATAACAGAGAGAGAAAGAGAGAGAGAGAGGCATATCATATTCAAATTATTAAAACAAAAGAAAGAGGAAATCTTAAAGTCAACATTACATACAGAAGAACAAAAATAAGTTTTAAAGCAGATTTCTCATAAGATAATGGAGTGATATCTTTAAAGTGCTAAAAGAGAAAGCTTTCAACCCAGAATCCTATACTCAGCAAGAATATCTTTATTAGAAGTAGGAGAAAAAGAAAAGAAAGAAATACTTTCTCAGATAACATGCACTGCAGAAATTCATTGCCAGCAGAACTACTCTACAAGAAACATTAAAGGTAGTTCTTCAAGCCAAGCAAATACAACAGACAGAAACTTGGATCTACACAAATAAAGCAAAATAGTAGTAATGTATTTATTATATGTTTAAAGTATATGTAAAACAAAACATGTGACAAAATAACACAAAGGGTGGGAGGAAAAACATGAAAATATATATATACTAGTATACTAGAGGCCTGATGCACGAAATTCGTGCGAGAGTAGGCTTCCTTCCCCCTACT
>NW_005359397.1:2275081-2277064 GCF_000412655.1 Myotis brandtii | reverse complement strand
ACTACATTTTTTTAAAATCTTCATCTAAGGAAATGTTTTTTATTGATTTTAGAAAGAGAGGAAGGGGGAGAGAGAGAGAAAGAACCATCAATCTGAAAGAGAAACATTGATTGGTTGCCTCCCATGCAAACCTCTGGGGATCGAACCTGCAACCTAGGTATGTGCCCTGACTGGAAATCAAATCCACAACCTTTTGGTGTATCAGATGGTGCTCCAACCAATTGAGCCACCTAGAATTTTTATTAGAAGATCTTGGATTCTTATGTTAATCCTCTATTTTTCTCATATTATTTCTCCTACATTTCTGATTTCCATCTTTTTAATTTACCTTCTTGGAGATTTTTTCAATTTTATCTTCTATGCAGTCTATTAAATTTTTATATTATAGTTATACCATATTTTAAATTTCTAAATGCCCTTTCTTGTTCCCTGATTATTCCTCTTTTTTATAGACTCCTGTTTTTATTTCAGAGTGAGATGTCCTCTTCTAACTTTTTGAGAATGTTATTTTTGTTTAAGCTTCTACAGTTTCCTTTATTGTCTCTGTTTTCTCTGGGTTCCTTTCCTCCCCTCCTATTTGTTTTGCAATCTGACTTTCATGAGACCTTCCTTGACTGGAAGGGACTATTTCTATTTAAGAGCTAACTAAAACTTCAGAGTCCTGGAAAGATGGGCTTTATTATAGAGTGTCGTTGGCCTTTCTGTGGGTTACTTTCAAAGTTTTCTAGAAATTTCTAGACCCCTTTTCTTTGAACCATTCAGGTTGTCCAGAAGTGACTCCATCAATAAGCATGAAGGAGGAGGAGTGGTGACAAACCCAACCCATACGAAAAGAATGAGGGTGGAAGGAGGGACATGCAATAACAGGATTATTGGAATCAAAGAACATGGTGGAGTAAATGGTAGAGGGTAGGAATTTCTTCAACCCAAATAAAGTGATAAAAGTTGGGAAAAGTTAGTATAAAAACTGGGGTATGGCCCGGCTGGCATGGCTCAGTTGTTGAGGGTCGACCTATGAACCAGGAGGTCACAGTTCCATTCCCAGTCAGGTCACATGCCTGGTTGCAGGCTCAATCTCCAGTAGGGGGCGTGCAAAAGGCAGCCGATCAATGATTCTGTCTCATCATTGATGCTTCTCTCTTTCCCTCTCCCTTCCTTTCTGAGATCAATAAAAATGTATTAAAAACAAAACAAAACTGGGGCATGGAGAGGTATTAAATGTGAGGTTACTTGTGTTGTGGAGACAGGGCAGGGCAGAGGGGAAAGGGCCTACAGCTCAGCCTATGCTGGTCACTTACTTTCCCTATTGCCAGGCCTGTGCTTCACTTCCAGCCACCACTGCACCCCAAATCGCTACATCTGAGCCTTCACAAGACCAACTACATCATTTGTGGGACCCAGGGTGAAATATGCAGAGGCCCTTGCTCAAAAATTAGTAAGAATTTCATGGAGAAAATGGGAAGATGTTGGTCAAAGGCTACAAAGGTGCAGGTATAAGATGAATACATTTTTCAGCTGGGTTTGTCACCACAACCCTCCTTCATATAGGCATCTGCTAAAAGCTTGTGAACTGTTCTCACTTTGCTTTTTATAGCTGCTGACTGCTTTGTTTACCAGGTTGACCTTGGCCGGGAGGCTGGAGAAGCAGCCACTATTTCTGTGTCTGAACTGTTTGGTGAGCCGCCTACTTTTCTCTCCTCCCTTCTGTCTGAGCTGCCAAATTCAGGCCTGCAGGTTTGGAGGACCCAGATCTGAACCCATCTTCCCAGGAGTCCCATTACTAACAAGGGCTGTCAGTGACTGGGAACCCACTGGGAGAAGGGGCACACAAGCTGCTCCAGGCCTTTTGGGCACTCATGACAGAAACCCAGACAATAGAAGGTTAAGCAAGAAAGTCTTGGCTAAGGTCAATAAGCCATGACAAGGCAAGTAGAGCAGACCTCAGAGACAGTAACAATGCATTCTCTCCATTCATGTTTTGGT
>NW_005359397.1:2274634-2274868 GCF_000412655.1 Myotis brandtii | reverse complement strand
CTCTATCCACTGAGCCAAACTGGCTAGGGCCATGTCTCAGTTTCTGCCTGCACAGGGCTCTCATTCTCTCACATGAATGCACACGCCAGAGGCCGTGGCCCACAGTGTCAGAACCCAAGCAGAGCAGCCATTGTACTGTCTTCTACACGAGTATGTCTTTGACTTTGTGAAGGTATCTAAGCTATTGTTCACAAACCTAGAGGTATATACATACATGAGGATTAGTGATTGATT
>NW_005359397.1:2272880-2274556 GCF_000412655.1 Myotis brandtii | reverse complement strand
GAGGAAAGGAGAGGGAGAGAGAGATAGAAACATCAATAATGAGAGAGAATCATTGATCAGCTGCCTCCTGCATGCCCCCCACTGGGGATCGAGCCCACAACCCCGGCGTGTGCCCTTGACCGGAATTGAACCCGGGACCCTTCAGTCCAAAGGCCAGCGCTCTACCCACGGGGCAAAACCAGCTAGGACTCAGTGGTTCATTTTAAAAGACAAAGACCAGCTCTGTAATGCTTCTGAGAGAGTGCTTATCTCCTTGGACCTTGAGTGACAATAAGCAAAGTGTGAATGACGTCGGAAGGAAACGCAGAGTACAGCAGAATGCCGTCTGCATGGACCTTTGATCCTAGTCCACCTGGGCCAGCTTTGAAATGAGCTAACTCACAAACATTGGACATACTCTGGAGCTGAGGCATTTTTTTTTACTGCACCTGAATAAACAAAGAGTCATGAGATCGCTTCCTCATTTCCCCTCCATCAGAGGTCGATTCCTTTCTTAATAGGCATACTCATGTTTCCAAATTCATATTTTCCCTGCCCACTATTAAAGAATGATTTAATAGTATTCTGATGCCACTTGACAGAAGAGGTAAAATTCCTAGACCCATTGGAAGAAATAATATATACTCCAGAAAGAAAAGAAAGTAGGAAATGAAAAATTCTGAGGAGGTGAATAGAAATAAACCTTGAATCAAAATGTTGTTGACTAGAACAAAAAAGTAGCAGAGAAGAAAAAGTGACGAAACAGTGTAGTATTGGAGAAATACAACTGAATGAGAATCTATACAGCCTTCTGGAATAGAAACATGGATGGATGGATGGATGGATGGATGGATGGATGGATGGATGGATGGATGGATGGATGGATGGATGGATGGATGGATGGATGGATGGATGGATGGATGGATGGATGGATGGATGGATGGATGGATGGATGGATGGATGGATGGATGGATGGATGGATGGATGGATGGATGGATGGATGGATGGATGGATGGATGGATGGATGGATGGATGGATGGATGGATGGATGGATGGATGGATGGATGGATGGATGGATGGATGGATGGATGGATGGATGGATGGATGGATGGATGGATGGATGGATGGATGGATGGATGGATGGATGGATGGATGGATGGATGGATGGATGGATGGATGGATGGATGGATGGATGGATGGATGGATGGATGGATGGATGGATGGATGGATGGATGGATGGATGGATGGATGGATGGATGGATGGATGGATGGATGGATGGATGGATGGATGGATGGATGGATGGATGGATGGATGGATGGATGGATGGATGGATGGATGGATGGATGGATGGATGGATGGATGGATGGATGGATGGATGGATGGATGGATGGATGGATGGATGGATGGATGGATGGATGGATGGATGGATGGATGGATGGATGGATGGATGGATGGATGGATGGATGGATGGATGGATGGATGGATGGATGGATGGATGGATGGATGGATGGATGGATGGATGGATGGATGGATGGATGGATGGATGGATGGATGGATGGATGGATGGATGGATGGATGGATGGATGGATGGATGGATGGATGGATGGATGGATGGATGGATGGATGGATGGATGGATGGATGGATGGATGGATGGATGGATGGATGGATGGATGGATGGATGGATGGATGGATGGA
>NW_005359397.1:2260654-2272817 GCF_000412655.1 Myotis brandtii | reverse complement strand
GCGGCAAGCACGGCCTGAGGTGGAGCGTTTCTGCTCTGGCCCTGCCC
This sequence comes from Myotis brandtii, assembly GCF_000412655.1. Taxonomy (NCBI): domain Eukaryota; kingdom Metazoa; phylum Chordata; class Mammalia; order Chiroptera; family Vespertilionidae; genus Myotis; species Myotis brandtii. The sequence continues at coordinate 2,272,770 of NW_005359397.1, read as the reverse complement.
GGGCTCCCTCACTGCTGTCGTCAGCGGAGCTAACCCGAGAGCGTGGCGCGGGCTGGGCCAGGTGAGGTCTCTCCCTTCCCGGGGCCGCGGCAGGGTGCGTGACCCGGGCCAGGATGGCTGTACGGATTCTGATGGCGCTGGATGAAGATTCGGACCCATTACCGGTTCTCGCTTGCTGGCAGGGACCTTGTCCTATGCTCGTTCCTTTTTGAGAAAACTTTTTGTTGTTCAAATGCTCATTTAAAAGGCTGGTGTCGTTTTTCTCAGGAGGGAAGTCGGCTTAACGTCTTGTGATCTTTTTCTTTTTAAAAAATATATTTTATTGATTTTTTACAGAGAGGAAGGGATAGGGATAGAGAGTTAGAAACATCGATGAGAGAGAAATATCCATCAGCTGCCTCCTGCACACCCCCCACTGGGGATGTGCCCACAACCAAGGTACATGCCCTTGACCGGAATCGAACCTGGGACTATAGTCTTTTTCTTGAGGGATGATGGCCTCCGTTGGAATTGTGCTGTGGGGGATGGTGGAGGGGATGGCTTTGGGTTGGACACTCCAAACACCTTTTGTAACTTAAATGTGTTTTGCTGTGCTTAAAATAATGACGTCATGTGGACAGCTACTTTAAAGGGAAGTGCCATCATTTGGATTTAAACATTCAACATTCGCTCTGTAGCTTCTACAGTGAATAATGATGCTCTGTGCCAAGTTCCTAACTTTGAGCCTATTCATCTGTGTAATCTGATTGGGCATCCTTTCATTTGTATGTAGTTATTTTATACCCTGTGACTGCCTTCGACATGCCTGGTATAAATATATTACTCAATCTACATTGAAAAATAAAATAAAGTGTATTTTTTGTTGTGTGTTTTTTAAAATAAAGAGATTTACAAAGAGGAAAACTAAAGTGATTCAAAAGTCTACTGTGTAGAATAAATCTCAATGTTAAACAATAAATAAAGTAACCTAGACACTTGTGAGAAAAGTTTAAACAGTACCTTAGAGATTTTTAGACAAAATATGGATGAGGATGGAGAGAAAAAAGCAAATATGGCATAGAAAGAAAAATAAGAGGGCGGGAGGTTCCCAATGATTCTCATGAGGAAAGTAGTTGAGAAACAAAATTATTACAGCCTCAGTTTCCCTAACAGTCAGGGAAAAACCAATAAGGGAAATGTACAGTTTTAATAAAATAAGACAGATATGATAAAATATATTTTACATTTTTATTTATTTGATTTTTAGAAAGAGAAAGAGAGAGAGAATCATCAATTTGTTGTTCCACTTATTTATACATTCACTGGTTGATTCTTGTATGTGGCCTGACTGGGGATTGAACCCTTGAACCTTGGTGTATCGGATGACACTCCAACCAACTGAGCTACTCAGCCAGGGTGGTATGATAAAATTTAAAAACAGAATATGATGGAAGAGCTTACTTTATTCAAAAGAAACATATATCAGGTAACATATCAAGAAAATGTGCAGTGACCGTCATGAAGTGAGTATATTTATCAAGCACATAAAATGTGTTAGAAACTGGTCTAGATGTTGGAATCCAACACATGCTCTCAAGGAGTTTAGAGTCTACAATCTCAAATGGCTTTTCTATTTCAACCACATATAAGTCACCTCAAATTGTTCCAGTGACTAAGTAAGGACATACCTAGGAGAAAGCTGTTATTCTCTGAAAGCACAGTCTTTTTGAGAACACACACAGAAGAGGAAAAGAAGGGAGCAGAACCAGGGGTGACTTTGCACAGTTAGACAGATGCGTAAGAACACATCAGGAAGAATAGAGCCCAAAAGGGGCTTGATTTTTTTCTTAGTAAACACTCTTTAACTACAGCATACATACTCCAGAGCACAACAATCACAATTCTATTGCTCAACTCATTTTCACAAAAGGAACACACCTATATAATAAGCACCCAGATCAAAAAAACAGGACACAGCCAGCATCTCCAGAAACCTCATGGCTCCTTTTAATCATTGCATACCCCGAACCCCACCCCCGGCCAAGGCTACTATCTTGATTTCTAACACTATATCTTAGTTTTGCCAAAAACAGTTCACTTTCTTAAAACTACTTTGCTTAGGTGTAACCTACACATATTTAATGTGTAAAATTAAGCACCACCAAGTCCAGGTACTGACCATTTATTTCTATCATCCTTAAAAATGTCCTGTGTCCTTTTATAATCCAGCTCTCCTTCTTCCCCTGTCCCCAGGTGACCTCTGATCTGTTTCTGTCAGTATATGTTAGTTTACATTTTGCAAAATTGTAAATGGCATCATCATGGGGCAACATGGGATTGTATACTCTTTTTTTGGGGGGGGTGAGGGGTTCTATCATCCTTAAAAATGTCCTGTGTCCTTTTATAATCCAGCTCTCCTTCTTCCCCTGTCCCCAGGTGACCTCTGATCCGTTTCTGTCAGTATATGTTAGTTTACATTTTGCAGAATTGTAAATGGCATCATGGGGCAACATGGGATTGTATACTCTTTTTTTTAGAGGGGGTGAGGGGTTTGGCTTCTTTTACTCAATGTAATATTTTAAAATTAATCTATGTTGTTTTGTAAATCAATGGTTTGTTGCTTTGTATTGATGAGGAGTATACTATGGTATGGATATACCACAATTTGTTTATCCATTCACATGTTGAGGGATATTTGGTTTGTTTACAGGCTTATGGGTATTGCAAATAAGTTTGCTATGAGTATTCATGACCAAGTCTTTGTAGAAATATAAGCTTTCATTTTTCTTGGGCAAATTCCTAAGAGGGGAATGGCTGGGTCATATTGTAGGTGTGTTTAACTTTTAAAGATACTGTCAAACTGTCTTCCAAAGAAGTGTAGCATTTATATTCTCAACAGCAGTGTATGGGAGGTGGCAGTTGCACCACATTCTCACCCATACTTGCTATTATCAGTCTTTCAGAGTTCAGTTATTCTAGTGGGTATATAGGAATGTCATTGAGGGATTCATTTTTCTGATTACTAGTGATGTTAAGCACTTATTCATGTGCTTCAGAGCCATTTTCATATATTCTTTTTTTGAGTGACTTTAAAAAACATCCAAGATCAGCAAAAGAGACAAATAAATGTTCAGAGGCAAGAGAAGGAAGAGTGGATAATAGATACAGTGTTGACTGATAATAAGGACAATGCAGATTCTGTAACACCTACTTTGCTTTAGTCCTCTATTTCAAGGAGAAAACTCGTCAGGCTCAAAGGAGGAAAGGCGGTCTCACATATAGGAAGAAATAGCAGATCCATAAGACAAAATGGAAAGTGAGGAAATGACCTAGTGGTCTACCAATAACCATTTCCCTCTTTTTTTTCTTTAGAACTTCCAAATCCAAATCTTAGCTAGATATAGGGTAACCAACCTCCCTGTTTGCCCAGGATGCAGGACTTTTAGTACTGCTACTGGAAAAGACTTGGGTAAACCAGGATGAGTTGGTCACTCTAGGTCAGCCGTGGGCAAACTACGGCCCGCGGGCCGGATCCCGCCCGTTTGAAATGAATAAAACTAAAAAAAAAAAAAAGACCGTACCCTTTTATGTAATGATGTTTACTTTGAATTTATATTAGTTCACACAAACACTCCATCCATGCTTTTGTTCCGGCCCTCCGGTCCAGTTTAAGAACCCATTGTGGCCCTCGAGTCAAAAAGTTTGCCCACCCCTGCTCTAGGTCCTTGGTTACCCAAAATGAAGATGGTTATTTCCCAGCCTCCCTTTCAGCTGGATGTGGCAATGTGATTAAGTCATGACCAATGAAATAAAAGCCAAAGTGATGTCTAAACTTTCTGGGTTGTTCACATTAAACAAAAGAACATGCTTTGGCCAGTGTGGCTCAGTTGGTTGGGCACCATCCTGTGTACCAAAAGGTTGCTGGTTCGGTTCCTGGTAAGGACACATGCCCGGGTTGTGGGCTTGATCCCTGGTAGGGGGCGTGCAGGAGGCAGCAGATTGCTGTTTTGCATCAATGGTTTCTCTCTCTCTCTCTCCCTCTCTCTTCCCCTTTCTCTCAAAATCAATAATAAAAAATCTTTTAAAAAAAGAACATGCTCTCCCCTTTCTTCCTTTCTGTCTTTCCACTAGCTCAAGTGAAGAAGTGAGAGAAGCCATCTTAAATGTCAGATAGAAGCAGCCCATTACGAATGCCAGAGCAACAGGAGAGAAGGACACGGAGTCCCTGGTTATTATAAAGCTGCTGTAACAACCAGATGTGCGTACCCAGTTTTTATTTAAGAGAGAAATAGACTCTTAGTTTGCTTAAGACCCTGTATTTAGGCCTCCTTTTACAGCTGCTTAACTAATGTAGTATTTAAGAGCTCAACCAGGTAGGCTACATAATTTCAATATATTTAAATATTTTTTATCTTCAAAAGAGGAGAGAAGGAATGGTCCATAAACCCAAAACTGGTGAGTTTCATGGCACTCTTGGGTCATTTTCTAGGATTGATTAATAAAAGGATGTTGGTGAGTCACTTGAAAAAGGCTGCAGAGATTGCTAGGCTCTAAAATGGTTGTACAGAGAACAAGTCTTGTTGAACTGGTCTTGGATTCACTCTTTTGAGATGGTTGCTATACTGGTGGGTCAACAAAACATGCACTTGTAACAAGGCTACCGACAAGAACATACATGACATCCATGCAGATTTGTTCTTGGTACAAGTACAACAAGGTTCATTAATAACTGGTTGAACAATCATACCCATAGGGTACTGGGTAATGCATCAACATCAGCGTGGAAACACATTTCAAGAGGTAAGCCTGATCTAGCTAAATATTTTATCTGTGGTTTGGATGAATAGATAGTGAAATACTAATCAAGTTGTCAGACGACAAGAAAAACCAGTAAATTCTAATGTGGACAGAATCAGGACTAAAAGTTCTTGCGGGCTAGAATGGCAGGATGAAACTATCAAAGTAAAGTGATAAATGTGTGTCCATGCACTCAGACTTAAAAAAAAAAAACCCGCACCCATCCAGTAAGATAAGAAACTGGGGAGATATGAACTAGTATTAGGTATGGAGAAGAATTGTGACATTTTAGATGATGACTCAAAATGAGTCAACAGGGCAAAGCTGAAGCAGCTCTGGCTGACTGCATTAATGGAGGACAGTGTCTGCCATGGGAGGTATGGCTCTGCTAGCAACATTCAAAGTGGTGGTTCTCATACCGCAATGTGAAAGATACAGAGGCACAGCTTGAAGAAGTGGGGACATGAAACTGACCTCAAGTACTGGACGGCCATCCTGTGGCACTCTACGCAGCCACAGTCCCTTACTCTGATGCTCACTCACCTTTCACTCCTCTGTCTTATCTGACTAGCCTCCTGCTTCTGACTTTTTGCACGCCACTCTGCTCCCGTTACTTACTCTTACGTATTGGTTCTTCCTGCTGCTCCCTGCTTTGGGAACTCTGTCTTGCTGACCTGAGACCTTGATGTCAGGGAGACTGGGTGGACAAAAAAGTGGAGGAACTAAGGGTGAGAATCAAAAGCACTTCCTCTTAAAGAGATATCCGTTCAGATTGTGAGATGCATCAAGAAACTAGTCAAAAGTAGCAACTTTTTAATATGTTCTTTTCTCTGAATTGTAGAATGTTGCTGTGCTTCTGAGAACGAATGGGTAAAATGAGCAGTATGATTTACTACATGCCTTAAATAATTCTCCTAAAGAAACAAACTAAACCTGCTGAATACAAATTTAAAATACATGTATCTATAAATGCATCACAGAACTTGCAGTAAAAAAGCCTCACAAGCCCTGGCTCAGTAGTTCAGTTGGTTAGAGTGTCCTCTTCACACGCCAAGGTTGCAGGTTCGATCCCTGGTCAAGGCACAGATTAGAGTCAACCAATGAATGCATGAATGTGTGGAACAGCAAATTGATGTTTCTCTCTTTCTCAAATCAATTTTTAAAAATGATTTTTTTTAAAAGCCTCACAAGCCAAAACTAAAATGAAAGTTGAAACCCAAGTGGGAAAGATAGCCCGGGGGCTGGCTTTCCTCTTGAGGCCACCTGCCTAGCCCTGGTGACCTTGAGCTTTCATTGGGTGCCACTTCAGGACACAATGAACAGAAAGCTAAAATTCAAGACCTATCTTCACACTACCCAAAGCAATCTACAGATTCAAAAGCTCTCTGGAGTCTCTAACCTCACATTGGAGGTTAGAATTTCAACATATGAATTTGGGCATGGGGGGCAACACAAACATTTAGTCTATAAGAGACACTAAGACAGTTCAGTGGAAGAAAGAATAATCTTTTCAGAAGTTTGTTCTGGGCCAACTGTATATTACATGTAAAAGAATGAATTTGGACTTTTATTTCATACCATATACACAAATTAACTCAGAATGGATCTAAGACCTAAATGTAAGAGTTAAAACTATAAAACTCTTATAAGAAAACATAGGAGCAAGTTTTTGTGACCCTGGGTTAGGCAATAGTTTCTTAGATATACAATAGTTTCTTAGATATCCCAAAACTGATATGACGTGAAAAGCATAAGCAACAACTGAAAAAGGAGATAAATTGGACTTCACCAAAACTAAGAAATTCGTTCTTCAATAAACACCCTTAAGAAAGTGAAAAGAGAACACACAGAATGGGAAATATATTTGTAAATTGTATATCTGATAAGGGACTTATATTTGGAAAATATAAAAATCTCTTACAATTCAACAATAAAGACAAATAACCCATTAAAAAAAACGGACAAAGCATTTGACCAGACATTTTTCCAAAAGAAGACATGTATGTACCAATTAGCACATATAAAGATTTTCAATCTCATTAGTCATTAGGAAATTTTTAGTCAAAACCATAAGGAGATACTACCACTCACACCCACTAGGATGGCCATAATAAAAAAGATGGAAATAAAAGGTGCTGGCAAGGATGTAGGAAAATTGGAACTCTCATGCATTGCTGGTGGGAACATAAAATTATCCAGCCACTTTGGAAAACAGTCCAGTAGTTCCTTAGATTATTAAACAAGACTTACCACATAACCCAGTAACTCTATTCCTAGGTATATAACCAAGAGAATTGAAAACATATGTCCACACAAAAATTTGTATATGAATTTTCATAGCAGGATTATTCATAATAGCCAAAAAATGGAAACTGCTCAAATGTCTATCAACTGGTGAATGGTTAACAAAAGGTGGTGTGGAATATGGTACGTACAATGGAATATTATTTCACAATAAAATGGAATGAAGTACTGATACAACATGAATGAACCTTGAAAAAAATTATGCTAAGTGAAAAAAAGTCAGACACAAAAGGCCACATGTTGAAGGATTCCATTCATATGAAATGCCCATAATAGGCAAATCCATAGAGACAGAAAGTAGATTAGTGGTTCCCAGGAATTGGGAGGAGAGGGGAAAGTAGAGTGACTGCTGATGGGTATGGAGTTTCTTTCTGAGGTGATGACAATGTTCTGGACATTGATAATGCTGGTAGATGCACAACTCTGTAACTATACTAAGAAACACTAAATTCGTGCACTTCATAAATCCTAAAAGTTTTCATCACAGGGAGAAAATATATCTTTTATTTTTTATTTTCTTCTTTCTTTTATTCTTATTGTACCTATATGAGAAGATGGATGTTAGTTGAACCTATTGTGGTAATCATTTGCAATATATGCAAATCAAACCATCAAGCTGTATGCCTTAAACTTATGCAGTATTGTATGTCAATTATTTTTCAAAAATACTGGAAAAGACAAAAATATATAAATTTGTGCACTTTAAAAGGGTGAACTTTTTGACTTATGAATTATATTATAATAAAGTTGCTTATAAGAATTATAATTGATATTAAAAACTCAATAGTTGTGGTTAAAACTACTGGAGGGAATAACTGAACTGGAATATCAATCTGAAGATATGACCCAGAATACAACAAAAAGATACAAGAGATGGAAAATGTACAAGAAAAGTTGAGTCATGGAGGATAGAGTGAGAACATCAAATGTGATGTCCAATTAGACTTCTAGAAGGAAAGAAAAGAGAGAATGGAGAAAGGCCATATCAGAAGAGATAATAGCTAAGTATTTCCCAAAACTGATTAATGGCATCAATTCTCAGATTCAGGGATCAGAACAAATTCCAAGATAATTAGGGGAAAAAGAAAAGAAATTAGCACCTAGGCACATCATAGTTAATCTGCAGAATACCACAGACAAATCAAAGCTCTAAAAAGCAGCCAGGTAGAAGGCTTCTCCACAATATAGATGAACTATTGATACACTCAACAACTTGGCTGGATTTCAAAAATGTTATGCTGTGTGGGGGAAAAAAATCTCCAAATGTCACATGAGAACATTAGTCCTTTAGGGCTGCCATAAGAAAATGTCATAGACTGGATGGCTTAAACAACAGAAATGTATTTCCCCACAGTTTGGGAGGCTAGAAGTCCTAGATTAAAGTTCAGCAGGGTTGGTTTCTAATGAGGCCTCTTGGCTTGCTGCTGGCTGCCTTCTCATTGAGTACTCACTTGGGGGTGGGCGGGGGGAGGGGAGAGAACACAAGCAAGAGACAGATCCCTGGTGTCTCTCTGTGTAAGGACATTCATTTTTTTAGAGTAGGGCCCCATCTTCATGACCTCATTTAACCTAACTACCTCCTAAAGACCCCTTCTCCAAACACAGTCACATCAGGGTTAAGGCTTCCACATACAAGGGGATACAATTTTGTCCATAGCACATAATATGATTCTATTTGCATAACACTTAAAAAATAAAATAAAAAATAGAGAGAGATGGAGAAGAGATTAATGGTTGCCAGAGGTTAAGGATGTAGGGGGCTTGGGTGTGCCTATAAGGGGAAGCACAAGGAAGATTTTTGTCATGATGGAACAATTCTGTACCTTGAAACATGTGGTCCTTACAAGACTCTACACATATAATGAAATGACACAGAACTATGCATACGCATTGAACCAATATCAATTTCCTCCTTTTGATATTGTACTATAGTTATGTAAGCTGTAACCATTGGGGAAAACTGGGGGAAGGTATAAAGGGCCTTTCTGTACTATTTTTGCATCTTCCTGTGAATTTGTAATTCTTTCACAATTAAAAGTGCTTTCAAAAGCAGCCAGGAGCAAAAGGCAGGTTACTTATTAATAAATAGAAATTTGACTTAAAAGTAATTTCTCAATCGTGGCAATGGAAGTCAGGAAATAGTGGAATGCTATCTTTAATGTGGTGAAACAACTATTAATCTAGGATTGTATTTGCATTGAAACTGCCAAGAATCAAGATGAAATAAAGATGTGACCTGACAAACAGAAACAGTTTGTTACCAACAGATCTTTTTGTTTGTTTGTTTGTTTAATCCTCACCTGAGGATATTTTTCCATTGATTTTTAGAGAGAGTGGAAGGGAGGGGGAGAGACAGAGAGAGAGATACACATTGATTAGTTGCCTCCCACATGCGCCCTGACCGAGACCAGGGATTGAGCCTGCAACCGAGGTACATGCCCTTGACAGGAATCGAACCCAGTGCTCCAACCACTGAGCAAAACTGGCTAGGGCCAACAGATCCTTTTTAATGTTAATACTAAAAGTTGTATTTCAGGCAGTAGCAAAAGATCTCAAAGAGAAGAGCTTAGATATAAGAAGAAAGTGTTAGAAAAAAATTAATAAAACTGTCAGTAAATCTAAATGTTAAATTTTCTAGACGAAATAGAAATAGTGTATATAATCTATAAATACTAGAGAGTAAAATAAAGTGAAGGAGAAGCAGGATAAATTTTTAAAAGACAAGAAAGAAAAAAGGAACAAAAACAGTAAGATCGGACAAATAGAATGCATAAAGTAAGTAGTAGAAATAAATTCAAATATAATTCTAAATAGAATAAACTCAGTTTCAAAGACAAATTTTGCTGCATAGATGTTTAAAAATCTCATTAAATGACATTTTCAAGACATACCTAAAACATAAGGCACAGAGGGTTGAAAATGAAAGGATGGGGAAAATGCCAAAACAAAAAAATTGGTGATGTAACTGTATTAATATCAGACAAAATAAATGTTTAAGATTTCCTGTAGATATAAGGAAGAAATTTCTCAGGAAGCTATAACAAAAGTGGAATGAGTGACTCCTCGAGCCACTGAATTCCCCATCTCTTGAGAAACTCAAATCTGAGATAATGACCGATTGGTCCATATGCCAGGGAGGACATTAAAACACCGCAGGAAGGATAGGACTTAATGAACATAGTTTCTTATAGACTTCTTATGTCTAAAGTAAAAAGTCTGGTGCACATATGTGTATATATATGTAAGAGTGTATGCATGGTTTAGAGTGTATACGTACACAATCACATCCATTGTTAGGACGTCAATTTCCTCTGGTGTAAGATTTGTCTTCCAACCATTTGTTGGAGAAGGGTATGTTGAGAAAACTCCCAAAAGGAAATTGTACTGGGCTATCTCATCCAACTTAGTCAATAACAGTTAGCTGTCTGAGTTACTAATAGATATGCAAAGAAAGATAAATAGTGCAAGGCCTTGAGAATATGGCAACACCTTCTGAGGGTGGGGTGGGTGGCAACTGTTTGGCAGTAGCATTCAGCTGTTGTTTCGCAATACAGATACTCAGGTTTTTAACTGATGGATGATTCTATCCAAAAATCACAAAAATTTTTCTGGAAGCTCTCGGTACTTGCAGTGGGGAGAGCCAGTTCTACCTGTTCCGAGATACTTCCAGGGTGAGGCTCAGAGAGTCGTATTTTTAACAAGCATCTCCAAGGAATTCTGAATCATACTAAGGACTGAGGAACACGAATTTAAGGTATCTCAAGGCTTTAGTAGAAAAGAAGAGGGCTCTTTTTCTGTGCATTAATTTCTCTAGAATATCCCTTGTGGTATTCTTTAAATCTACTTTTTTTATTTTCCCCCTTTTTTATTGAATGTATTGGGGTGACACTGGTTGACAAAATTATACAGGTTTCAGGTGCACAATTCTACAACACATCATCTGTACACTATGTTGTGTGTTCACCACCCCAAGTCTAGTCTCCGCCCATTACATTTATTGCCCCTATAGGCTCCTCCTCCTCCCTCCTTCCCCCTTCCCCAGGCAATGACCACACTGTTGTCTATGTCCATGAGTTTTCTCTCTTTTTTAAAATTTTTTGCTCAACCCCCCCACCCCCATAGCTGTCAGCTTGTTTTATTTTATTGTAGACATAGAGATTATAAGGACATTTGGAGATGGTATTCTCACTTTATTATTTTTTTAGACCATCTTGACTCTATTCCCAATCATCTCTCATTTATTCTCATAGACTTTGAAAGGAGATCATGTCATTACTCACTGTGACAGCAGGAATCTGGCCCCAGTAGTCCAGGTGATCTACAAGTGTATGTACAAGAAAAAGACAAAAATGATCATGGTTTTATTCTCCTTGCTGGTGTAGATACCTAGGTTAGGGGATATGTGCATTCTATGATCCTAAAGGAAAGTATAGCAATGGTCTCAAAAGGACAAACCAAGCCAGCAAGTAGCTCATTGTAGATGTGATCAAGTACAGGACAGGCCAAAAAGAAGAAATGAAAATAATTCATTTCAACTTCTATGTCATTTACTAAATAAATGGCCTCTTATAATATAATTTGAAATATTTATTTAAAAATCGTTTTTAAATGACAGGAGAAGGGCTCGTAGAAAAGGTAACTTTAAAGAGGCAATAGAGCAATGAAATGGCTGACTTTGTTCCCTCCTCACAGTCACAGAACTTAGTATTTTCACCACTAATGATGAACAACATAAACTGATGAACAAAAATAGATCCAGAGACATAGAAGCATCGAACAGACTGTCCAACCTCAGAGGGAAGGCAGGTGTGTGTGGGGGGGTAGGGTGGGGGGGGGCAGTAAGAGAGCAACCAAAGGACTTGTATGCATGCATATACTAGTAAGCATAACCCATGAACACAGACAGTAGGGGGGGTGAGACCATGTGCTGGGTGTTGGGAATGGCTGGGGAGAGGTCAATGAGGGGGAAAGGAGACATATGTAATACTTTAAACAATAAAGAATTTTAAAAAGTAACATTAATAAAATATATATAT
>NW_005359397.1:2257632-2260624 GCF_000412655.1 Myotis brandtii | reverse complement strand
AGGTGCAAAAATAAATAACGTCTCCTCTTTATAATCCCATCAGACACAAAACAAATGGCTGAGTTCAATCTGGTTTATTAAGAAACATTATGTAAGAGCCATTTAAGAATTCATTCTTCAGCCCTAGCTGGTTTGGCTCAGTGGATAGAGCATTGGCCTTTGGACTGGAGGGTCCCAGGTTTAATTCCAGTCAAGGGCACATGCCTGGGTTGGGGGCTCTATCCCAGTAGGGGCTGTGCAGGAGGCAGCCAATCAATGATTCTCTCTCATTGTTGATGCTTCTATCTCTCCCTTTTCCTTCTTCTCTGTAGTTTTTTAAAAAAAGAAGTCATTCTTTAAGCTAGAGTGCAAATGTCCTATAGATTGAAGCTCTCTGAGAAATAATTGTGTTCCTTGAAACTCCATGAAAACTAAAAAGCTCTATAGCAAAGTCATGGCCTATATAAAACAAATTACATGTAGCATGGTTCAGAATAGCACATGGAGGGTAATGAATGACTTAACATTCAAACTTTGTTTTCAAAATATTTGTTTTTGAGCTACATATATTTAGAAAAAGGGTTTCATTTCCTTCTTTACAAGTCCAACTATATTTCTTGATTCTGCAGAAAATAATAGTGTTTTAATAGTACATAATTATAGTATTTTAAGTGTCCTTTATTGGATTTAGTTTTTGACTCAACTTATATACAGAGCATAGACGACTTAATTATAGTTCCAAAACAGAAATGAAATGTTATAAACCTTCACAATGTATGAGTTATGAGATAGAAAGGGAAGAGAGGGTATGAAAGTATAAGAGTGTACATCTTTTTTTTTTTTTTATAAAGGTTTGAGAGATACTGTTTAAAGTTGAATGATCAAGAAAGTACTTTCTCTATAATTTAAGGTTATAAAATAAGCAGAACTACTTATAAGATGATATAAGCCTCTAACAAAACTTTGAGAAGAGAGAGATAGAGGTAGTGTTAATAGGCTCAATTCCTTATCTACATATATAAAAGCCAAGCAACTGGAATGACCAGTGCTATGTTGTGCACTGCGGTCAGCCAACCAGCCTGATTGGGGGCGGGGCCGGCAGGCCAACCTCCTGCAGCCCCTACCCCTGGCCGGCTGGACCCCACCAGTGCATGAATTCATGCACTGGGCCTCTAGTTTTTGATAAGGGAGAATCAATAGAAACGTATGTGATAGATTGCATCATTGTTCCCAACTCTGCTCTCTCTCTGTAATTGTAATAGATTATACATTCACACTCATTGTCATATGATTTCTGCTATGCCTCCTGGTGGGGCCTATATCTGTAGTGTCATTCCTGCCCCCATTGATTCTGGACTTGGCTGTGTGAATTATTTTGAACAATGAAATGTGGGTGGAAGTGACAGAGGCTAGTTCTGAACAGAGGCTTCCAGAAGTATCATGTGTTTCTGTGGCTTCTCTTCAGCTATGGCCCTTTGCCATGGGGAGAACACACCCCAAATAATGATCACTTCTTTAGCCCAAATCCAAAATGAGAAGACACATGGAGCCACACCTAGCCAAGTCAGCATCGAGGCAGCAAATGACTTGTGAGCTTGCAATATGTGTTTATTGTTATAAACACATATTGGGTGTTTTTTTTTATGGCAGCAAAATTGACAAACACATTCTCTAAAGTTGATAAATTAAAAACTGGAACTATAAGTATATTATTTAGAGTTAGGGAGATATCCACCAGGAGAGGTAAAGGTGACAACCACGAAACAGAGTTAGTTAAAGGTAGTTTTGGTGATATTCTTGGGGGAGAGAACTAAAGTTTTTGTTTCACACCTTCCTGTCCCATTTGACTCTTTTAATCATAGGTATGTATTACTTTTATATTTAAATGTACAAGTACAGTGCATACCATCCAGGAGGTAATACAAGCCTTAAATACATGAAACATTATGACAACAATATGATAAGGCAGCTAATTTGTGTTGGAAAATAAAATGCTACAGGTGATTAAATTATAGGAATTTAGAGGAAAAGATCAACCTGACTGAAGAGGTTGTGGTAGGTAGAGAAAATTACACTAGAACAGAAGCCTTAGGGCTTAAAATGGGTGGATAAAAGTGGGCAAAGAAGAAACAAATAGCATAACAAATACGAGAGTGAAGTGGTGGTGTGGCTGGAGCAGAGAATTCTTACAGGTGAGCTGTGGGCAAGAGGTCTGGGACTGGTGGAATGGGACCAGACTGTGACAGGCCTGGAATGCTTGACTAATGTGTGCAGACAGAAACTGGCTTTATGAACTAGGTGTTTTAGGAAGACCAATATAACAGGGCTGTGTAGGACGGATTGCACTGGACAAAAACAGTCCTCAGAGCTAAAGCAGAAACTATCTCAAGGGTCATTTAGGCATGTGTTCTGGCATCTGCCAAAGTATTGCTATTAGTCAGGTGGCTTCTCTTTCCACATCCCTTGGGCCTAAATTTATAAAAAGCAGCGTTTCACTCCCTTACTAGAAATATGTAGAATCATTATTTCGGTAGACTTGTGCCCTATAGGACTGGAAAGATATGACCTGGGGAAATAAAAGGCTAAGAAAACATATTTCATAAATCTCTAAAAGCCACTCTTAGCTGGAAAAGACCTGCAGTCTTCTCCCCGCCCTGTGCTACTTAGAACGGTTTTATTGAGTCTCCCTAAAAGCCATCTAACGATAGCATTAATTCGTGTTCACTCAGAGTTAAACTTTTGGTCAGATTACTCTATAGCATCTCTTTTGAACCAAGAACCTATCATCTCTCCAGTTCTCTTTATTTCAGGCCTATGCCATTTGATTTCCTTTTGAGTAAGGACGGCCCAAATCTAACGCCCACCAAGACTTGCTTCCATTGTCCTAGAGTTTTGTACCTTAGGTTTTCCTTCTGACTCCTGCTTTCCTTAAAATTACAAAAAAAAAAAAATTGGTAGTGATGACCTGTCTGACTTTTATTTTCAGTTTCTTAGGTTCATTTCTGCCAACTAC
>NW_005359397.1:2253154-2257434 GCF_000412655.1 Myotis brandtii | reverse complement strand
TATATCAATAATATATATTATTGATTTCAGAGGGGAAGGGAATCATTGATCGGCAGCCCCTGCACACCCCCTACTGGGGACGAGCTTGCAACCTGGGCATGTGCCCTGACCGGGAATCAAACCATGACCTCCTGGTTCATGGGTCGACGCTCAACCACTGAGCCACAACAACCAGGCTGCACACTACCTTTTCCATTCATTGGCCATGGTCTGAACAGTGTACCCTGAGCCTCATCAGTTCAAAGCCAGTTCACCTGCATTGCCTCAAGCCTGTTCTCACTTTCTCAACTTTTTCACTCCATTCTTGCTGCTTCAGACTCCAGTGTGTCTCTGATCTAGCAGTTCCCAGCATCCCCACCCATTTTTTCTATATGATAAACATTATAGCCCATATAAATGTTCAGAGTACATGTGTGAAATTTCCAAGGAACTGCAATAGGTCTTCCTTTTCCTCTCTGTCTCAAGAAAACCTACTGGAATGCAAGAAAAAGGGAGGGACATTTTTAAGACATAATCTGCAATCTGATCTAATTTGTTTTTAAACTTTATTCTCAGCTTCTGGTTCCAGACCAAGATGGAATCATGGATGGAGTACCCTTCAATTTTAAGAACTGCTAAAAGTTCTGGACATGGCACATAAAGCAAATATAAGAAGACTCTGAAAGGTGGAGAGAAGAAGGCAAGTGACTAAGTACCTTAGGATTGAGGACTGACAAGGCAACACGTTCCCTGAGCTTTCTTTTTGCCTCCTGGACTGAGTGTTGGAGAAGCTGGCAACTGGAAGCACCACGGGGACAGGTGTTTTTTTAAAAAATCTCCAGGTGGTGAGCACACAATACAGTGTACGATGATGTATTAAGCACCTGGAACCTGTATAACTTGTTAACCAGTGTCACCCCAATAACTCAATAAAAAGAAAAGAATAAAATAAAAAGGAAAAAAAGTCCCCAAGAAAGGCTTGCTTTCTAGAGCCAAAGGGTCAGGAAAGAGGTTCCTAGAAAACTTTTATTTTTAAAAAAAAATTTTTTTAAAAATATGTTTTCAGAGACAGGAAGGGAGAGGGAGAAATAGTCAGAAACATCAATGATGAGAGAGCATCACCAATCAGCTGCCTTCTGCACATCTCACGCTGGGCATCGGGCCCGCAACCCAGGCATGTGCCCTGACTGGGAATCAACCCTGACCTCCTGGTTCATAGGTAGGTGCTCAACCACTGAGCCACACCGGCCATGGGGCTTTTAGATATAACTATCCTGTATAGCACTACAGCTATTAGTGACCATTACCTGCCCACCCTCACAAATGCCTACAATGTACTGCTCTTATCACTAGATCCCAAGCAAGGTACCTTCCTGTTTTTGATCCATCTTCAGCCCCCAGCCCAAGGACTGCCCTCCCTATGCTGATATACCCTCCATGCCTGACCTTAACCATGATCACCACCCAATGGATGAATGGACCAAGTGCCTGCCTCCCTTCAATTTGCCGCTCTTGCTGCTGGGTGTTAGAGCAGTGCCGTGGTCACGACAATGATGTTGTGTTGTGGGCAGGAGAGCTGGGAGAGGAGGAAGGGCACCCAGGTTCCTGAGGCTTCTGTCACAAGGCAGGGCTGTCAGGTCTTAGGTTGGCAAAAGCAAAAACAAGGAGTAAAAAAATCATATAATAGCGTCTATGCGTTCTGCATGATGATCACCTGCTTCATGGCATCTGACTCCTATGTGGGTTTATGTTTGCCGGTCCCTCTTTCAATGTCACCTTCTTCTGTTCTTCCTCATCCGGTGGGCATGTTTGACCCACAGTTCTGCGTAACAGATCCCTTCTCTCCTCCTCCTGCCTACCAGGTGGGTCAATTATTCTTGGGCAGTTTACCCTGCTCTAGGCAATCTCCCACATCCCCCATTATAACCAATCAAGCCAAGGCACTATTCTCTCGCTTTCTAGCTAAGTGGGGACAAACAACCAGTTCTTATTCACAAGGTAGAAGAATATTAGTATTACTCAGATAACCATCATTTTAAAGAGGGCCTGATAGAAACAATGAAGGGAGTCAATCGCTCACCCAGAAGAGCAGATCGGTGTGTGTGCTTCTCAGGGGCTGTAGTGAAGAGGTGTCAGGGCCGGCTGACTACTTCCTGTGGGATAGTCCACCTTCAATGTGTCTCCATAATTAATCTTCAAGGGATTGAATTCTTCTATGGTAAAATCAGATATCATAAAAATCCAGGCATGAGAACAAATTATAAATCATACCATTACCCGGCCCAAAGGTAGTGCTCCCGCTGAAGCACACCTGCACTAGAGGAAGCCCGTGGGTCAGGGCACAGGGCCAACGGAAACTAGAATAACTTTGGGAAAGAGTATGTCATTGTCCTTACTTTGGATTCCCAATCTGAGCCCTTACACCCCCCACCCCCCACCCCATTGTAAGGCATCCAGTTCTTTTCCTATTTTCAGACATGCTTACCATTTCTATCCCATTTCCAATTCTTTTAGTAAAGTGAAGATACATTTTTGAATAAATAGGAATAGACTTGAGTGAGAGGTGGAAGAGTAATTGTGCTTGGTTACACAACCAGTTGCAAAAAGTACATTTTATTACCTTGTACTGTGCTACCAGCACACAATTTTCCACTTGTTTTAAAAGGATTGAAAAATTTTTATTGCAAAGAACTAGTTCCAACTAGATTAGGTACTATTATCCTGGGCTACTTGATGGCATACAGACCCCTCCTCTCCCCCAAATATTTTGAAGTAAAATTTACATACCATAAAATTCACTAGTTCCAAGTACACAATTCAATGATGTTTAGTCAATCTATAGTCCTGTCACCACTACCACAATCTAATTGTAGTGTATTCCCATCACTCTGAAAAGATCTCTGTGTCCCTCTGTAGTCTCTCTATTCCCATCAGCCTAGGCAACCACTAATCAACTGTCTGTATAGATTTGCTTTCTCTAGACATTCCATATAAATAAAATCATACAACACGTGCTCCTCTGCAACGGGCTTCTTTCACTTAGCTTAATGTTTTTGAGGTTCCTCTATGTTGTATCTTCTATTACTATTTCATTGTTTTATTGCTGAATAGCGTTCCATTGTCTGGATATATCACATTTTATCTATCCATTCACCAGGTGCTGGTCATTTGGATTGTTTCCACTTTTGAGGTACTATGAATAATGCTGCTATGAATACATATGTACGTGTGTTATGCACATTTTCAATGTTTTTGGGTATATACTGGTACTTAGGAGTGGAATTGTTGGATCATATGGTACTTCTATGTATAACTTTTTAAGAACCTAACAAATTTTTCCAAAGTGGATGTACCATTTCATATTCCCACCAGCAATGGATGAGGGTTCTAATTTATCTCACCCAAACTTTTTATTTTCAGTCTTTTTTTTTTTTTTTTTGCAGCCATTGTAGTGGGTAAGTAGCTTTCTCATTGTGGTTCTGATTTGCATTTTCCTAGTGACTAATATGATGAGCATCTTTTCATGCTATTTTTGCCATTTAAATATTTGCTTTTTTAAAAATATCTAGTCAAATCTTTTGTCCTTTTCAATTGATTAGTCTTACTGAGTTTTAAGAGTTCTTTATATGTTCTGAATTCAAGTCCTTTATCTGATAGGTGATTTGCAAATTTCTTGCTCCCCAAAATAGAGTATTTCTTATTTAGATGGGTAATTTTAAGAGACACAAACTTCAAAGTGAAGTTTCCTTGTGGTATATTAACAGGTCAATGATTCATTTTGTCTCAAAATATTATATAAGTACTTTTAAAAAGCAACTTTTTACTTTTATTTTAGAATACTTGAAAAATGTATTAAGCACAAAACAGGATAGAAAAATTCCATAGATAATCTTTGGCAACATGTTTTGCTTACAGCCAGGCTGTGTGGTAAACACAGCATTTATTTAAAAATAAAATAACATTTAATTAAATTTAAATAACATTTTAAACACTAGTCTTATCATTCCAGCTCTTGGCTGGCAAGCAGACACATAAACCACTGAATGACTTAAGTAGACAGTTTATTAGAACAGTCGTTATGGCTCGTGTGAATGATGAGGGCCAGGGTTGGGTCTTCTCATCAGGGTAAGACACAACTAGCTATGGGATCAGTACCAAAGAGGAGTGTTTCCCACGTGGGCACAGCGAAGGGCTCCTCTCGGGGCAGGAAACATTTCCCCAAACTGCCCCCCTTTGCAGGCAACCGGGCGTTTTAGTCCCCCGAGGCCTGGCTGCGCCTTCCGGCGGTGCCAGCGCCGCTC
>NW_005359397.1:2221396-2252074 GCF_000412655.1 Myotis brandtii | reverse complement strand
CTGATCGGGGACTCCGGGGCTGTGGGCCACGCGGCGTCTCTGGCAACTGCGGCGAGCAGCGAGTTTCCGTCCTAGTTTGACATTGAGTTAGAACCGTTTTTCTTTAGAAGACGGAAGTTTGTTTTATTGACCAAGAATACAGCTAAATATGGCTCCTAGGTTCGGCCCAAGGGGACCCGGCCCCGAGGAGCAAGGGTCTGTGGGTGGGAAGTAGCGGGCGTTCGGGAATGTGGCGGTCCTTCCTGGAAGAATGAATGAATGAAATGTCACTTGCTCTTCTCTGAGCAATACAATGCCCACTTAAAGATTTGCCAGGAACTGTATTGACTTGCATTGTCATTGCCGCTCTTACCTGTTCAAACTTGTGAAGTGAGGGTCCCCCCCCTCCTCTAAACTTATGACCTTGGCCTGATTCTCAAAGCCATGGAGCTAAGCCCCGGAGCTAACCAAGCCGCGCCTCGCCTCGCATTTTCTGGCTAAGTAGTCTTTGTGATTGTGAACTGTTTCTGGAGGGCAGAGGATGGTACCTTCATCACACCTTATGGTTAATACATTGACTTATAATTATTCCTTCAAGAACCCTGAGAGGTGTGTGTATGGGGGGGGGAGCGGTGTCTTTCCTCATTTCGCAGATGAAGGAGTTGGGGGTCCTAAGAAGTTGTAACTTTCCAGATCACAGACTAAGCAGCAGAGTTGGGATTCACACCCAGGCCTTACTAATCCAGCACTCTCTACGTCACATCTGTGTCTAGACCTGGATCGTCTATTGTGGTAGGCACTAACCACATGTGGCTACTTAAATTAATTAAATTGAAAAAAATTTAGCTCTTCACTTGCACTAGCTACATTTCAATAGTTCAGTAGCCAAATTTGATCAGTGCCTACTATTGATCAGTGCTTGTCTAGACTACATATCCATTTATTTACTCAGTAAATAAATATTTATTGAGTCCCTCCTCTCTAGGAGGCAGAGTCTTAAGTCCTGGGTATACTGTGGTGAAAAAGAGAGACAACATGCCCTTGTTTTTATGGCGCTTGCACTTTACATGATAGTTGAGGGATGTTTCCATGGTATTTCGGAGCCTTGCTAATTCAAAGTGGTTTGTAAACTCGCAGCAGCAGCCCTGTCATCTGGGAGTTTGGAAGAAATGGAGAATCTCAGCTCACAAACCACATTAACTGAATTAGTATCTGTTAAAGTGACTTAACAGATCACAGGTGATAGAGCAAAGATCCATCTCAGCTGATTTGTGTTCACATTGAAAACTTTATTCAAAATACCGGTGATAACTGGTTGAGGAATGTTCTGATGGATTGTTTGGTGGGGCTTTTAAGACTCTTGGAAGCTTTCACCATTTATGCAAATACTTGTTAAATGCCTGGCTTCTCCAATAGAGTATAAGCTTTATGAGAGCAGAGATTGTCTTCCTAAACTTCAAGGTGCCTGTTAAGCAATGGGGCGCTCAATAAATGCTTGTTGAGTACAATCATGTATGTGCCAAAGGAAGTTTGAGTCAACAACAGACCACAGATATGATGATGGTCCCATAAGATTATAATGGAGCAGAAAGATTCCTTTTACCATAGCCCTCGGAAATTGTAGCACGACACGTTATTCATATGTTTGTGGTGATGCTGGCATAAGGAAACCTGTGCTGCCAGTTGTATTAAAGCATAGCACATACAATTATGTACAATACATAGTACTTGATAATAAATGACCATGTGACCGGCTTATGTACTCACTATACTGATCTTTTTAATCGTTATTTTAGAGTGTGCTCTTTCTGCTTATAAAAAGTTTGCTGTAAAACAGCATGGAATGTTAAGACGGCAGCAGCATCATACATCTCGTGTTCACTGCATCTCTTGATTGCATCATTTTCTCTTGTGCTTGTTTTCATCTCGTGTTTTGTATAGTAACATGCTGTAGAGCAGTGGTTCTCAACCTTCCTAATGCCGTGACCCTTTAATATAGTTCCTCATGTTGTGGTGACCCCCAATCATAAAATTATTGTCGTTGCTACTTCATAACTGTAATTTTGCTACTGTAAACAATATGTAATTATATATGTGTTTTCCAATGGTCTTAGGCGACCCCTGTGAAAGGGTCGTTCGACCCCCAAAGGGATCGCGACCCACAGGTTGAGAACCCCTGCTGTAGAGGCTTGTGGCCTAGGAGCAATAGACTATGCCATATAGCATAGGTGTGTAGTAGGCTATAACACCTAGGGTTGTGTAAGTGCACTCTATGATGCTCACATATGACAAAATCACCTAAGGACACATTTCTCAGAATGTGACCCCATCCTTAACACATGACTGTATGAATGAGCATGCTAAGGAAGTCAAAACTTAGTAGTTAATTTCAAGCAATTGCAGGCTATGTAATTCTCATGTCATTAGGTAAGAGCCAAAATGAAAGTAGATCTATATGTAGCTTTTCAGCTTCAGGTCTCAGCTACCCTGGCCTGAGTTGCACTCCTGACTGACTTGCCCAATCTCTCTCTTTTATAATAACACTAGAGGCCTGAGGCACAAAATTCGTGCAAGAGTAGGCCTTCCTTCCCCTGGCACTGGCTTCCCTCTGGCACCTGGGACCGGGGCTTCCCTCGCAGCCCTGGCTTCATCTGGAAGGTCGTCCGGAAGGATGTCTGGTCTAATTAGCATATTACTCTTTTATTATTATAGATAAAATAATAGACTTGAATCCTAATCACTTTTTAGTACCATATATATTTTTAACTAAATTCCAGACTCTATTTGGATTTCACCAGTTTTTCCATTAATATGTACTTTCTGTTCCAGGATCCAGTCCAAGGTACTACATTGCATTTAGTCATTATGTCTTCCCAGTCTTTAGTCTGTGACAGTTTCTCAGTCTTTCCTTGTTTTTCATGACTTCAGTAGCTTTGAGTACAGCCAGATAGGATCATCCAGTTATGGGAAAGACTCTCGTATTCAGGAAAGTAAGGCAACAGGAATAACTCTATTTCTTTAAAAAAATTTTTTTTAATTGATTTTAGGGAGAGGAAGGGAGAGGGGGAGAGAGAAACATCGATGAGAAACATCAGTCGGTCTCCTGCATGCCCTCCCTAATGGGCATCGAGTCCATAACTCAGACATGTGCCCTAACCAGGAATCAAACTGGCAACCTCTCTGTACATGGGATAACACTCACCCAGCTGAGCCACACCAGCCAGGAAGACCTCTATATCTGCTCTTGTTTGTTCATGTAATATATACCTACATCTATTATGCTTATGTAACAACATACAACCTTAGTACTTTGCCATAACAGATTTCTTGGGTACCAGTTTCTAAGTGGTTGTGATTCAGAAGAGTGTTAGAACATTGGAATTCTGAACCACGGTTTTAATATATATATAGTTTTTATTTTTATAATGGGTTAAGAGCTGGGCTGAGGTGAAAGAGTAAGGAAAAAGGAGAGATTAGCTAAAAGAGGCAGTAGATCAGAGAGGGACCAAAGTGAATGAAATGACATATAATGGAGGAAGAGGAGTGGGGTAGCTGCATAGAAGAGAAGTAGGAGTGGATACTTTTTATTTGTTCATTACTTTAATGAATACTTTATTGAGTGCTTCTGGTGTGGCAGACCCAGTGCTAAATACTCAAGATAACTGGGGGTAGGACAGCACTAAACAAATGAACATGCAGATAAGTACATAATAATTGTAATTTGTGGTTAGTTCTATAAAGAAAAAGTAAAATGTGCTGGAGAGATTATGAATGGGAGGAGCTGCTGCTTTTGGTTGGCTGGGATGGTGAGGAAGGCTTCTCTGAGTGACACCGAGCTGTCTCTGGCTTTTGGGCACCCTGCACACTTTCTGTTGTTTCATAGCACACATGTGCCTCTTTCTCCATAGGCACTGTGCTTATTTCTAGCTCTGGGTCTTTATATATGACTAGAGGCCCAGTGCATGAATTCATGCACTGCGGGGAGGGGCCGTGGGAAGATGGCCGGCTGGCCCTGCTGCCCTCAGTGCATGTCATAGCGACATGTTGTTCCAGTCGCTTAGGGTTTTATATATATAGATTTCTTCCCAGTATGCCCTCCTCTTCACCTCCACTTGTGGAAGTGCTACCTCTTACTCAAGGATTTACTCAAATCCCATCTCCTTTATGAAGTCTTCACTGTTGATTTGTGCCTGTGTTTGTCAGTCTATGGTGTTTGAGGGTAGGGATATTTTCTGTTTATATCTGTGTGTCCTCACTTAGTCCAGCACAAAGCCAGGATTAATAAAGGTTAGCGTCGATCTGTTCTGAAGTGTTAACATTTGGATGATGGATCTTAGAGCAGTCGGGGAAGGTCCAGTTTTTTTGTTTTTGTTTTCTTAAATCTTTTTGTGACATAATTGTAGATCCACATGCAGTTATAAGAAATAATTCAGAGAGATCCCATGTACCCTTTACTCAGTTGCTCCCAACATATGGAAACAGCATGATTTTTCTTCTTTAGCCTATTTATATGATGGATTGATTTATTTTTGAAATGAGACTGTCTTGCAGCCCTGAAGTAAACCCCACTTGATCATGGTGTATAACTCTTTTTATATATTGCTGAATTCTATTAATATTTTGTTAAGGAGTTTTTGCATTTATATTTATGGGAGCATTTACACTATAAATTTCCTTATCAGCACTGTTTCAGCTCTGTCCCACAGATTTTGATATGCTCTATTTTAATTTTCATTCAATTCAGTGTATATTTTTATTTCCCTTGAGACTGATGGAGTAATTAGAATTTAGTTATTAAGTTTCCAAATGTTTGAAGATTTTCCTATTTTTCTGTTTTTGGTTTCTAGTTTGATTCCATTCTGATTGGAGGACACACTGTATGATTTCAGTTCTTTTAAATTTGGTGAGCCTGCTTTATGTAAAGCTCAGTATATGACCTGTCTTGGTATATATTCCATGGACACGTGATTAGAATGTGTTTTCTGCTGTTGTTGAATGGAGTATTCTGTAAAGATCAGTTAGATCCTTGATGGTATTGAGTTCTATACCCTTGCTGCTTTTCTGCCCAGGTAGTCAGTCCATCAGTTTTTGAGGGGTTTTGAAATTTTCAACTACATTTGTGCATTTGTCTGTTTCTTCTTTTGAGTTATGTCCATTTTTAGCTTTACATAATTTTGCAGGTCTCTGGTGCATACACATTAAGGATTGTTGTGTTTTGGTGGAGTGACTCTTTTTATCATTATATAATGTCCTCTGTCTCTAGTAATTTTCTTTGCTCTGAATTCCATTTTATCTGATGTTGACATAGCTACTACTTCTCTTACCCTTTTAAAAAATATATTTTAATTGGTTTCAGAGATGAAGGGAGAGGGAGAGAGAGATGGAAACATCAATGATGAGAGAGAATCATTGATCGGCTGCCTCCTGCACGCCCCCTACTGGGGATTGAGCCCGCAGCCTGGGCATGTGCCCTTGACCCGAATCGAACCCAGGACCTTAAGGTTAAACAGTGAATGAAAATTTTCTGGGAATGTTGTAACATATTTTTCCATTCCTAGGAGTTAGCATGTTTCTCTCAATAAACACTTTACCAATTTTTACAAGTCCCCATGCATAGCAGTGACTTTTAAAGGGTAAGAAAGTAGTAGCACTGTCACAGTGGGAGGCCTGACCACTTCAGAGATTGAAGTCCATATTTTGCTCATAATAAGACTGCAGCATTAATTTTAATTATTTTAAGTGTTTCCATGAAAGGGAACACTACCTGAAGTAATTAGGGCTGTTGTAGGGAGAGGACCCATGAGAATTTCAACGTTTACCCAGATTAAGGGCATAAGAGAACTGGACTAGAAAATGGTGGTAAAACGGTCTCTGATCTGAAACTTGGGTGGGGAATAAGAAAGTAGAGGGAAAAAGAGGTGGTTAATTGTAACCTAAGAGTCTTTGAACAGGGCTGGAAATCCTTTGATGAGCAACCTTTGGGTCATTTCTGATAGAAAAACACTCCTGGAGAAGAAAGAGCTTTGTGGCAGAGCTTTTGACTGGAAACACCCTTAAATTGGTGGAGGGAATGCAATACTGGCAGCTTATCAGCTGGTGCTCCCCCTGCTGTGGGCTGTTGATTCAGAAGGGAAAGTTTGAGGAGGAGGAGTAACAGAACAGTGAGCTGGGTCTAAGAGGCTGGGATGCAGGCTATTGGTAATTGGAGATGGGGTTACAAAATAGTGTGTATAGCAGTGACCAGTGCCAGGCACCGTGCTGAGTGTTCTACTTATATTAATTTAATCTTTGTGACAGTATTCTCTTATCATTATCCTTGCTGTCCAGATGAAGGAACTGTAGCACAGAGAGGCTAAGTGGTGAGGCTGAGATCTGCACCTGTCCCTGTGTATTAACATGGCAGTCTGGTCCCAGAGTCCATGGTCTCACTCACCAAGCTAGATGGACTTGCTAGGATAGTTTTGGCAAGATTGCTAGGCTGTGAATAACAAGCAGAAGAGGATGGATGCTATTTGGAAGGCAGTAGGGAGCCGTTGAAGGGTTTTGATAAGAATATTGATTATTATGATCAGAATTAAGCTTTAATGTACATTTAAATAACATGATTGTTATCTTAAAAGACTAGGTGTAGGAAATGAGTCTAAAGCACTAGTTCAGTTGACTGTGTGTACAAGAGCATACATGTGCATATTTAGAGATGGAATCAGATGTTCCTTTCAATGGGTCAAGAGGGAAGTCAGTCACTCGACCTCCAAGAAAATGCCATCATTAGCAGCAATGGAAAAAAAAAAAGGAGAGTTTGTTTAAGGATATTAATGAACGTGTGTCTTGAGACTTGTCCAGCTGCAGGTGCCAGAGAGAGACTGTAGGTGGAACTAACCTGTAGGCATCATAGTTGTGGAACTCGATCTTGGGAGTCAGCAGTGAGATGATGGAAATAGGGAGTGGTAAGGAGGGCTGAGAAGTAGACCTGAGGGGATGTTTATGGTTGGGACAGAGGAGGAAACAGTCTTTTACATCCTCATACACAGTGAACAAAAGAGACCCGGTGCCCGCCTTGTTAATTATACAACCTAATGGAACAGAAAAAGGAGAGACAATTACGTAAATGGGGGAAATGACATTCCAACAGAGACCAGAGGTCAAAGCATTAATACAAAGAGTGCGGGCAAGAGGATATTCCAGGTAAAAAGAAGGGTATGTGCAGAGGCCATGTGGCAGAAGAGAACTGATTCTGTTTAAGGAACTGAGAGGTCAGTGAGGCTGAAAGGCCACTGGTGGAGTCAGGTGAAGGGAGAAAAGTCATTATGGGGCAGATGATGCAGGACCTATGCTCAGTGCTAGCAAAAGGTTCTGAGCACCAGAGAGCCCTGTTTGGAATTTTGAGCAGGTCACCCCTCTGCCCCATGGAGAATGGATTTGGGGAGGGTAGGATGGGTGAAGGGAGGCATGTAGACCAATCAGGAGACTCTTGGACTAAAGTGGTGGCAGTGGATCTCTGAGGCTGAGGAGGCTCCAGTGTTTCTCTCAGTAAGCTGCTCTGCTGTCCCTGGCCTTCCCCTGGATGCTGCTGTTTTTCCCCTCAAATCATGGTATCATGTTGACACTGTCAATTTATCCACCTGTGTCCCTTCTAGACTGACAGTGAATTCCTTTGGCAGGGACCATCTCTTACTGGCCTCTTAAGCACCAGTACTACCACCCGAGAAGTCATCAGTAAATGGTGAATAAATCAGTGTACTTACCTTCAGAGATGCAGGACGAACTCTAGTCAGGTTTTAGACCGAGTCTTTTTCCTGTTCTCTCCCCCACCCTGCACCCCCACCCCCAAACTTCAAGACATGAGTTGGCCAATAGCAGTATTACAGGGAGGATTATGATGACTGCTTGGGGCCGCATGGCATTCAGAGATGTTCTCAGATGTCTGACCTTTGGAGGGTTTACATGATTTCCTCAGTAGGAGAATTAGAAGAGGCAAACTCAGGAACCCCAAGGGAGGAGACCTTATGAGGAATGACTGGCATTACCATCCAGCGCTGCTTCCTCTGCTCCTGTAGTTTTAGCAGAGAGGGAACAGCAGAAATCTACCACAGGGGGGCAGGAGTGAGGGCCTGGTGGCAAGTGGTGACCACAGACTGGTCCTTAAAGTATTGTGGGGAGGAGGAAGGAGGAGGGTGTAGCTTGCATTGTGGGTAGTTGAGGAAAATATTTTTTAGAGTAGGAAGGATCAGAGCCAATTATTTGTAAACAGTAGGGTGTGACCAATCAGAGCCAGGGAAGTCAGGTGGATGAGAGTCAGTGTGGGTCTGACAGGGGACAAGGAGAGGGTATGGTGATGCCCTGGAGATGGCAGATGCCCCACTGTAGGGCTGACCATATCAGCTCCTAGGATTTTGCTGTTTGGGTGTGCTCACTCACCGCTGGCAGAGGATTCTGTTCGTTTTACCAGAGAAGCCAGAAATCCTGATTATCCAAGTGAAATGTCCTGATTTTTAATTGTTCTATGAATATCCAAGTTCTATGAATCTTTTTTGGGGGGAGGAGAGGGACAAAACCTTCATCTCTGGGCACAGTTTGGCCTGAAAGTGACCCTGGGAGGAAGAGCTGGTGGAGTTGGTGAGAGAAGAGAGGAGAGGAGTATTTGTGGAACAAGACTTCCAAGGCTCTGGGAAGGGATGCAATTAAATGCACAAGTGGAGAGCATCCTCTAGAGAAGGAGGAAGGACTCCGAGAGGAGCCGAGGGACTGAGGTGAAAGTGAGGTGAGGGCACTTGAGTCTGAGGAGGTGAGACTTGGTAGAGTCAGAGGGCAGGACTGTGTCAGGTGGTCAGTGAGAGAGTGCATGTGTGTGGGGTGTGAGGGGAGTACAGGAGAAGAATGAAATGTCCTGAGCAGTAAGGGCTCCATCGGGCTAGTTAGCTTAGGTTTACAGTGGGCTCAGCCAGCCTTGTTTCAAAACTTTCTCTGTGGTGTTAGTGTCCTGGAAATTGAAACAGAAAAAGTGAGTTAGTGGGACTTGTCTAGGGTTAGAAATTGAAAGGCTGAAAGGTCCATTAGGTAAGGGATTTTTTTTGTGTAACTTCTCAGTTGGTAGCTAAGCACATGAAGCCAGAAACCTGCTTAGGTGGGAGAACAGAAGGTGACGAGGAAGCAGATGGAGAAGAGCAGGTTTGTCGGGGCGAGAGAATCTAAGTACCATATGGTCAGAGACTATGGTTGGGTTTGCGTCTGGGTTTGATTTTGACTGAAGCGTCAGTTTAAGATATCCATAGGCAAGTTGGTGTTGGGTCCCGGGACAGAAGACATCACCAGGTTCTGGGCTGCTGAAGACAATAACTGTGTTAGAAGGCAGCTTAAGAGTTGCAGCCAATAGGGTGGGTAGGGGGTGGAAGTGGGGAGGAAGATGGTGAATCTAGTGCTGACATCAACACACTGGGAAGGTGGAAGGTGCCTTCAACATCAGACTCAGAATATAACGATACATCTTTTGGGAGTGTGATGTAGATGAAGTAGGAGATTTTGACTAATCCATAATTCTAATTTAACTATTACAACATGCTATTATAACATTACTAGAGGCTCAGTGCACGAATTTGTGCACCGGTGGTGGGGGGGGGTCCCTTGGCCTGGCCTGTGGGGATTGGGCCGAAACAGGCAATCAAACACCGCCTGACGCTCCTGCCTGCCACTTCCGCTCATCCTGGCCCCGGTGCGCCTGCCGCGGGCTCGCGCCCAGTCAGTCCCAAGCAGGAGAGGCCGGTGCTGCCACAGCGGCGCTAACCAGCCATGAGCCCTGTGTCTGGTGCCCGTAGGTCAGCTGAGCGGCGCTCCCACTGTGGGAGTGCACTGACCACCAGGGGGCAGCTCCTGCATTGAGCATCTGCCCCCTGGTGGCCAGTGTGCGTCATAGTGACCGGTCTACCAGTCATTTGGTCGCTTAGGCTTATATATAGAGTTGGGAAATATCCTACATAAAACACTCTCCATACTTAACAAATAATCAAATAATACGTGAGAAGATTTGGAGTGATCCATTTTGCTTAGGGCAGGCAGGGTGGAGTCCGTGTGATTCACTTCAGCCACACCCACAGAGATGCTCAGTTACAGCCCTGACCTATTCTGATCTGATTCACCAGCAACTCCCAGACTGTGAGAAATGGCAGTGACTAACCCAGTCATGCTGTCACCTGGGAACTGGAAGTACATGCAGAACCACTTGCTGAGGAGTCAGGGGCTTGGAAAAGGTCTTTAGGTTTCCCTTAAACTTTCAGCAGTGGAAGAGCATCATTTTGTGCAGTAAACTGACCATAAACCTATGTCAAGAAGCTGCTGCTGTTAACTCACCACCCTCCTAACAAAACTAAACAAAAATGATTAGGAATTTAGGGATGCTGTCATCTCATCTGATGTTCACATGCATAAAAATACTATCCACAGAGTAAGTAGAGTGTAACTTTTTTTTTGCATTATTGAATAATGGGAATTTTTTTTTAAATAGAAAAAGTAATGTGTATGTGGGAAAATATGCTGATAGTATCAAAAGGTATACAGTGAAAAGTAATTCTTCCATCCTAGTATTTATTTACTTAAACATAAATGGGAGTCATAGGTAGTTTTGGGCCAGATGAAAGTAGCTTCAAGTGTGTGTATGTGAGAACTAGAATATTACGAAGGTATATGATTACTGAGCTAGAGGGGAAAGAAACCATCATGTGGTTGCTGGTAGGCATTTTTTTTAAAGTTAATTTTGCGGTGTATTTTGAGAAATGGAAGAAGCTAAGGAAGTGTGTTTTGGAGAACGGGGGTGCCGTGAAGATCAGGGAAAAGAGGAGAGAGTTTAGGGAGAAGGTAGGACACTGGGTGTGTGATATAGAGAGAGGTTAGGGTAGATTATGTCAGCAGAGAAAAGTATGAAGTCAGGTAACGTGTGTATCTGAGTCCTGAATTAGAAAAACTTCTCCAGAGAGCTAAAAGCAGTAGCTTGGTCAGATTGGGTGTGAAGATACAAATAGGTAGACAAGTCAAAGTAGACTAGGATCTAGTGATGTGGACTGGGATAGTAAAAATAGAATTCCTAGAAAAAATTGTTGAGGACCGTAAACCCATATAAGCCACCTGGATAACTTTTATACTGTTCTCTGATTAATCTCTGTCCTTAAATACTATTGAATTGTAATAGAATTTCATTATGAATTTGAACCTTCTATGTGCTAAAGTGTAGTGAACTAGGAAAAAGGATTTCTACCAGAGACTGAGTAAGGTGGGGAAGGCCTCCCCTTTTGTATCCTTGTATAGATAGCAGCATTAAACTTGAACTCTATATCTTAGAACTCTTTGAAAGAGGTCTCATAAAAACACTTACCCTAGAATTTCACCAAGCAGAAAGTTTCAGTGTGAAGTAGGTGGGCTCTCTTCCTCCCATGTAACTTGCCCGTGTTCTCCAGACCTCTGGGGCAGTCTCTTAACATCCGTGCAGGGGAATAAACCTTATCCCGTTTCTCATCACATCTTAGCCTTCTCCCTTCTTGAACTTTCTAAAACATCTTTCTAAGACTTACCTTTCTCATCTTCACAGAGCCCCACTTCCATTCTTGAGTCCCAGTGCATTCATGCTGTACTCCAGGGACTGATCTTAGTTCACTTCTTATTTGGGTTCTTTGGGTGAGGCAGCAGAATCCAACTCTAATTTAAGTAGGAGGTAATTTATTGGAAAGGAATTGGAAACTTACAGAACTATCCCCAATGCTAGGGAACAGGTGGAAACTTAAGGCAGCTTCAGGGAGCTGCAAAGCAGAATTTTAAGAATGATCTGATGAGAAGGTCACCCCTGGGATGAATGACTGTCCCCTGTATCTTTCACCTTTGCAAATTACTTGTTCATGAGACTCCTAGAGAGCACATCTGATTGGCTGAATGTAAGTCATGGTAGATAGACCAGGGATTTAGTTTAAAGAACCTCCAGGAATCCTTTTGGCCTCCATAGTGGGAAGGGAGATTCATCAATTTACAGTCTCAGCAAGATTATATAAGGCAGTGCAGAGGTAATTCCCCAGAAGGAAATTAGGAAATGGGAATAGATAGATAAATGCTGGGCAGCTAAAAAGAAATGCCTCCTTTTCAACATCAAAAATTTCTCCACATCATAAATAATTTACTTGTGTGAGACAAGTAATAGCTAGAATTTACTTCGTGCTATGCTCAGTATTTATACCGTGCCTGGTCTCATGCCTTTACATGCTGCCTGTTTTGTTGCACTAATCTTGTGATGTTTGTAGGTAACCACTTGGGTGAACCGCTACCTGATAGTAGGTATCAAAGCCAGGCACAAACCCAGGTAGTAATCTGGTACTGCATTGCCCTATGTCATTTAAAAAATTATTATGGATTAGTTGATACTTTTAAATAAGTTTGGATTTTATTAATTTTAGAGTATTTGTGCGTATTTTAAAATGGTAGTACCATGTTCCCCCCCCCCCCCCCCCTCCACACACACACACACACACACACACACACACAAAATTATATAATTCAGAAAGAGTTAGGCTCTTTCGGCTGTCGATTACCGATCACTGCCTGTCCTTGTAGTACCCTGTGGTTCTCTCCCAGTCCTGGCCTCTCTTCTTCCCTGCTGTGTGGCAATCAGTGGTGGACCAGAGTAATCTAAGGTAATGATGGTAGTCCCATCCCCCTTGCTAAGAATTGATTTAGAAATAGACATGTTACCATTTTAGACAGAAAATTTGCAGAAGCTTCTGGAAAAGACTTTTTTCCTTGTCCAAGGTCACCTCTCTTTGTGTAGACATTGTCATACATGAATGTGAGGCTCTGAGCTGCTGCAGTAATCTTGTTATCAAACCCACGGAGGAAACTAGCTCAGGAAGGTGACAGAGCTGAGAGAATCACCGAGGGATGGAGCTGGAGCTGCTAGGTTAAGCCAATCCTGAATTCCACCCCACTCCTGGACTAACAGTTATGTGAGTCAGTAAATTTCCATATGTTTAAGCCATTTTGAGGTGTGATTTCTGTTCACTTTATGACATCCAACTGATGGCATAAAGCAGAATTGCAATGGGAAGAGAGGTTTCTTCTGCTGGATGTTTAAAGTAAAATCACCAAAATAACATTAAATAGGCTAGTAGCCTAACCTGGAAGAATTAGAGTCAAAAGACCTGGGCTTAGGTCACCAGACCTAAATTTCCTATCGGTAATAACAGGGTTGCCCTGGATGAGCTGTAATGTACTTTTCATCTAAAATGTTTTCTAATTTTGGAACCCATGAAAACTATCTGGTAAACTTAATTAGGATTTAAGGAGATGGTTTTTAAAAACCAGTGAGCCATCTCAGCTTTTTACTATAATCTAGTAGCCCCAAAACACTTCATTTCTACAACTTGTCTCTAAATAGCACTGGTAAAGTCTTTTTAATCCTCACTCGAGAATGGGTTTTCTATTGATTTTAAGAGAGAGTGGAAGGGAAGGAGGGAGAGGGAGGAGAGAAACATCGGTGTGAGAGAGAGACATCAATTGGTTGCCTCCTGCATGTGCTCTGATGGGCTGGAGATCGAACCTGCAACCTAGATACATGCCCTTAACTGGGAATTGAACCTGTGACCTTTTGGTGCATGGGCCAACACTCTAACCCAGGGGTGGGCAAACTTTTTGACTCGAGGGCCACAATGGGTTCTTAAACTGGACCGGAGGGCTGGAACAAAAGCATGGATGGAGTGTTTGTGTGAACTAATATAAATTCAAAGTAAACATCATTACATAAAAGGGTACGGTCTTTTTTTTTTTTTAGTTTTATTCATTTCAAACGGGCCGCATCCGGCCCGCGGGCCGTAGTTTGCCCACGGCTGCTCTAACCACTGAGTCTGGTAAAGTCTTTCAACAGTGTTATTAAAACTTTTTTCTTTCTAAGGGCTTAAAACTAGTAGCACTTAAAAAAAATTGGTTTCATTAAGATTTTTCAGATTTTGTTCTTTGTCTCTCTGTTCCTTTAACTTTTTGTTGTGAACATTTTCAAATACATATAGAAGTAGAGAGAACTGTGTCATGAACTCCCACATACTCACCTTCTCACCTCAGTAACTGTCAACACTTGGCCATCTTTAAACAAGTGGCTGTAAGTGCTTGCATTCGGCTCTTCTCAGCAGGCTTTTTTCCAGCTAAACTTCAGAGCTAAAGCAGGTCTCCCTTGTTTTAAAGTTTCACTTTATTTAATGCTATCTTTTTTAACATCAAAAGAAGTTGCAACACTGAAAACAAGTCTTTATATTAGTAGGTGTGGTCAAACAATCCTCCTATATAATAAAGAGCTAATATGCAAATGGTTGTCACACCCTCATGCCGTCACACCATGTTGAGCTCAGACACTCAACACTGGGGAGAGAGGAATGGGGACCGGCCAGGCTGCAGCCCAGGAGAGGAACAAGTTGCCTGCCCTGCAGTCCCGGGCGCCTGCAGCTGCGGCCTGAGCGAAGCCGGCCGCCCACAGTCCCCTGCGGCTGTGGCCGGCCCGGGAGAAGCTGGCCCGGGGCCTGGATGCCTGTGGCCGGCCATAGGGAGGGAAGCCTGGGTCCTGGGTGCTTGTGACTGCCTGGAGGAGGGAATCCTGGGTCCCGGGTGTGGGGTGAGGCAGAGGCAGTTTGGAGTGATCAGGCCAGCAGGGGAGCAGTTAGGGGCAATCAGGCAGGCAGGCAGGCATGCAGGCAAGCAGTTAGGAGCCAGCAGTCCTGGATTGTGAGAGGCAGTTGGACATCCCCCGAGGGGTCCCGGATTGGAGAGGGTGCAGGCCAGGTTGAGGGACCTCCCTCTCCCATGCATGAATTTCGTGCACCGGGCCTCTAGTTATGAATATTTAGGCATTCATATTTATACATGTCAAGGTGGATGAGTTATACTGTCCTAACATACATTCCCCAAATCTCAGTGGTTTAAAGCAACACAGCTTGTTGGCTCTGTTACTGGTTGGCTGTGGACTCTGCTCTGCCTCAGACCCAGCTGGGATCCACGCTGAGGAAGCCGTGACTGTCTTGAAGGTTGCCAGCACTGCCCCAGAGGGAAACAGCGGGGCAAATTGTGCAGTCTCTTAAAGCTTCTGTATGAAGTAAGGCATGCCATTTTGTTCACATGTCATTGGCCAGAGCAAATCACAAGGCTAACCCATTTTTCAATGGGATGGAAAAGTGCAAATCTACCATGTGCCTCCAAAGAGAACCAGAAATACTGGGTGTCCCCCAAAAATGTATACACACTGTAACAGCTGATAGCTCAATTTTGAAAATGAAATATTTTTTAATAAACATTGCCTTTATAATTATTCAAAATGGATGTGTACATTTTGGGGGGGCATCGTATAGTTGGTGGATAGCACTAATGACTCACACTATCATGACCAAATGGAAAATCTCATCTGCCTTTCACCTTTATGTGTAACAGCGAAGGCTTCAAGACTTGTTAACACTCTCATGGAACAAATGCAGGTGTTAAAATTAACCTATTGTTTTTGTAGCTCTTGTTTATTTAAAAGCCACTTTTAGACCAGTTAATTAGAAAAAGTCCTCAGGAGAGGCAATGCCAATTTCTAGATTGGACCCGGTTTTTTTCTGGAAGATACAGACTTTTCATTTCTCTGAGGTGAGGCAGTGTACCAGGGGAGGGCAGAATAATTTAGCTTCTTTATTTCCCATTAGAAGATGACCTTCCCCTCATCCTCTTTATTTATTTATCTATCTGTCTATTTATTTATTTTTTAAATGTT
This sequence comes from Myotis brandtii, assembly GCF_000412655.1. Classification (NCBI taxonomy): domain Eukaryota; kingdom Metazoa; phylum Chordata; class Mammalia; order Chiroptera; family Vespertilionidae; genus Myotis; species Myotis brandtii. Next base: position 2,236,335 of record NW_005359397.1, on the reverse strand, counting down.
TTTCTTGATTTTAGAGAGAGAGAAAGGGAGAGTGAGAGAAAGAAACATTGATGAGAGAGAAATATGGCAATGGGGCAAGAGGCTTTCAAAAATAATTAGGCAAGCTGATATTGAATGTCAATTATAATTGGAAAAAAAAAACACCAAAAAATTAAGGCAAGCTGAATTCAGTGAATATAAAGGAAATACTGCATATTGAACAAAGGGTTTCTTCTAGGCAGGCAAGCTTGTTTCTGCATCAAAACAAAATCCAAAAAACGCATATCACCCAAAAAGATGCAGGAAAAGCATTGATTAAAATTCACTCTTTTAGGATACAGACTCACCCACACTAAGGAGAGAAATTTCATAACCTGGCAAAGGACAGCTACAAAAAAACCTACAGCAAACATCATACTTGATAATGAAACAATAAAAATATTCCTTCAAAACTCAGCAAGAATATACATATGTTCCTTGCTACTCCATCTCTGCAGCATTGCACTGGAGCTACTTACCAGTTAGTACACAGCAAGAAAAGTTATGAGGCTGGATTGGCTGTAAGGAATGAGCAAAAAGAGTCAGTATTAACACTTTCATAGAAAATTCAAGTTCATACATACATTGTTAGGATTTATAATAGTTAGCAAGTTACTGACTATAAGATCAATACAGTAAAATCAGTTCTATTACTCTAACCTAGCAGCTCACAATAAAAACTGTAATAAAAATATTTCACAACAGTGTAAAAAAAAAAAGCTACCTAGGAATAAATATAAAAAGAGGTACCAAGATCTTTTTATAGAAAATTGTAAAGATGTATTGAAAGACACTAAAGACCTAAATAAATGTGGGGCATATCATGGTTATAGGGAGAAAGACTATCTCTTGTAAATATGTCAATTAACCTGTCATTAATAAATTTATTGCTATTTTAGTAAAAACCCTGAAGGGTATAGTTTTATTTGTTTTTGTGGAACTTGACAAGTTAATTCTAAAATTTATTTGGAAAAGCAAAGGGCCAAGAATAGCCAAGATATTTCTGAAGATTTTAAGTTAATGTAAACTTTAATTGAATTAGTGTAGTATTAGGGCAAGGAGAGACTTACAGTTGGCAAAGGATTTTTTAGTCACTGACATACACACATGGCTTGTGCGGGAGACAGTCAGCGAATGTCTCTCTTCCTCCTTCTCCCTTTCTGTCCCTTTCCTCCCTCTTCTTCCCTCTTCCTCTCCCCTCCCCTCACTAAAAACAAAAACAAAAACCCACAAATAAACATGTCCTTGGTGAGGATTAAAAAATAATAATAAAATAAAAATGAGAACTTTTTTTAATGTAGCCACAATATATTAATCTTGATAAAACTAATTCCTCAATATCATCTAATACCCAGTCTATAGTCAGATTTCCCCAATAGTCCCAAAAGTGTCATTTGACTTGGTTTGTAGATTCAACACTCAAACAAATCCACACATTACGTTTGGTTTCTATGAAAAAAATCTTATGAAGAAATAAAGCAATAACTAGATTTTGTTATTTCTCTCCCTTTTCCTCCTTTCCGGTTTTTAAAAATACCTCTCCCTCCCTGAAGATTATGGTTCTTTATAATAAGACAGTAAATTTTGCTATATCAGATAAAGGTTTCATCTCCTTTAAGACTGCTTTGCTGGATTCTTTTTTTATTTTAGTAATCAAGCAGTTAACATTTATAGGGCAGTACTACAGTTAACAGCACAGCGGAATGACAGTTACAGTTAAAATGAACTATCCCCTCAGTACTGTTAGGACTTTTCATTAAAGCTGTAAAATTATTTTATATTCATTAAAAAGTGTATGCTTTTCGTTAATATTAAATGTATCATATTTTATAATTATTCCTCTTGAATTTATGGTTATAAACAGGAAGCTGTAACACAGTATGTGTGTTGGAAAATTTTGCTCATGAACTTAATTTTTAAATTTTCTAAAGCTAAAATGGAAAAATGCCATTTGCAAAAAAAATTATCTTTTAGTTATAGTTCTATTGGTAATAAAGACAAATGTGCAACTGTTTAGTCTATGTAAGGAGGAAAGGAGGGATAACCCAGGTGTTTAGAGGTTTTAGCAGATTACAATTTTGAGTATTAGGTAGAGTTTTAAAAAATAATGGAGAAGAAATGTTTTGAGTTATTGATGTGAATTAAATAGCAGTATTATTTTAGGGACTTTAAAAACAATTTTCTTGTTAATTTTCTATTATTAACATCCTAATCACAGTGGTGTTTTGGGTTCTGAGATCAGTAAATAAATCCTATAATCTGCCCCCAAAGAGCAGAAAAAGTTCCAAGAAAAAGGCACTTGGGATGGTACATTTAGTGTGGATCTTAACTAGTAGCAGTGCAGAAGCAATCTGAGGCTAGGGGAAGACTGAATTGAGGGAGTAGAGCCTAGAAGAGCCATTCACAGAAATAAAAGGTAACGGACCAGAAAGTTGAATCAAATCAGCAGGAGAGAATGCAGAACAACCACTGAAGTTGTAAGCTAAGAAAATAAGTTAAATGTCATTAGGATGAAACCGAGTAAGAAAGAAACCAAATTAGGAAATAAAAAACCACAAAACAAAAATGGATGTACCAAATTGCTGACTAGTTAAGAAGAAAACAAAGAATATATGTGTTTTGCAGTGTGGTACCTGTGATAAATCTATTCAGTAGAATTCATGATTAACTGGAGCACAATCTTTCTGTAATATACTAATAAATGAATAAGGATTTGTTTTTTTCACAGGGTAATTAAATATTTCAGATTATTACCATAGGCCAAAATCTACCCCATCCCAAATTTCTATTTTTATTTGGTCTGTCAAGCAAAATTTAAAACTTTTTAGATTTCAAAATACCACTTCAGTTAATATCCAAGTAACATCACATGTTTTAAGTGAAATAATTCTCAAAAGAACTTTCAAGCTTGCAATTGTAAAAGACAAGTAACCTTCCTCTTAGGTACTTACTGTCCTTTGATATTTTTTCTTCTCTCCTCCCAGATGATTCAGTTGTGGAGGAGAAAAAGTATGGCACTGAACTCGGGGGAATGCAAGGAGAAGGGAAAATGGGGGAAAGGGAATGACAACAGAGTTTCCATTTAGTCTGCAGATTGTTTTTGGTCTTTTCATCCCTAGGCCAGAGCCAGGAGACTGTGGTGTCTTGCAGTCTTGCTTGTTATCCCAACTGGCAGCAGCAGTGCTGGAGGCGATAGTATAGTGACTGCTCTCTCCCCGTGCGGTTGGCCAGTTTGTAGTGTGGGGGTGAAAAATAAGTTTCCCTTCCATCTTTCTAAGTTCTTCTGGCTGGACTAATAGTCAAATGAACATGAGTTAGGTTAACAAGAGAAAATGTCCAAATTAGTTACATACATATATGTATGTGGAGGTTCCATAAGCACATGAGACTGGAGGACAGATTGAGCAATTGAGGTCTGGAACTGGGAGTTAAAAAGGAAAGTAGGGAATGCACAGTAAACGAGAAAGCGAACACATGTGGTAAACAAATTCTTACTGGGCCACCTGAAACAATAGGACACAGAGGGGAGTCCTACAAACAGGCTTTGCCCTACTTCTCCCCTCTGGCACCGTTAGGGTGATGCTGCCTTCTTTAAGCAGGCTTTTCTATCTGAATTCCTGAAGGCAGGTAAGGGGGGAGGTCAAAGGTTCTTTCTGAGTCTTGTGTTAAATGACCAGCTTAAAATCAATATTCCGAAAAGCATATTTTAGGGTGGCAAACTATGGTCCCTCACTAATGGTTACCCACCTCATGAAGTATATGTGTTGCCTTTTTTACTTTATCTATTGGCTAACAGTTGTCTATGGGTAACATTTTAGAATTTGTTGGAAATCAGAGATGTAACAGATATTTTTTAATAAAGTTAAACATATGTATCTTTTACAGGTCACCCAGTAAGAGAGAAAGAGAACTCTTCTTTGTTCCCTGGGAATTATATTATCTTGGGTTTGGGAAGAGCCAGGAGGTGTTTTTTTAAAATAACCAATCAACTTCCTAATCTTTCCGGGCTTCTGATGGGTCCACCCCCTAACCAATGATCCCTTCCCAGGTTAGACTGACAGGCCTCTGTGGTCAAGCACCTCCCTGTGCCAATTTGGCTTCTGTTGTGCATGTGCTTATCTCCCTCTGCTCCCCTCTCCCCCCACAGAAGGGCGGGGAAGGGAGGGGTGTTAATCCTGGGTGGGGCAATGCTGTGATCCCCTGAGTGTGTGTGAAGCTGTAGCTTCCTGGTGTAGCCAACTGGCTTGTGCTCCCTAGTTGATTATGCTTAATAATATCTGATCCCCTTTGTTTCCTCCCTTTACTGATATCTAGCTACCTAGGGCAGTGATGGCGAACCTTTTGAGCTGAGCGTGTCAGCATTTTGAAAAACCCTAACTTAACTCTGGTGCCGTGTCACATATAGAAATTTTTTAATATTTGCAACCATAGTAAAACAAAGACTTATATTTTTGATATTTATTTTATATATTTAAATGCCATTTAACAAAGAAAAATCAACCAAAAAAATGAGTTCAGAGGTGACACGCGTGTCATAGGTTCGCCATCACTGACCTAGGGTAACACTAACACTTGTGTTTTGGCCAATTTGATGAGGTCAGATTCATTTCCCTGAATACTACTGAGGTTGAGCATCTACACTAACAAAAGAGAAACATGGTAATTAGCGTACGACCGCTACCCTTCCCATTGGCTAATCAGCATATCCTTATGCAAATTAACTGTCAGCCAAGATGGCGGCCGGCAGCCATGCACTGAAGCGAACAGGGAGGTTTGCTTGCTCCAGTGATGGCGAACTCCAACGTTCCCCGCCTGACTTGCCGGCCTCTCAGCTGCAACTCTAAGCAACTATGTTGTAAATATAGAAGCTAAACAAAACCCTAGAAACCGGCTTTCAGTCAGCTGGGCTTCAGCCAGCCGGACTGCAACATTGTATCAAATACAGAAGGTAAAGGCCAGAAACCTGCTTTCAGCAGCGAGGCCTCAGAGCTAAAGCTGGCCCAGAATAGAAAAAAAAAAAAAAAGAAAAAAAAGGGGCAGTTGGGAGCTTCAGTCACCCGCCAGCCTGAAAACGGCCCTCAGCCCCTCAGCCAGACTGGCCAGGCACCCCAGTGGGGACCCCCACCCTGATCCAGGACACCCTTCAGGGCAAACCAGCCGGCCCCCACCCATGCACCAGGCCTCTATTCTATATAGTAAAAGGGTAATATGCCTCCCAGCACCGGGATCAGCGGAGCAGCAAGGCTCCCGGCACCGGGATCAGCGTGACAGGGGGCAGCGCCCAAACCCCCTGATCGCTCTGCGGCTCTGTGTGTGACAGGGTAGAGCCATAACCTCTCCATTGGCCCTGCCCTGAGTGTGACAGTGGCGGTGCCCCAACCCCCTGATCGGCCCTGCTCTGTGCCTGACCAGGGGCTGCACCTAGGGATTGGGCGTGCCCTCTGCCACCCGGGAGCAGGCCTAAGCCAGCAGGTCATTATCTCCCGAGGGGTCCCAGACTGCGAGAGGGCACAGGCCGGGCTGGGGGACCCCCCTCCCCCCGCCAGGGCACAAATTTTTGTGCACCGGGCCTCTAGTATATTTATATGTTCATTAGTTATTTGTGCTTTGCCTATTCATACCTTTTGGCCATTTTTACTTATGTGTTGTTTGTTTTGATTTGGAGAAGTTTTTAATACATTCTGATTTTTTGGTTGATTATTTTTGTGGATATTTTCCTAGAATCTTTGGCTCTCTATGATGTCTTGGGTTGTATAAAAACTTTTTAATTTTCAATTAAACTAGAAATTACTCATTTTTTTATGGTTTTTGCATTTTGAGTATTTAAGAAATTCTTCCCTACCCAAGGACATGAAGATATTTGCCTATATATTATTTTAAAATTTTAAATTGGTGTTTTGTATGGTGTGAAGTAGGAATTTTATTTTATTCTTACATATGGATAAACATTTATTAAATAGTCTATCCTTTTCACATTAATTTGTTGTGCCATCTCTGACATATTGTTATCGGAGAATTGAATGGACTGCCGTTCTCCATTGCTAGCGGGAGTGGGGTTCTTGGGCTACCGAAGGAATAAGGATTTCCGGAGGACCCCATGGGAGGATGAGATGTGGCAGAAAGCTTTATTGCGTGGAATTATATCCCTCCGTTTCCAAAGTCCCCATTTCCCTTAAAACAGTCCTGGAAAGGGTGCAGCTTGGGATTCAGCAGAGTTAAAAGCAAAGCCGGTGTCCAAGGTTTCCATTCCATGGTGGAGTGGGGTCCAGCAGAGCATCAGGCTAATTTTAGTCCATCAGTCCATTGTGTGTGGGGTCCATGTGGCCATGAGCCACGTGGGCGAATGCGGGAGTGTGACAGCCACACTCCCTGCAGCAAGAGTCCCAAGAGAGCAAAAGGGCCAACAGAGGGATCTCCCTTCATTCAGGAGTTTATGTATCTCAGAGTTCACACCCTTGCAGTGGCCACGCCTAGTCTGGCCAGTGGCCTGCTTCTAGGTGTGATGTCACCTAGATTCCCTGGGCATGTATATAGTCTTTTTTTGTCCAGTCCCTTTCCCTAGGATCTGTGAGAAAAGACCTGGAGAGTGTTAAACTGCAACTTTCTGGCAAAGCTGTACAAATGGCATGCCTTTATTATCCAGCCTTCCCTTTGCCCTTTTTCTGTTAATTAATAACTGGGTTAATTACAGTGGTATCTATATATCCAGTCTGTATATTCATGTGGGTCTGATTCTGGACTCTCAGTTTCATTGGTCTTTTAATCTGTCTTTGCCATTTTTTATCACACTGACTTAATTATATAGTTTGATTTATGGTAGACACTGCTCTTTCACCTTGTTCAAAATTATATTGTGGTTTTTTTCTCTTTGCTCTTCCATGTGATTTTTAGGATCTGCTTTAAGTTCAATACAACGTTAAGTTTTAAACTTTAAGTTCAATTAAAAAATACATTGAGATTTTGATTGGAACTGTATTAAGGTAGATCAATATTGAGAGAATTTACTTCTTTCTGTAGTAAACCTTCCATATGTGAACACGCCCTCTCTTCATTTTTTTTTTTTTAGGTCTTTCTAAACAAATTTTTAGTTACTATTGGCAAAAGAATTCCATTGGATTTTGTATGTTAATCTTGTATCCAGCAACCTTGCTAAACATTTGCATTAGTTCTGATTGTCTTTATTTTATTGGATTTTCTACCCCCCCCCCCTTTTTTTGGTTCTTAAGTGTGTTTCTTTTTCTTGTTTTACTGTTCTGCATAGGACTTCTTGACAGGAAGAAATGATAGAAGGCAGCTTTTCCCTTTTTTCTAACTTTATAGGAATACTTCTATTACCAAAATGAACAAGGTTCCACTCACCCAATGAACAGCAAAGCCAAACACTGAACACTGAGGTTTGCAATGAAGAAATTTAAAGCTGTTTTATTTGCAGATCGCCAAGCAAGTAGACAGGAAGTTATCTTAAAACCCAAATTTCCTGATGGCTTTTAATTAATTGTTTTTTTAAAGGCAAAGCTTGAGGGCTAGGGAACAGGCCAATATGTGGAAGCGTTGGTTGTGCAGTTTTTAATTGGAGGGCTTTGGAACGGGGCCATTTTTGGTAAGATATAATAAGGGGCTTCAGCACCAGGTCTTCCTGCACCAGGAACCCTTCACTTCTGAACGGGTTCTGGTGTTCAAGTTTCAGTCATGTCCTGGTCCTTTGTATCCATGACTGGGATTAGGGGTTATGTGTGGGGGGGAAGCTAGACTTTGGTTCCGGGGGCAGCTGGAGGTCAGCATTCTCTCTTCTGCACATGCTTTAGCTGCATGAGGAGGAGGTTTTGGTCTGTTGGCTGTGAAAGGCAACTCAGTATCTTGTTAGAAACAGAATAGGACAATTTTGAACTGGTTCTGTGGTTATGCTTCACCAGTATGTATTTTGTTTACTGTAGGCTTAGGGTCCCTATCCTTTATCAGGTTAACAAAGTTCATTCCTATTTCTGATTTGCAAGGAATTCTTTGTTTTTGTTTTTGTTTTAATTATCATGAATGGACCCTGGGTTGTCCTATTTCAATAAAATTTAAGTCTCTTACAACTATGTAGTTCCACTTACCTGCCACCTCTATCCTTTGCTCTAATTTCATGTGTATCACATCTTTATATTAGTAAGTTTTAATTACTTATGTTTTGAGATTTAGTCCTACCATTTCATTTTGAGCTTTCTATATTTGTGGGGTTTTCTGATTTTAAATTTGTCTTTTATTGTTCTTTTTATTCCTTCTTTTTTCAACTTTGATTTTTTAAGTTCACATTGTCTTTGCTTAATTAGTTAGTTAACTTTTAATATTTGATCTTAAAAAGTCTAAAGTAAATTAAATATTTCTAACCTATACCTAAACACAGCAACCTTAAAATGCTTTAATTTCAATCACCATTATTCCTTCTTATATGGCAGTGTTTTCTGGTGTTTTTATTCATTTAACAAATAATTTTTAAACTCTTCTACCATGTGTCTGTCAGGTACTATTCCAGGAGCTGTAGAAATAGCATTGAACAAAATAAAGTCTCTGCACTCATGAAGCTTACAAGATAATTCACAAACTGATTCATATGTTATGGTACAAATTAGTGTTTGGTGTTAGAATGGAAAGGAAAATATTAGGAAACTAGAAAGAATAATGTTGGGATGGAGATGTTGTTTTATATATGAGTGTCTGCTATCTTCAGACATTCCATAAAGTTTTTAGGATTCAAGTATGAAAAACATAATTCTCATTCTGGAGGAGCTTATAGTCTAACCAGAGAGTTCCAGGAAGAAGATACAGATATGGGAGCCATTAGTGCATTGCGGGTGAAGCTTTACAACTGGCGAATTTCCATGGAGGGTGTGTAGTGTGTCAGGACAGAGTGGAATGAGCCGGTGAAGAAGACCGAAGCATGGTTAGAAAAGTTGAGGGACAAGAAGTGACGCCGGGAGCCAGGAAAAGAAGAGATTATATTTTATTTATAGCCTTCCTATTCCAAAAGTAATCGAGGAGACTGAGATTTCAAGTAGAATGAGTCTGAAAAGGAGATTGGTTTTGGTAGTTAGGACATTACAGGGACTGATCAACAAACGGTTTTGTTGAAGTGAAGCCAGACTACACTGGGTTGTGGAGTTGAGAAATTAGAGATAGAATAAAGACTACTTGTTCAGAAGATGGTAAAGGAAAGAAGAGAGAGATAGTTTGAGAAGAAGAGAACTCCATTAGAACTCAGGGCTGAAGTTGGCGTTTTGACAAAAATACAGAACAAAAACTTTGGAGATTTTGAGGATTTCATGGCCAGAAAAGAGCGTGGGCCCCTGGCCTGGAGGAAGTTCCTGCGTGGTCCTTTACTTGCCAGAAACTGCTCCCCAGGATCCCTGGGGGTTTCCATTGTTGATAGTGGCAATATATTTCCTAGTGTCTGAGTTGGTGGTTGAACTGAATACTGAAACCACAGTATTCTCTTGTAATTATTTCAACATATTCAAGAGATAAAAGTACAAACATGGGTAAACTCCCCCTGACGGTTGCTCTTCAAACTCCTTAGCGTGATAGTCAAGATTTGCCCTGTTCTGAACTCACCCCCTCAACCATATCTGCCGTGTTTGTCTGTTTGTGGTCCCCTAGACACTCCATGCATTTTCCTGCCTCCCTATTTATTTTAGCTCACATTGTTTTGTCCACTTGCAATATCCTTTTGTCTTTTCATAACTGAAATCAATTCCCCAATCATTCTCCCTACCACTTTCACTCCTTTGTGCAGTATAGCCTCTCATCACTTGGCACCTGTCGCAAAGATACGAAAGTATTTTGTAAATAGTGAAGTGCCACACAAACTTGCCTTGTTATCTCTCCCCCTCAACGGCAAGCTTGCTGAGAACAGGGACTGAGTCTTTCTTTAATATGTTTTTAAAATTGATTTGAGAGAGAGAGAGGGAGAGGGAGAAAAGAAGAAACACCGATTGGCTGCCTCATGCATGCTCCCTACCAGGGATCAAGCCCACAACCCCAGCATGTGCCCTGATCGGGATTGAACCAGTGACCTCTTGGTACATGGGATGACACTCAGCCAACTGAGCCGCACCAGCCAGGGCAGGACTGAGTTTTTTTTCACATTTATCTACATCAGATTTTACTTGGCATAGTGATTACACATGCTTGATATTTATTAAAGTTTGAATAAATTAGGGATATGTGATTGTGATAGATTAATGCTATGTCTAAGATGGGCATGTTATATACCAAGTTCTAGTTTGTAGCTATTAAATTTTTATTGAAATTCTGCCTCTAAGTAATCTCCTGTAAAAGTAGACTCCTTAATTTGGGTTCTCCACTGATTCACATCTTATTTTTTTCCTTCACAGAATAGATGTCTGTCTAAATAAGTAATTGTAGGTTACAGAGTGGTGTCTTAGGATGTTTTTGACTATGGTTAAACAATGCAGGCTTTATCAACTCACCTAACAAGAGGTCCAGACAGAGAGATTTCAGGGTTTGTCTGCTCAGTGACTCCATGTCATCAGGTCCCCATGCGCTTTCCATATTTCACTTTGCCATCCTCAGCGTGTTGTTTCCCTCATGACCTCAGATGGCTGCAGCACCTCGGTGTATCCAATGCAAACAATTCCCAAAGGCAGAAACGGATAGGTTTTCCTCCAGCATCTCTATGACGGAGCGTAACTGTTTCTGAAAGCTTCCCAACAGACTTCCCCTCAGGTGCCATGGGTTGAAATTTGGTCACTTCACTGGCAAGAAGATTGATCACTTGAATTCAGTTGGGGGTCTCATGCCTTGAAAAACATAGGGTCTGAGGGTGGGATAAGGCATAAACAATATCTGCCACACGTGCTGTTTATGTGTCTTTGGCTTGCCCATCTGGAAAGTTAATATCCTCATAGATTTGTAAGAGGAGGCAAGTATTTCCACTGAGCTTGGTGTTGGTTCCAGTAATAATACTTTATCCATTGACTCACTCATTCATGGACTGGACATTAACTGAGTGAATGCATTGTGTGCTAGGCATCATGCTCAGCATTGGGAGGTGCGGCTGGTATAGTCCAATGGAATAGGGTGGCTGAGGTCAGGGGGGAGGGTAGAGTTATTCTTTAATAAACTGATTATAGGAAATTTATTTTTTAACAGGAGATGTGGGACATATGGATTTGGGATATGAATTCATTTGAAAAACCACTTTGGGGTAAGTTGATAGCTGGGAGTGAATGACTTCAGGATTCCACTTCTTTTTACATTAGGGTTTGTTCTTTTAGCTCCAAAGGTTTCACACTTTTGTTGATTGTACTTTATGCTGCATATACACACAAGAAAATGGGTTGTACTAAAATTCCAGTTTAGTAATTTGAGAAGTTGAACCACTAAGCATAGCTCAGTACTAATTAATTAGTGCATTCACTTTTTAGTAGGGAGGTTAATTTGAAGACTAAATGAAGACCAGGTTTAGAAATGAAAAGATATTGATTATATAGGATTTAACCTGCTTGATCTTACCCAGTAATCCTGCCATGCGGACTGGTAATCACTCATAGAACCAGTGTTGAAGATAGAGGGTTAAAGTTTGTCTTAGAGTGTCCCTTTTCAATAATCCAAGTGGCTGTTTGAATTCTCATTGCATCCGTACAAATAGAAAAGGTTCCCAATTTTTGTTTTATCTAAGAAAGTGCTCTAAAATACTATTTCACATTTATTGACTGTGTACTATGATATCTGAGTGTGTTGTGCATTACTTCATTTGATTTTGTGTAATGGGACTATAAGGTGGTTATGGTTTTTTCATTTAGAAGCATAAAGAGGCCCACATTTATAGAATCATAATACGTGTTGGAATTGAAACCAAGTTTTAATATGCTGATTGTGTTGGGGGTTCCCAAGATCACCCTCACGTTCAATGATTCGCTAGGGGACTCACAGGATTCAGCATATATCATAATAATGGCTAAGATTCATTACAGTGAGAAGATACAAAGCAATATTAACAAGGGAACTTAATATTAACAAAGCAATATTAAGTGTGGGGGCGGGGATTGAGGGGTGAAGTCTGGGGGAACCAGGCACAGGCTTCCAAGAGCCCCCTCTCTTCTGTGGAGTCGCTCAGGTTTGCTTCATTCCTCCAGCAATGAGCTGTGACAGCAGTGAAGTGCTGTCAACTAGGGAAACTCGTTAGACTCTTTGCCAGTGTTTTATTGGGGCTCGTGATGGAGGCACCCTCTGCCTAGCATGTACCAAAACTTCAGGCTCCCAGAGGGAAAGCAGGTGTTTTGCATAAACCACTGTTTGTACAAATAGTTTAGGCACAGTAGGGCACACTTGTCCTTTAAGGTGAGTTTTATGTCAGTGTAGGGAACTGTTTATCATTCAAGTTCCCAGACACCAGCCAAGGACCAACCTACAACCAAGTCTTTCTGAGGATAGCAGTCTCGGGCCTACTCTGTTAACTTTTATCCTGTACACCGATTCATTCATTTAAGGAGATTGTAATTATGATCATTGTAATTATGATCATTTAGCTTCTGAAAAATGAGAGAAGTAAGTAATGGCCAACCAAATTCTTTAATGGTGTTTGTTTTGTGGATCCCATGATTTGCTGGAAGGACTCACACAACTCAACATCATGTACTCAGGTTCAGGTTTAATACAGCAAAGGCTATAGTGCAGGAACAGCAGGAAAAAGATGTATGGGTGAATGCTCCAGAGATCTGGCACAGACTTCCAAGTCTTTCTGCTATAAGAGTTACATGGATACAATTTCCTCTGTAGCTGTGAATGATCGAGACATATATAAGATGTCTCTGGCAAGGGAAGCACATGAGTATGACAGTCCAGAGTTCTTACAGGAAGCTGGTCACACAGGCACATTTCTGCCATCTGGCCAGCCTGGTAACTGAAACTTAGAACCCAGAAGAGATACCAGGCACACATCATAAATCTCGATGATTACTTTACACATTGCTAACATCCTGGTACATCCTGACCCACTGCCTCTAACATCCTTAACCAGTGACTGAACTTTTCAGGAGTTCAGTTCTCAGTCTGGCCAGGGTTCATTGCTGTGGCTCTAGGCATTCCCCCAGGATTAGCAAGGACTGAGTAAAACAGAAATGCCGTGTTAACTCCTTCCTCACAGCATCCTACCTGAGATAAGGCTGCATTTGCTGAATGTAGTATTTGTGCTGATACAGTCTTTAGACTATGATATTCTAAATTTTAAGAAAAGAATTGACAGTAGAAATATTTGACAAATTTCACTTCTCTGAGAAGTTTGTAGAATATTTTCTTTTAGGGATTTATATAATGGTGACTTTTGGATTTCTCATTTTTGTCCACAACTATTTATATTATATCCAGGTATGTTAAGGAACAAAACAGAAATAATGAAGTTAAAATGGTTAAATCAAGATATTAGAATTAACCTTTACTTCATGAAGGCCTTTTTTGTGAGGGACTTTTAAACAGAATGGGATTTCTTTTTTACAGAATTTGCAGATATACAGATATAGCAGTTTTGCAAAAAGAAAGTAACCCATATTTTAAAAATTGCCTGATCCCAGCATTTGAAACCAATCTCTACTACTTTATTTATTGCTATTTGAAACCTGCTTTATATTATGCAAAAAAGAAAGACAAAGTATATGGAGAAAGTTCCATGCTTGAAAATGAGAAGTTCTAAGCTAATAAAGTTAAGTAGGTTCCCTTATTGCAGAAATTCACAGAACCTTCAGTGCCATAATATACAGTATGAATCTCCCAGGGCAAAGAGAGCACGTAGCATTCCCCTATTTATTTGACCATAGACTTTCTTTAGCAAGGACTCTAAGGTTTGAGTCCTGCAATAACAGTATTCTTTAGAAGAACAGGGGAATCCATAAATGGTTTTAGGTAGAGGAAAGACAGAAAACAATTACAGAAAAAATTTACTTTAAAGAAAATCTTGTTGCAGAAGATTTAGTGTCTTATATTGCCTTCTGAGAAAACCTGTTTAGAAACTTCCCTGTCTGGATGTCTTTTCCCTGCCAAGTTAGCTGAATTGATGTTTCTCTTATAATGTGAATGGCATGTCTCTTAGACTGGTGATTAGCAGTGTGATAAGAGCTTCTGTGGTGTGGATCATTGCCTTTATGCTTGTACCATACACAGTACCCGACACAGTATGAAGAACATAGTTGGCCAAGACTCAGTAAATATCCAGAGAGCGTGTAATGAGTTGTGACTCTAAAAGACTGAAACTTTTTTTTTAAGAAACAAAATATAGTAAACATAAAAGTTATTTTGAAAATCATGTCATTTTGTAAAATTTTTGGAACTTAACTATTAGACTTGAGTTTAATTCCTCCTTCAATGCCAAACTTCTTTTTTATGGTCTTTGTGATTTATTAAATGTACTTTCTCAAAACAGTAGAATTGTTCCACCATAGTCATGTAAACAGTTTTAACTACTAGGTTTCTTTTGCAATGGATGGAATTTTAAGTAATTGAGTGGTCAGCATAGCTAAGGAAGGCCAATGAGTCAAGAGTAGCCAAGGCATTCCTCAAGAAGTAGTGAAAGGTGACAAGGCTTGCTTTACCATATATCAAGAATTATTTTAGGCACTGTAGCAGGATACAAAATTAACACCCAGAAATCTATGGCCTTTTTATACACCAATAATGAACTCACAGAAAGAGAAATGAAAAAAACAATCCCATTTACCATTGCACCAAAAAAATTAAGATACCTAGGAATAAACTTAACCAAGGACGTAAAAGACCTGTACTCGGAAAATTACAGGACATTGAAAAAAGAGATAGAGGAAGACCTAAACAAATGGAAGAACATACCATGTCATGGATTGGTAGAATCAACATCATTAAAATGTCCATACTACCTAAAGCAATCTATAGATTCAGTGCAGTACCTATTA
>NW_005359397.1:2195654-2219663 GCF_000412655.1 Myotis brandtii | reverse complement strand
ATATGTACTACTATCTGTAATACTTTAAACAATAAAATAAAATTTTAAAAAAGAATTATTTTAAAGCTGTAATAAGACATCAATGTGGTATAGGGATAGACAGACCAATGAAACAGAAAATAGAACCCTAGAAACCAGGTTTGTAACAAAGTTGGCATTGCACACCATTAGGGAAAGGATGAACTTTCCATAAATGGTTCTCGACAGTTGGTTATCCACATGGAAGAAAATGACATTGAATCTCTACTGAAACCTAAAGCGTAAAACTTTAAAATGGTCTCTACATAGAGAAGAATTTTAGACTTAGAAAATGTGAACCATAAAAGACAGTTCTTATTAAGAAGATAAGCTATAGCCTGACCAGTGTGGCTCAGTGGTTAAGCGTCGACTTATGAACCAGGAGGTCACAGTTCAATTCCCAGTCAGGGCATGTGCCCCGGTAGTGGGCTTGATCCCCAGTGGGGGGTGTGCAGGAGGCAGCCGATGGATGATTCTCTCTCATCATTGATATTTCTGTCTCTCTTCCTCTCCCTTCCTCTCTCTGAAACCAATAAAAACATATTTTGAAAAATTAATAAGAAGAAAAACTAATTAGACTTCAGTAGGCAGAGGAAATGGGATGGCCAAGAAGGTCAGAGATGGTGGGGAAATGCAAATTAAAAGTATAAGATACCAACTTCACACCCATCAGATTGTAAAAAAAATAAAAGTTTGACATCAATAAGTGTTGCCAAGGATATAATACATCCAGAGCTTTCATTTTGCATTGTTTTGCTTCAGCCATCTGGGAAAACAAATTGATCATATTTAAAATATGCATATCCTGCCCTAACCGGTTTGGCTCAGTGGATAGAGCATCAGACTGAGGATTGAAGGGTCCCAGGTTCGATTCCGGTCAAGGGCATGTACCTTGGATGTGGGCACATCCCCAGTGGGGAGTGTGCAGGAGGCAGCTGATCGATGTTTCTCTCTCATTGATGTTTCTAACTCTATCCCTCTCCCTTCCTCTCTGTAAAAAATCAATAAAATATATTAAAAAAATATATGCATATCCTGTGACCCAATACCCCTAAGGATATTCTCTAGATCAGGGCTCATAGTTAAAGGTTTTTAATAATTTTTAAATGGTTAAAAAAATTAAAATAATTTTGTAATTTGTGATATGAAAATTATATGACATTCACATTTCAGTGTTCCTAAATAAAGTTTTATTGAAATACTGTTGCATTTACTTGTTTACATATCATTTATGCTGCTTTTGTGGTACCAGATTAGGATGGTTGTGACAGAGATGTCCCACAGAACCTAAAATATTTACTATTTGACCTTTTGCAGAAGAAATTTGCTGGCCCCTGCCCTAAATAAATATATTTCCATGTGTGTACCAGGAAATATGTTCAGGAATGTTCATAGCAGTACTGCTTGTAATAACAGAAACCTAAAAAGAACCAAATGTCCATTAAAAGTAGAATGGATAAACTGGGGTATGCTAAGCCAATGAAAATGAAGTAACTACAACTGTGTGCAACATATGGATGGATCTTGGGAACACAGTGTTAGAAAAAAAGCAAGTCTCAGATTTTTTTCTATTTATAAGCAGTTCAGAAATAAATGTAAACAAGGCATTGTTAAGAGATACTGTGAGGTAAAACTATCAGGAAAAAGTAGAGTGATAAGTTCTGAATAAAGGTTGGCAGTGAGGAGCTGGGGAAGAGATGGGATTGGAGAGGGAACTAAAGGTTATGTTCTTTATTCTTCAACCAGCTGGTGGATCTGTGTTGTGTTGTGTTGTGATCCTTTGTTTCTATGATAAGTTTTTTACATACTTAGGATTGATATGTTTTTGTGATTTGGGGCACTAAAAGGATGAACCAGGACCTTGGTTTTACCTATACTAGTAAGTTCCACTTCCCCACCCCTGCCACCCCAGATGTTCTGGTTATGTCAGGAATCCAATGGAAACTCTCATAAGCAGAAAAGGGGATTAAAGGAAGGACTCCTGGGTATTCACAAAAGCCAAGGAAGAGTCCAGACCCTCTGCCTCTTGATCTGTATGCCTCTGCTTGTCCTGCTCCTCTTGGACTGCAGAGTGTTCAGGAATGTTCATAGCAGTACTGCTTGTAATAACAGAAACCTGAAGAAAAGTGTGTATACATTTTTGGGGACACCCTATATACTCTTGGGCTTTCTCTGTGTGCTGGGCAGTGTTGGCAGTCCTAGATGCACAGGCTCCTAGCTCTGTGACTCAAGAAGCCAGGGATGAGGTTCTGTGGTTGGCCTGGCTGGGTCATTTGTTTTGTGGTCAGGGGGTTGAGTCTGTTACCAGAAGAACCCTTCGGGGAGGACACGGAGAGCAAAGGTCAGAATCATGAGGGGCAGGGAGCCACCTCAGTTTGTATCCATTTATGTCTATTCTTTAAGTGTTAAACCATATGTGGCATTTTGACATAGACTGTGAATATCAGTGCTAATTTGAAGCGACCATTAAGATATTTGATGTTGCCTAAGACATGATTCTCAGTGGCAGGGGTGGGAAGAGGGGTTAGAAATGTCTGTTGAGCATATTACTTTAATTAAAAAAAAACACATCAAAATACAGCATCACCATGAAAATCTCTTATGCTAACCCTTTATAGTCACACCCATCCCTTTTCTCCCTGATAAAGGCTTTTAAGACACAAAAATGAGACAAAATAGATATTACAGACTTACTTTAAAACATAATATTTCTACTATCTATTCTGTATGACTGAACGGACACTTAACCCATTGGTAGTAGTAGTGTTTATAGGTGGTTTTCTGTGTTTCCTAAGTTCTTTGTATTGAACATGTATTACTTTTATAACTAGGAAAAAATATAAACTTTTAAAGGTATTGCTAGAAATTAAGTCAGTTTTATTACCTTAGAAAGTGACCTTCCACTTAAGATACCAAACACTGAATGCTCTACATTGAAACATTCAAGCCAATAAATTTTGTAGGAGTCTATACCGTTAGTATCCAAAATGATAAGCCTGTTCCCCCAACCTCTAAACTTGGGGTAACACCTGAGAAATAGAGTTAGAGAAGATCCATGTTTATATGGAATGTGGACATCATCTTGTGCAGGGGTTTGGGATTGGTTTTTACTAAGTCTTTGTTATTAACGCAGGTAGAATAAGAATATGCTAATACTTGAAGATTATTTTTTTTTTGCTAGTGAATAAGCCGCCTCAGTACTAAATTTTAATAATCACTTGACTCAAAGACAGTGGCAGAAATGTTGGCCTAAATACTTTATAGGAAGTGGAGAATACAGGTGTGCCCCCAAAATGTATATGCACTTTGAATGATTATAAAGTCAGTGTCTATTAACATACAGTTCATTTTCAAAATTTAAAAGAAACTACAGAAATGAATAATTTTCATTATCAATGCCTGTTTTCAAACTGATGATTGTTCTGGCACTGCTAACTCGAAGCAATGGAATAGCAAACATCAAGAATCATTTCGTTTGGTATTTGTGTGCCCTCAGTTAGTTGACTGTTGGTTTTGTACTGTAAACTTTATCTTTTATGTAACCCCACGAAAAGTCTAGTGGCACTTTAGGATTAATTTTCTTTGTTCAAAACTTAGTTTGGCTTCACCCATTATTTCAAATCAGTTAAACTTGAAAAGAACTGAAAATGAAGTGACTTACCAGCTGTTAAAGTGTGTGTACATTTTTTGGGGACACCCTACATACTATTGAAACCTAGGGGATTGTCGCCATTCTGACCTTAGCCAGCCAGTAGGTAATTGGCCAAAAATAGTTGCTCCTTTGTTTGAACATGATTGGCTTCAGTTATTGTCTATGCACAGATTTACTTTTGTTGGTATAAGGTGGGATCTAAATTTATGTTTTACCATATGGAAAGCCGTTTGTCCCTGTGCCAGTTTTCTACTCTGCTTTGTTGTAGCACCTTTTCAGTATTCCACACACATATGGGCTTATTTTTGAGTACCACATGGTTTTAGATACTTCTGCTTTATAATAAATCCAGTCCCCCAAAGCTTCATTTGTGTTTCATTTGAATTATATTAATTTATAATGTTACATGTCAATTTTACCTCAATAAAAAAAGAATTATACTAAATTTATAGATTAATTATTGGAAGAGGCTGGGTTTTTTTTTTTCCTGAACATGGTATATCTATTCATTAGTCAAATGTTGTTTTATATCCTTTGATAAGAGCGTCATAATTTTCTTCATGTCTTGCACATAGTTTAAATTTGTTCCCAAATACCTTAATAGTTTTTATAGTTATTTGGAATGTGATTTGTTTTTTATAGTCTCATTAGTTATGACCATACGGAGCATGGTTAATGTTATGTTCATCTTGTGTTCAGCAACATTAATGAAATCATAAATTAGCTCTAATGGTTTAGCTATTGATTCTTTTAAAATTTTTGTATAGAAATCATGCTATCTGCTGAGATAATTTTGTCTCTTTCTAATTCTTACTTTTTTTTCTTATTGCTTAGACCTCCAGTACAATGTCAGATTGAACTGAGAGTGCCTAAGTCATCGTATTTATGTTACAGAAATTCCATCATTAAATGTTTACTATAGTTTAAAGAATTTCCTTTCTAGTCCTAGTTTGCTCTTGAGATTCTGTTGATAAACTCAATGGCTTTAAACAATAAATATTTATTTTCTCATATTTTTTGGATCAGGAATCAGGAACAGCTTAGCAGAGTGGTATTGACTCAGGATCTTTCAGGATGTTGCAGTCAAGATGTTGGCCAAAGCTGCAGGTACCTGAAGGCTTGCCTGGGCCTGCTTCCAAAGTGTTCATTTCCATGCCTGGCAAGATAGTGCTGGTTGTTGGCAGGCTTCAGTTTCTCACTACGTGGACCTCACAGTAGGGTTCCTGTGTGTCCTTCTGACAAGGCGCTGGCTTTCCCCAGAGCATGTGATCTGAGGGAGAGCTAGGAGAATGTTTCATGACAAGCCTTCAAATCACACACCGTTACTTCCACCATAGATTGTTGGGTAGAAGTAAGTTACTAAGTCCAGCCCACACAGTAGGAGGGAAATAATGCTCCACGAAAGTTCTTTTGTGTGTGGATTTTTTTTTAGCCTCTTTGCCCCCTCAAAGTTGCATGAGAGTAGAGGTTTCAGTCTGTATATCTTTGCCTTAGACCCCTCCTTTGAGCCCCAAACTTTTGTATCCAGCAGCTGTGGTTAACATCTCTCCTTGAAGGTATCAAAGGCACTTCATATTCAACAAGTCCAAAGTCAAACTTAGGTTTCTTCCCATCTTGATTCTCCTCCTTCCCCCAAATTGGTCCTCATTTACTAGCTCATTTCTGTGATCGGCACCACTCTGTATCTAGTTGTACAAGCCAGGATTTCTTTACCCTCAATAATCATCCTTAATCCCATTTAGTTTGTCCCTTAATATCTTACATCTGTCCACTTTTATCCAGCTCCAGCTCCATCTCAAACAGTTTCCTCTTTTGTTTTCGATCCACTGACCTTTCAGTGTTGGGCTCCTCTTGCTATCGATAGAGCCTTTGCTACCCACTGTCTGAAATGCTTATTTTCCCCTTAAATCATGTCTTCCTTAGGGAATCCTTTTTGATAAAGTCAGGTCGATTACAGATGTTTATAATACTGTATACATCCCTTCAAAGCATTTTCACAGTTGAAACATCTATGTGACTGTTTGACTAATGCCTGCTTTTCTATAGCCAACTCTAAACTTTACCAAGGGCAGGGGGTGTGTGTATTTTGTCCACTTTTGTATTCCTTGCATTTGAAACATTCCCTACATTTATAGAGTTTGTGTTTATTGAGTGAACTAATAAATGAATGAATAAGTTCTGTTTGAGAAACGGAGCAAATGAAGTATATAATTAGTATATAAATAAAATATCCTAGGCTCTCCTTACTGTATTAGAGGAGAACTATAATCTTTTTGAGTGTTTTAGTTCTCCTGGAAGAGAGTCCAGCTATAAATTAAATAAATAGATCTACTGAAGGGTCTCCTATCTCAGACCTCTGCCTGGTCAGTAGATACAAAGTTAGTGACCCTAGATCTAGGTGCCCGAGAGTGCTGGGTTTTGTTTTGTTTTGTTTTGTTAAAGAATAGTTTATTGATTTTTAGAGAGAGAGGAAGGGAAAAGAGAGAAACATTCATGTAACATCAATCTGCTGCTACCTGCATGCCCCCTACTGGGGATCGAGCCTGTAACCAGGGCATATGCCTTCACCGGGAATTGAATCAGCAACCTCTCCGTGCACTTAGATGATGCCCAACTAACTGAGTCACACTGGCCAGGGCTGTTTTTTTCTTTCCTTTTTTAAAAAAAATATATTTATTTTATTGATTTCAGAGAGGAAGGGAGAGGGGGAGAGAGATAGAAACATCAATGATGAGAGAGAATCATTGATTGGCTGCCTCCTGCTCGCCCCCACTGGGGATCGAACCCGCAACTCGGGCCCGTGCCCTTGGCTGGAATCAAACCCAGCACACTTCAGTCCGCAGGCCTATGCTCTATCCACTGAGCCAAACCAGCTAGGGCTGTTTTTTCTTAATTTTTTATTTTTCAATTACAGTTGACATACAATACTATATTCTTTTCAGTTGCACAACCCAGTGATTAGACATTTATATAATTTATGAAGTCATCTCCCTGATAAATCTAGTACACATGTGACACCATACATAGTTCAGGTAAATACATCTGTGCTGCCCGCCATGGAACATGCTACATAAAGTTGCCCTTGTAAGGGGCTGGAGCATTAACCTCAGCCTGGGCCTTCAGAGCATATGCTCATGTGGCTTTCATGTGGGTCATATGTACTAAGTGTGTGTTTCCTCCACCTACCTCCTCTGAATGCACACCTCATCTGAATGCACTTGGCCAGTCTCCTAATCAGTAGTGACACAGGCCTTTGAGCCTGGTATCAGCTGCTCAGTGGGTGACTCTATACCTCTCTGAGGAACCCAGACTGCTCCAGAGCTCCCCAAGGTGAACTCCTTATGTGCCAGAAATCTTTCTAGTCAAACTATCCCAAATGACTTTCCAAATTTGGTGACAGTTCCTTAAGTCATTTTGTCATATTTTAACAGATGGGGGTGTGGAGTTTGGGTGGGAAATAGAAACTAAAGATCAGGGAAGTCTATAAAATTACTGTCAGAGCCAACACTAGGCCTCAGATTCAATATAATTTCCATGAATCTGTTTCTGAATGGCTGGTGACCGTAGCATTTTTGGGATGGGACTCAGTGGCACAGAGGGACAATAATTAGCTCAATAAACTGCTGTAGTATAGGTTCCTAGGAGAACGCATATGTCTTTAGGCCTTGGGAACTGAATGTGAGTAGTTGAAATGAACTGGGAATCACTGGTTTCCTAAACTCCTGTGGCAATCAATGGCTTAGCTTTGCCTTAGCATTTAATATAGTAATTGAATAGAAGACAGTTAAGCCTCCTGTGTTTGATGGACATGATATAATAGCTCACTTTTAATTTGCATTTTCCTAATTAAAGTGAATTGAACACTTTTCTACATGTTTATTGGCTATTCAGATTTACTTTCTACAAAGTGCCTGTTACATCCTTTACTTATTTTCCTGCTGGGTTGTTGTATATTGATCTGTAGGAGTTATTTTTGATACAATTTTAATGTTTACAAATATTTTTTCTAAATCTGATCTATAAACTTATTCTCCATAGTAAAATTTCATATGCATATTATTCTTACAATTCTCTACATTCTGAATTTTTAAGTTAATGTGGTTTTTTCTTTTTCTCTCTATAGGTTATGAACGTGATTTTTGATGAAACTGTATTGGAAACATTTTCATGATCTTTGTATATTTATATATATGTATTTTAAAATTTTGCATTTGACTTAAAGTGCCATGAGAAAATTTGCATATTGCAAGGTGGTCCTAGCCACCTCCTTGGTTTGGGTACTCTTGGATATGTTCCTGCTGCTTTACTTCAGTGAATGCAACAAATGTGATGAAAAAAAGGAGAGAGGACTTCCTGCTGGGGATGGTGAGTGACATTTTATAATAAAACACTCATTTTGATAAGTATGTCACTGTTTTGTTTTTTTGTGGGGTTTTTTGTTAACTAATTTGGATACTATATAATTTTAACATTTTTAGATTAATAGTGATCCCTGCTTTCCTATATATGATGATCATATTTCCAAAAACTCTTTGATGGTTCTTCCAACAGTTAAAAGTGTTAAAGTATCATGCATAGAATGGCTAAATAGCTATTGTATAAATTTATACCCCTTTATTCTACTCCCATGAGAAAAACATAAATTAGTCATTTGTAAGATTAAAGTACATTCAAAATTATGTCATCTGGCTTATATACGTTAATTTTATTTGGTGTCATACAGAGGGAACCTATAGTTTTCTTGATAATTAAGTTTTCTAAAACACGAAACATTTCTACATTGCCTATCTCTCCATGTAAATGAAGTTTAACAGAAGTATAAAATATCTTCGTTCTCATATAATACTTTGGAATAACACCTTAGTCACTCCCTTATCAACATTGATTTGATTTTTACAAATGATTGGCATATAAAATTGTATGCCAAGAAAATAATTTTTTTTTTTTAGTTCAGAAAATTGATGGTATCCAAACCCCATTTTAGTTACTTTCAAACAAAAATTTCACTGAACTCACTTTAAATTTACATAAAAGACTGGTAAGTAGAATACATAGAAAGTTAATGCTTACCATCTTTTTTGTTAAGTTGATTTTTTAATACTGCAAATGCATTCATAGTAAAAATATTCACTAACTACACACATTTTATCCTAGCCTTTTTGCCAAAGAAAAGTAATTAATCCATTTAATTTATCTGGTAGATTCTGTAAGTCATATAGTAGTCATGTAACTTTTGATTAATAATAATTTTAAATGTGGCTGTGAAATCTCAAGTTACCAATAAGTTAAAATATGTAATGTGGGCACTATAAGTATCAGATGATTAAGTTTGTAAAATATTGGAGCAGCAGGATTATATATGTTGTATAGTTTTGCCTGATTCTTTACTATCTCAAGGCCAGAGTTTTTTACTTCATAATGATGGGAAATAAAAGTAGAAAAAAATAGACAATTTAATTTGAAATTTTGATTCCCAGATGCCCATCATTTGGCTTCAACAGTTGTCACTTCAAGGCTAGGCTTGTGGCATGGATACATGGATAACTCTTTCTCTTTGCTCCCTCTCCCCCTGTTGGTTATTATTGAAGAAGAAATTGGGTTCTCTTTTTCTTGTTTCCCAGAGTCAGGAATTGTATCCTTTGATGTTTTTTATCATGTCCTTCTGTGCCTCTGTTTCCTGTGAATTTGTAGTAGGTTCAGAGGCTTGATCAGATTCAAGAGCTCCTCTTCGTCCCCCGGAAGAATATGTTATAGATGGGGTTCTATATAACAATACTCCAACACTGAGCAGCATGAAAACGTTCCCATTTTAACTTTTCTATAAAGCATCATCTTAAATTAGAACAGGGCACAGGATATTTATAATCAGGGCCACTAGATGTCTCCCACTTACTCTTTGTTGCCTATGCCATGCACGAAAGATAATTATCAGGTCCAGAGCTCTGCTGCGTACTCTTGACCCTTGAACATCCCAGTCCCCAAACCTGCTGATTGCTCTTCATTTTTGGAGACAGGTAAGTAAGCAGAATTGATTCTACGAATTAATAAAAAGTAATAAAAAAAGTAATGCCCCAGACAGGAATTTTCATCCCATTATTGTCCTTACTTCATTGTATATCCATCCCTTTTAGGTGGGAAGTTTAACACCCTTTTATCCAAATTTAATACATCCTAGAACCTATTCTTGGAATGTTTTTAACATCTCAAAAGCATATAACAAAGAGTAAGATTGTGGGATTATGGATCTGAAATACTACTCTTTATGTATATATCAAGGTGTAACATTACTTCTGATAAGCATTATCTTTCATGATGCTCTACCTTGCATGGTGCTTATATAATGTCTACTATTATCAATTATAGGATTTCACTTTTACTCACATATTAGTTCAGGATAACAGTTATAAAACTCCTATAAGACACTGCTAAATTCCACAGAAGGTACATAAATTAATTTTAAAAACCCAGCTAAAAAGAGATCATAACCTGGTGGGGTATGATAAGGCAGGTTAAGCAATCATTGTAGTAAGAAATAGCAATTGGGCCCTCTCTCTTTTGGAAGCACACCCACAACTTTCTTCCCTCTCAGGTGCACATCTTTACTTTTCTCTCCTAAACTCTAAGGGTCTTCATGAAACCTGTAACTGGCGGAGCAGCGGCAGCCCATCTCAGGCCAACCCTCTGAACCTGTCTCCACGGCCCCCTTTTTCTGACTTTTCAGTGAGCTAAAGCAGCCCCCTATTGGCTCACGTCTTTTTTTTTTAATATATTTTATTTTATTTTTTACAGAGAGGAAGGGAGAGGGATAGAGAGTCAGAAACATCAGTGAGAGAGAAACATTGATCAGCTGCCTCCTGCACACCCCCCACTGGGGATGTGCCCGCAACCAAGGTACATTCCCTTGACCGGAATCGAACCTGGTACCTTTCAGTCTGCAGGCCAATGCTCTAGCCACTGAGCCAAACCAGTTAGGGCTTGGCTCACTTATTTACTGTGGCATTTCTAGAGCCAAAGCAGCCCTGCATAGGTCTCTCCTATTGCTTCTATCCTAAGCCATTCCTTGTTTCACTGTCCCCAACTTTAATAAATAAAAAAAATACTAAAAATCCTATATAATAAAAGGCTAATATGCGAATCAACCAAACGGCAGAAAGACCGGTCGCTATGACACGCACTGACCACCAGGGGGCAGATGCACGCAGGAGCCTGCCCCCTGGTGGTCAGTGTACTCCCACAGGGGGAGCGCCGCTCAGCCAGAAGCTGGGCTCACTGCTGGTGAGTGCAGCGATGGTGGCGGGAGCCTCTCCTGCCTCCGCCGGACCCCTCTGGGGATGTCTGACTGCTGGCTTAGGCCTGTGCTTCCCTGGACATCCCCCGAGGAGCGCAGCGATGGTGGCGGGAGCCTCTCCTGCCTCCGCCGGTAGTGCTAAGGACCCCTCTGGGGATGTCTGACTGCTGGCTTAGGCCCGTGCTTCCCTGGACATCCCCCAAGGAGTCTTGGACTGCGAGAGGGTGCAGGCTGGGCTGAGGGACCCTGCTCTCCCCCGCCCCCCCATGCATGAATGTCGTGTACTGGACCTCTAGTAAGAAAATAAAGTAGTAGCAGTTGGTTAGAGACATAAGAACTCTTAGATGAAATGATGTGGTAGCCAAGAGTAGTAAATGCACAGATTCAGAAAAGCTAGAAGCTAGGGAAGCCACTTTAGCTGGGCCTTGAAAGACAAGGTGTTGCAGAGATAGGGTGGGAAGGAGACGCCAATGGAGGGGGACCTGTGTGAGCAAAGGCACCAAAGCAAGAAAACATGAGGCACTGGGGGTCGGGGGGAGAGTAGTGAATTGCTATTTGACTGAGGATGAAGTACTGGGGAGAAGCGGGTGGAGAGCCTAGCAAGTGGTTTGTTTGGCAGGTTAGGTTAAATTTCACATAGAAAAGATTGGACTTTTGAAGACCATGAGAATAATAGTGAAGCCTATGCTTTTAGGGAGGTTAATGTGTAACAATATTTGAATGGATGTGCCACAGCAATGCAGTGATTCAGGTGTGTAGTGCAGGTGAGAAGGTCTCAAGTCATAACCCTGGCATGAAGTGGAGGACAGGGCAGCTCCCAGGAGGTGTTGCAGGCTGGGAGACCTGAGCTCAGAAATGGCTCTCGTTGTTGAAGGCACTGTTTAAGCTCAAATGTTATTAAAAAGAAGCATGAATTGATTGTTCTAAAATTGTTAGTTAAGTTTCCTCCTTATTCTTAGTTTTAGAGCCAGTACAAAAGCCTCATGAAGGTCCTGGAGAAATGGGAAAACCAGTCGTCATTCCTAAAGAGGATCAAGAAAAGATGAAAGAGATGTTTAAAATCAATCAGTTCAACTTAATGGCAAGCGAGATGATTGCACTCAACAGATCTTTACCTGATGTTAGGCTAGAAGGGTAAGTATCCAGGATGGTCCTGATAGTGTTTAATTTGAATGAAAAGTTCTGAATTCCTAATCAGTTGCACATTAGTGTTGACTGCTCCTAGAGTGAATGCTATATCACTAACTTACTACTTACCCCACTTAAAAATAATTAAACGCTGATAAAATAATACCTCAAGTTACTAGTGATCATTAGGACCATGTATTTTAGGCTTTTGAAAATAATTGTTTATCTTAATAGATTAAGGTGGTAGGGGGTTTTAAACTTTATTATTACCAAAACAGTCATAGTATCAACTTTCTAAAAAAGATTCTGTTGTTTTCTGCAGTTTAAAACAGTGAATTATGCAGTTGGAAGTGTACAGTTTACTGAATCTTTACATATGCATATACCTGTCTGTCTTCCAAATCAAGAAGCAGAACATTTCTATCACCTGAGAGTTCTCCCGTGTTCCTTTCCAGTGCTCCCACCCCGAGAGGCAGCCTTTGTCTTGACCTTTCTAACCATAGATGATTTTTGTCCTTTTCTGGTCCTTTTCATAAATGGATCCATACAGTATATATTCTTTTGTGTCTTTGAAATCCATGTTGTTGTATATATCAGAAGTTTATTCTTTTTTATGGCAGTGTAGTGGTTTGTTAATGTGAATATACCATAGTGTATTTACACATTGGTAGACATTTGGGCTGCTTCCACTTTTGACTATTATTAATTAAGCTGTTGAGAACAGTGTTTAAATGGTATGATACATAAGCTGGTGCACTGAATTTCGGGCTTGCTGAGGACTCCTCATACTTAAAAAGAGTCTGTTTCATGCAAGCTGCTAATACAAAGTCCTGGCCAACCATTGGGTGCTTATGGGAGAGAAGGGAGCACACAGTCACTGCTACCTCTGAGTAGCCCTTTTATACCTTCGTGCTCCATCTCTGTGTTTTTATCCTCGTTTTAAATATTTTATCATGGAAAATATCAAATGGGTACAAAAATAGAGATAATAGTATAATGAACCCTCATATATTCATTACCCTGCTTCAACAATCCTAACAGTCTTGTATTATACCCTCTAAGATGTCCTCGGACAATCTCCATCTCTTGGTATTGATACCTGTGCCTATCTCTCCATGTTGTACTAGGGTTGGTCTGTATGACCAGTAGAACACAGAACCAGTGATAGAGTATCACTTTCGGGATTAGGTTATAAAATGCACTGTGGGTTCCAATTTGGTCTTTTACTCTCACTTGGGTCACTGGCTCTGGGGTAAGCTCGCTGACATGACCGGAGCAGCCCTCTGGTGTGTGGCCTTTTGTGATCAGCCAGGTGAGTGAGGTTAGAAGTAGACTCCCCAGTCCCAGGCCAAAGGCCTAGCATTGTAAATATTACAGTATGTGTCTCTGAAAGATAGGGACTCATTAAAGAAAAAAAGAAAAATCATGGTACCATTTTCATACCTAAAAAATATTAACCGTGATTCCTTCATAACATCAAATACCCAGTTAGTGTTCAAGTTTCCCTGGTGATGTCATGTACCTTTATTTTATAGTGTTTGTATCAGGATCCAAATAAGATCTACACATATCTACAGCTGGTAGATAGGTCTCTTAAATCTGCAGGTTCCCTCTCATCTTCTTTTTCCCCTTACAGTTTATTATTTGAAGACCAGGTAGAGTGTCTTGTATCTTTTTCTTCTTCTTTTTTTACTAATGATCTATCAGAAATTTTTTTTGGAAAAAGTAGACTTCTCTTTCCTTATTGTGGATTTGACAGTATCTCTAAGTCATTCTGTTAGTTTATCTTTCAAGGCTGCATCATTGAATGCATTTAAGACAATTCATGGTATTGGGTTTTTTAACCCCGTGTTCACTGTATCTTTATTAACTTTCTTTCCCCCTGGTTTTCGTAGTGCTATACCACTTTTAGTTTGTTTAATATTTTTCTGGCATGTCTATTTTTTTTTCTATTTTTTTACTTTCAGCCATCTGTATGATTTTGTTTTAGGTGTATCTCTACTAAATGGCTGGATTTTATACTTTGAATTCACTCTAATAGTCATTGTTTATAATGGGTTGAATTTGATGCATCTATAATTATTGTGACTATTGATATAGTTTCCTTGTAGGTTGAACCATACAAAGTTGATATTCATCTTTTTTTACCTATGAAAGTGACAGTTTCATAAAGTTCAACCTAATAAATCTTGTTTTCTGCTTACCACCTTTTTCATTTTCCGTTCTGCTAGTATTTGTGTTTTTCTGTCTCTTAGTTTGGAACCTAGCTTTATCTTTAGCTACATGCTTGTGCACATAGTGTACTTTTGATCTGAGCAGGCGTATTATTCTTCATTTCTAGGACAGTTCTAGTAATAATCTCAGATGTTGCCACATCACTGTTTCCTCTGATCTATTCACCTGGAACTATTCCTATGTATATACTAGAGCCTCTTAACCCATTGTTATTCTTGTCTCACTTTTTGAATTGTATCTAGATGAGTTTCTTATTACTATCTTGATAGTGGCAAGGTCTAGGTCTGGCTCTGCTGTTTACTGGCTCCATGGCTTTGAACAAGTTGCTTGACTTTTCTGTACCTCATGATCCTGATGCGTACCCTAAGGAAAATAACAAGGGTTGCATGCGGATTTGTAGTACTTTGAATACTTCCTGGCACCTGCAATATAGGCCTCCATTCAGGGAGTGAGCTGCAGTTCTCAGGAGCAGCTGACTCCAAGCATGCTTTCCCATCTCCACTCTCTTTTACTAAGCGCTGACTTCTGAAGTGTATTCACGATGAAATGTTAACTGAGAAATAGATGAATACTTAACTATCCCTCTGTTGAAGCTGGACAGAGCTGGCCAGCAGGTGATTTTCAGACTAGTTCCCAGGGATAGGAAGATGAAGAGTGTGGGACAGCCCCTGGAGTGCAGCTCTTCACCTCTTTTCTGAATCCAGAAAAGCCTCACTTGTTCTCAGCCTGGCCTGGACCGGTGGTGTAGCCGGCCATGTCCAGGTCACCCTATGCCTGCCAAGAACCTTTACTGCTTGCAGGGTCTCTGAGGGCATATTTCCTGAAGGAAAAAATAACACTGCTCCAGTGTTAAGAAGCATTAAATAGAAGTAACAATCAAAGAATAACTTTTCTAATGTGTGATCCTCGCAAAGCAGGTTTAAGACAAATTCCAAGTCACTTAGTAAGGCAATTTTATTCTATATAATTAGTCTCAGATGTTTAAAAAGTGATACCATTTATTGAATGTTTATTATGTTCTAGGCACTATACACATGATCATATTTAAGCAGTTGAGCAAAACGGTAGTAGCGTGCCCAGTTTGCCGGTGGGGAAACTTGGAGAGATTAAATGATTTGTACCAAGGATGATTAATAAGTGACCCACGTGAAATCTGTCTGTGACAAAAATGCACTCTTAACCAGTGCGCTTTACCTTCACTCTTTTTGGGTTAGCTCTTGCCTGAATGAGCGTACGCAGAAGAGAAATTATGTAACATTGCAAAACACTGTCAGGCAGGTAGCGAGACATCTTAAGAAATACAGACTTGGCCTTGGTGAGTGGTAGTGACAGGCTAAATTTAGTGGATGGCAAAGAATACCTTGAAAGTCTTAGCTCAAAGGGACATGAGTAGAGGATAGATTACATGTGCATATTCACTTCGCTAAGCCTGTTTCCTCATCTGTAAAATTGGCATAATACCTCTGTCTTATGTGTTGTTGTAAGGATAAAGTGGGATGATGTATATGCAACTCTTAGTGCCATTTCAGGCTGTAAGATGGTTAGGATAAGTAGAGCGGGACTTGAACAGTTGAAAAATAATAGAAAAAATAATTATCAAGGGACTTCTGTTGTTCTACATTCCTGAATTATTAGGTATTTGCGTGGATTCTATGGTAAGCCCAGTCTTGCTGAGATGAACACTATCCTAAGCAAATTTAATCTCTTAATTCCCTAAAACACTCCGGCAAGAGCTCAAGCTAACTCTCAGACCATACAGTGAATTTCCTGCATTAGAGTTTACTCAGTAATCCTTTCGTTCACATACAACGAGTGTGCTCATTGTATAGGCCACCTTTTAATCAGTGTTGTACATAGGGGCCATAAATGAAATCACTTGTGTTTTGACTCATTCTTTAAAAAACAGGGATTTTCAGTCAACTCCAACTCCACTCCAGTTTATAACTCACTCCCATTAATAGCATCAGCCCACTGTGGTAGTGATTCTGTGTGCATATATTTTTTAGTGTGTTTGGTCTTTCTGATGATTGCATTTCTAGACATTGTCTTTACTAAACAAGATGCATGTTGATATTTCAGTATTGAGGAGGCAGCATTATGAGCTTGGCCAGCAGAGCATGGACTGTGGAGTCCTCAGCCAGGCCCTGCTTTTCCCTGGCTGTGAAATGTAGCTCCAAGTACCTCACAGAATTATTAGGAAGCCTAATGCCTAGTACACCATAGATACTCAGTAAATACTAGTTCTCCTCCTTTGTGGAAGGTATATATTTGTGTAGATCCTAGTGGTTCTGTTGTTTTTTTGTTTAGTTTTGTTTTTTTGGTCCAATTGGATTCTTGAGATAAATTCAGTTTGGGATGATGACACAGCCTTAAGTACATTCTCCGTTAAACTGAATCAACAGAAGACATTCATCAGGAAGAGGTGCCTAAATTGTAAGCATACAGTTGACCTCTTTAAAATAATTTTAATTTAAACATATAGCTTTAAATAGGCACTATTCTTTAAATATGCAACATTAACCAAAATCTAAATAAATGAAAAGTTACCAAGAGTCCCACCACTAGAGCACACTGTTTTTATTGTTCTATTGCCCATTCTAGTCTAGATTCATTCATTGTGCTATCGTAACAGTCACTTTCTATAAAGGCATTTGCTTTGTCTCTAGGTGTAAAACAAAGGTGTATCCAGATAATCTTCCTACAACAAGTGTGGTGATTGTTTTCCACAATGAGGCCTGGAGCACACTTCTGCGAACTGTCCATAGTGTCATAAATCGCTCACCAAGACACATGCTAGAAGAAATTGTTCTAGTAGATGATGCCAGTGAAAGAGGTAAATTTTAAATTGTGACACCAATAATATCCTACACCGTTTGTCATTAATGATTAAAAAACTAGTTGCTATCATTTTCAACCCAGTAACTTTATACAAAACTTCTAATTTATCCTAAAAATAGTTGTGGCATTTGGACTTATTCAGATATGCAAAAAGAATTACACACTGTGAAACTTTAAACATTACTTTAATTAACTTTTAATTTGTGTCTCTTAATCTTGTTTTAAAAAAGAACTAATGCTATATAATATAGACATTTATGCAGAATAGTGAATAAATCCACATAATTTTAGGATTTTCTCTGTGAGAAGCTGCAGCCCCGGGTCGTTGGAGAGAAACTGGGTCTTACTTAGAACCATGACTGGAAAGCGTCAGTTCTGTGTCCAGTGGGAAGTATCCCAGGTGGCAAAATGAAGCCCTAGCGGTGAGCCTTAGTTCCCCAGATCCCGCTTAGGTTTTCCCATTTCACTCCATTTCCAAGTTCATTACCTGTAGCGAGGTGCAGAAAAGGATGAGGAAGGAGCCTGAGAAAAAGTGGTGTATGACTGATCTCATAATAAGACTATATTCTTCCAAGAATCTCAGAATTTTCCACAAACTTAGAATCCCTCAAACTGTTTCATGAAGTACTCTTTTGGAAAGGTATGTTAATTAAAAGTACCTTGGCCCAACATTATTTATTCTGCATCCTTCTTAGAGATTTCACACTACAAGCTAATGTAGGAAAGGCTTGGCTTAGTCCATCATTAAAACAACCTGTTAAGTTCAGAGTTATCTGGCCTTTCCCAGACTCCCCCCACGCACATCTATTTGGGATTATTGTTGTCATGTATTCCCCCAATATTCCTAAACTCACATGAGAAAAACTTGGAGGGAACTACCAAAAATGGCTTCCCTTCCTTCCTTGATTAGCCTTAAACTTCATTACCTATCACTTCTACTCTCTTGCCTAATCTTTCATTGCATCTGCTAAGATCGTTTAGTCACATATTATACCTTCTCCTTCCTGTGCTCACACTAAATATGTATATATAACCATGATTAAATTTAATCATTTCATACCCTAATTATTGGGAGCAATTTGCCCATTAATAACAATTTAAAGCTTATTAGTTTGCTAGATTATAGTGGTATAAAGAAAGAATAAGTTATAGTCCTACCTTCTCACATACCTTATAGTTTATCTACCTAATCCAATTAAGGAGACAGTTTATAATCATGCAATAATAGTATAATATATAATGTGATTAATGTAAAAATTAATGAGAGCTGTTATAAATTAAGAATACACTTAAAACAAATAATTATTGTTGACGAAGTATAAACCTCAGGTGGATAATTGTTTGCTAGGAGTTAATTAATCCTTTAAGAAAATTAACTGAAGTTCATTTAAGCAGTGATCTACACAAACATCTTTACTGACAGTGACTTGTATTTGGTTTACTCATATGTTGATATTTGCTAAATTAAATATTCCTCAAGGAGAGATATTTTTCTTCAGATGAAATGACTTACTTTCCCATTTCCTCCTTTGGTTTCTCTGTTACTCTATTGGGTGCCTGAGAAGGCTGTATGGAATAGTAAGTTTCTGTAGGATGTGGCCTAATTAGGAAGACTTGCCCACAACTCTAAAGTGACAAAGAAAGTCACATATATCAGTTATTGTTTCCCCTTCCTCATCTGTAGGAGAAAACATGGGGGAGGGGGCGGCTTTTCCTCACTGCTATACCTGAGCTCTTAGTCATTCAGCGGGGTTCCTAATTGTTACCAGCGCCCCCAGCAGGGATCTGCTTCTCCTTTATCATCCTGCCTAGAAAGCTCAGGAGCTTAGGTCACCATTTCTGATATTTGCGAACTGCTAGGCATTGTGTTTTTGTGGTTATAATTGTGGTCTTGCTATTCAGATTGAGAATTATCTAATACTAGAAGTCTGGTGCACGAAATTCATGCAGTCGGGGGAGGAGGGTTCCCTCAGCCATGTTTGCTAGAGGGTGCAGGCCAGGCTGAGGGACCCCACTGGTGCACGAGCAGGGCTGGAGAGGGACCATGGGAGGGCTCCAGGGCATGTCCGGCCCCTCTCGCTCAGTCCCAATTGGCTGGACCCTAGCAGCAAGCTAACCTACTATTCAGAGCATCTGCCTCCTGGTGGTCAGTGCATGTCATAGCGAGTGGTTGAGTGGCCTTAGCATATCATTAGCATATTACGCTTTGATTGGTTGAACGGAAGACCGGACACTTAGCATATTAGGCTTTTATTATATAGGATAATTTCCTTTGGCTCTCTTGTTTAGGTGGTAACTGTTGGGACCAGGAACCCCAGAGCAAGCTCTTTATTTTTAAGTAACTCTCTAAGTTTGCTTTTTCCTCTTCATAAAGCACATCCAAGTACCGTCATTTCTCACCTGGATTGGTGAAATAGACTAGTCTTCTCACATACACTCATACCCCCACCCCCATTCGCTCCCCATGCTGCGCTGCATGCAGATCGAGCCTTCAGACATGCACATCTGATCATGCCACTTCTCTGAGAATCTTTCCTCAAAGGCCTTTATGACTGGCTTCTTCCTGCATCTTCAGTCATATCTTAACCATTCCCTGCCCACCATCCCCATAGCACAGTTCCGATGTTTACTCAGAATCAAGTTATTTTTAGAGAGGCCTCCCTGACCTCCCAAGATCAGGTTCTATTCTGAACATGTCTTGGAAGACTGTCCTCCCCCACAACTCTCACCAGAGATTTAATTGTTTACTTGTCTCCTGTTCCCCCACCTGTCCTCCAATTAGACTCCACACTCCAGGTCTGTCTGTACACCATGATCTCCTCATTGCCCACAGTGCCTATTACTTAGTGCACAGATTTATTTAATGAATGAATGAGTAATCTACCAGTCCGTTAATCCTTACTTTTATGGCCTGTCTGTACAGGCTTCCTATTGTGTAGCATGCATAGTCTGTTCATGGCCTCAGGACACTTGATTTCATAGCTAACCTGCTGAGTTGATAGTAGCTCCATTTATTAAAGAAGTATGAAGTAGACTAGTGATGGCGAACCTCTGACACGCGTGTCAGAGGTGACACGCGAACTCATTTTTTTGGTTGATTTTTCTTTGTTAAATGGCATTTAAATATATATAAAATAAATATCAAAAATATGTCTTTGTTTTACTATGGTTGCAAATATCAAAAAATTTCTGTATGTGACACAGCACCAGAGTTAAGTTAGGGTTTTTCAATATGCTGACACGCCGAGCTCAAAAGGTTCGCCATCACTGAAGTAGACTCTATCATTATTTCTATTCTATTGATGAGGAAAATGAGGCTTAGCTTTATAAACCAAGGGCTTGGCCTCTGAACTGCTCTGTACATCCCATCTGTTATAACTTTACTGTTACAGGGTCTCTAGTAAAGACAGTCTAGATCAGTGAGTGGTTCTCAACCTTCCTAATGCCGCAACCCTTTAGTATAGTTCCTCATGTTGTGGTGACCCCCAACCATAAAATTATTTTCATTGCTACTTCATAACTGTAATTTTGCTACTGTTATGAATCGTAGTGTAAATATCTGATATGCAGGATGTATTTTCATGGTTACAAATTGAACATAATTAAAGCATAGTGATTAATCACAAAAACAATATGTAATTATATATGTGTTTTCCGATGGTCTTAGGTGACCCCTGGGAAAGGGTCGTTTGACCCCCAGAGGGGTCGCGACCCACAGGTTGAGAACCGCTGGTCTAGATGAATCCCTAGTTCATGTCAGAAGTTAATGTAATTGTCATTTCAGGTTATCTTAAGATTCAGAACTGATAGAATGTTCCTCATCCAAGATGACTATTGTGTTTTTCTCATTTTACACAAAAGGAAAGGGAGGTTCTTATTTAGTAGGGATTAGGAGTCAGATTTATTAGACTTTAAATTCCTTGCTCTTTCTAAAGTTCTGGCTAAGCTTTCTCATATTTTGCTATGAGCAGTGTAATTTCCCCTGCCACTCCCATTCTCTGACAACCTCACACTCCCTGGTGGAGAGATGCCTAGGCATCCATTTGTAGGCTAACAGCTATAAAGATATTCTAATCAACAAGATTCTCTTATTTTTAGATGACAATAGTAGCTTCTAATCACAGTCACCTAACACCCCCACCCTCCACCCACTGTGCTCAGTTTTGTAAAATGAGGCTTGAATAGTTACTAGTCCCCCACCCAGCCCTGAGTCCATACTCAATGTCAACTGTTAGGAAGACACCTATTTCTTAACATTATTGCATGAAAGCCACAAACATGTCAAACTAAGATGTCAAGAAAATTTGTGGAATAGTAACTTTTTTGAGCTGCCAGACCAAAGAGTCATTTATTTTTCATTTTATTTATAGACAAGACAGAGCTCACACCCTTCCACAGGAGAGTCTGTCAGACTCTGGACATACAGTAATTCAAATGTGTGTCAGATCAGGCAGGTCCACAGTCCTAAGTTGTTCTCTCTGTAGCTTCCTGCTGGGATTTCTTGCTATGGATGAAAAGATGGGCTTCAAAGTCAAGCAGACATGGCTTTAAATCTTAAATTAACCTCTTGACAAGCTGTGCCACCTTGATCCGTTCATTTAATATTCTGAGCCTTAGATTTCTGAATCTAAAATTTGTGACAATCTCTGGGATTAGCACTACCCTTACGTTTTTACTCAAAGTATATCTTTTTGACTATAAGATTTGATTCATAAAATCACAGTATTGATCAGATAGGAGTTCTATTCCAGATATTTTTCAGATACTCTTTTTAGCCCAAATATATCAGGAAATATATTAGCAGCAATGG
The DNA here is from genome assembly GCF_000412655.1 of Myotis brandtii. Lineage (NCBI taxonomy): Eukaryota > Metazoa > Chordata > Mammalia > Chiroptera > Vespertilionidae > Myotis > Myotis brandtii. The sequence goes on along the minus strand of NW_005359397.1, from coordinate 2,197,694 downwards.
AAATGATGGCTCATCTGGTGCAGTGGGGCATATCCCTATTTATTTCCATATTGAGTCATTCTGGTCTTCTTACTAGTTAAACAGACAAGATCATTTCACTCCTATTTGTCTTTCCCTCTCCATTATGTAGGAATCCCTTAGGATCCCCACTTTGAATACTTAGAGAACCCCTTATGATACACCTTGATTGACCTGTGATCTTCCCATTATTAGAGTCCTATGGGACAAAGCTAGTCATCGGAGTTCCAGTAGTTCCAGCTCAGGTGTTTCCTTCCCTAGAGAGATTATCCTCACACCTACTGTGTGGGGGCTACTTGGAAGGACATTGGGCCATTCCACCATCAATAGCTTCTCCAGCATGAATACCACGAAATAACCTGATGTGAAAAATCCTCTTTGCTTTCTAAAGTCAATTATGTACTTTGGAGGCAGGACATCCTTAGCTCAGGGTCATAACTCTGTCTGCATGGCTCTAGGATAGCTATTAATTTCATATGCCACTTCCTCTCCCTTTCTCTTTTCCCCTTTTTCTCCTCACTTGCCCTTTCCTCTTAAAACCACTTTTACTGATGCCTACTTGTCTGTTAAGGATCTCTGTTTGGTCTTGCAATTACAATCCACCATTTCCCTTCCGAGCTTGACTTCATTATTATCTCCTGATAAAAAAAACTACTAATAAAAGACTGCAGTAATCAATATGACAATTAGTTTCTACCTTGGAAGAAATCCCAAAATTTTCTGAACTCTAACAGCTATTGCATATGCGTTCCTGTTCTTTATTGCGGTCTGGATTTAATGCTCTCGAACTATATTCTTTCTATTCCTGATCCTTAAGCACAACTAGAAAAAGTAGCACTGAGCCTGACTAAGAACTGCTTAGAGAAATGTGGTAACGTGCCTGTCTTTGAGCCTGAATTCCAAGGCTCCCTCCTGATTCCTTGTGTAAAAAGGGAGAGGCAGCCCTGGTACTTTCTCTTGGGAGATAAAGGGTTTGGTACCCTCTAGCAAAGTGGGTTTGTGAGTCAGGGAGCCTCACTGAAGTGCTCAGGAAATATTTGTTGAATGAATATTGCAGATCAAAATTGCCTTACATCTAGATAACGCCAGTTCAGCTTTTCATGTTATTTTTGCTTTAATTTTTCAGACTTTTTGAAAAGACCTCTGGAGAGTTATGTGAAAAAATTAAAAGTACCAGTTCATGTAATTCGAATGGAACAGCGTTCTGGATTGATCAGAGCCAGGTTAAAAGGAGCCGCTGTGTCCAAAGGCCAAGTGATCACATTCTTAGATGCTCACTGTGAGTGCACAGTGGGGTGGCTGGAGCCTCTCTTAGCCAGGATCAAACAGGACAGGTAATTTTCTGGAGTCTGTAAACATGTTTTCAGTGTGTTTGTCCTAAACTACATGGTAAGTTGCAAAATTCTGTATTTGTGAATAATACAAAAACAATTTCCTCTGAAGTTTCCTTTAAGATACCCTTGAAGAGCACTCTAAGCTAATTATGAAGACCACATTCTAAAGTCTGAAAGGAATGTTTGCAAACTCTTGTTAATGAGGCTGGATTAGGAAGCATGCTGTTAAGATGTATACTGTGTATATACTCTGTTCACTGAGCAAGGGCAGAAGAGATGGACAGTGAAGTCAGGAAGAGTAGGGTAAAACCCTTTGCTTGTCTCTACTCTGTGAAGCCAACACTGGAGCAGGCAGGATGTCCCATCTCGGTTTAGGCATGTCAAACTCGCTGCTGGCATGTCAAACTCATTAAATGAGGCATGCAACCTGCCAGCCGGGAGTTTGACATACTTGGTCTACATGTTTCCTGGAAATGTAGGACAGCAAGAAGTAGAAGAGGGTGGGGAGATACGTGTTACATCCTGAAATGCTGAAAAGCACTGTAATCCTATACAATAAATAGGTAATATGCAAATTATCCCTCACGCCCTCACAATATGACTGCCTATGACTAGTCCGGCAGGGGCGTTAGTGAGGGACAACCAAACGACTGAACAAGCAGGCTGCATGGGGCGACCAGGCTGGCCG
>NW_005359397.1:2166049-2195582 GCF_000412655.1 Myotis brandtii | reverse complement strand
GAGGGGGGCTTTAGGAGCAACCAGGCTAGCAGGGAGGGCAGTAAGGGGTGACGGGGGCTGGGAGGGCAGTTAGGGGCGACCAGGAGGGGCAGTTAGGGGTGACCAGGCTGGCAAGGGGGGGCAGTTAGGGGCGACCAGACAGGCAGGTGAGCAATTAGGAGCCAGCGGTCCAGGATTGTGAGAGAGATGTCCGACTGCCAGTTTAGGCCAAAACTGGCAGTCGGACATCCCCCGAGGGGTCCCGAATTGGAGAGGGTGCAGGCTGGACTGAGGGGACACCCCCGCCCCCGCACGAATTTCGTGCACTGGGCCTCTAGTCTTAGATAATACAGGAGCAGCATTGAGTGCTGTGGATGCCCATGACTGTCTTCTTTCTTAATGCACATTTGTTAAAGAATATCTACTATTGGGCTCTGGCTTGGTTCTTGTGTATCAGGAGGGCACCTGACTCTTCAGTTTGCTAGACCTCTATTAGTTGAATTTCTGCTTGTCCTCGCAGTTTGAGCTAGAGCCTGTCTGTGTCAACTTAACATTGAGGTTTAGATTTTAGCAGGCTGAACTTTTACTGGTCACGTGGAGCATAGGGCATGTCACAGCCATTACATCTATTCTGTTTGTTAGCAATTGCTGGACCTCAATTTCTACCCATTCAGAGATGAACAGGAAGCACCTACATTGGCGATGAGGAGATACAACAGCTTTAGGAAGTAATAGGTGACTGACTTAGGAAATACTTGCTTGCATAAAGACAACACATAGCCTTGATGAAGCAGGAGCCGGGATCCATGGAGAGAAGCACCGTGAAGTGACAACCGAAATAAGAAAGGGGATTGGCTGAAATCATCACAGCAGCTTCCAGTTCAGGCTGTGTGGTAGATTAGGGATCCCAAGTAAGTTTCCCAGCTGGAAAACTAAATGCTGGGTAAAATACAAAAATCAGTTTTAAATGCATCACTGACTTGGCAGCAAAGTAAGAAATTTTGCAGGTCTCAAAACAAAGTGAGAACAAGTGAGTAGTTCAAACACAAAAGCCAGCTTTCACTTGTATGGTTTCCGCTGAACTTGGGGACACTGAGCCTCTGCCTTGAAAGACAGGACAGGAGACAAAGCCTGGCCCTGCCTGAGTAGGAAGGTGAATAGCAAACACCTGTCTAGAGCTAGGACCCTGTCATCTGTACCTCAGTGTAAGTGAGGAGGGGAAATAAATCCCACCACCCCAGAGAAAATGTGCCTGCTTCAACCTTGGCATGGGTGGCAGAGGGGAAACAAATCTCTCCTACGAATTTATACACAGAATATGGAAAATAGAGAACCAACTCAACTCGTTTTATGAAACTAGTATAACCTTAACAGGAAAACCAGAAAAGATATATGTTGAAAAATATTCAAACCTACTCATGAATGCTAATACAAAAATATCACAATACCAGCAAACTTGAGTCCAACTTAGAGGGAGACAATTATATATATTATATATGCACATATATATTAATATGTACAATATTTTATATAAACACATATATATCATAGCATGATCAATTCATTTAGTTTAATATAAAGCAAATTTATATAATACACCCCATTAACACATTTCTGAAACTGATTAAAACTCTGGGACCACTTCAATAGGTACAGAATAAGGGTCCATTTATAATTAAAATTACTTAGTGAACGGTTATAGAATGGAAATTTACTAATCTGAGAAAGGACAACTTAAAAACAACAACAAAACCTTAGCAAGCAAACATCATGTTAATGGAGAAATGTTGAAAGTATTTTTTAAAAGATGTGGAACAAGATAAGGATGCCATGAATTACTACTGTTCCTCAGGATTATTAAGAAGCTGTAGATTTTACAGTGATACGAGAAGTAAGTAAAAGGTGTCAGGGTTGGCAAAGAAAAAATCAGTGCGCTGAGTTGTAGAGGATTTTTTTCTGTTAAAAATAATTTTGCTGCGTAACTAATTGGCTGTGAGGCAATTTTGCCATAAAAAAGATGAAATAACTGGTTGACAGTTTGGAGTATTTTTGTTTAATTTCATTTCTCCATTGACAAATCAATCAACTGTAGTAAAAAAGATAACTGCTTGCCAGTTTTGGTTTGGTTGGTTGGTGTCATTTCCTTATTGACAAAGTTCTTGCAGTAACTCCCATTTTTATATAACTTTTAGCTAGCCCTCACATGTCTGTACAGTGACAAGTAGACATGGTGGTCTTAAAATAGTTAGCATTTCGCCTGGGGCTGGGGGCAAGTGGGGGCTAGCAGGGGTCAATGGGGGAAAGGGGACATCTGTAATACTTTCAACAATAAAGATTAAAAAAATAGTTAACATTTCTTTCAGATGACAGTGATTTGCCCCAAGAGTTGGTTTCTTATTTTCAAGCACAGCAGTAATTCAGGGCATCCTTACACAAAGCTAGCACACGTGAGAATGTTCTGTTTATACCAATCTAGTGCACACTGCAGCAGGAGAGAGGCCGAGGGCCCTGAGGTCGCAGGGTTGAACCCACATTTCCCCTGGGTCAGATCCACAACATAAAACCAGTTATTTGCACAGTATTGCCATGAAACCACACACATTTTAAACAAAATGTTTTAATTTTTGTATCCACACTTTTATGTTTATGTCTTATGTTTTAACGTCTCTTTCTTGTGATTTTATTTTCATGGCCAATTCATTATACATTGAAAATGCCTGAGGCAACGTTTTTAGCAATGCTCACAGCAAAAATACTAGATGGTGGTGGTTTGGTGGCAAATAATGTAAAAGTATGAATGAAAAAGGGATGGAAGGTTATCACAACTTATGATGCTAGCTTGGTAGGATATAGCAGGTATCCCCTTTTCTTCCCCATTGACCTCCTCCATCCTGCTCTCACCTCCTCCCCAGGCCTTCACTGCACTATTGTCTGTGTCCATATATGCATGTAAGTTCTTTGGTTAACCTCTTCCCCCCACCCCCTTCCCTCTGAAATGTTCTTATTTTAAAAACACTTAGTGTACTATTGTTATAGTAGGCCTCAAAAAGGGAAGTTTTGGAAGATTTTTAAATTTGCCTTTCTGATTTCAGGAAAACAGTGGTGTGTCCCATCATCGATGTGATCAGTGATGATACTTTTGAGTACATGGCGGGTTCTGATATGACCTATGGGGGATTCAATTGGAAGCTCAATTTTCGCTGGTACCCTGTTCCCCAAAGAGAAATGGACAGAAGGAAAGGTGACCGGACTCTTCCTGTCAGGTAATTAATTTGTCAAACATTTTCCCTAGAGTGTTATTGGCAGGGGATTGTGAAGCTTTGGGAATTATAAGGATTATAAGTGTATTTTCAGAGACATGAAACATATGGGTACCTTATATGTAGTTAAGAGCCATCTTTCACATATATCATTACTTTAAAGAGGTATTTTTCCCCTTGATCAATTAATAAAATTAGAATTTTTTGCTTATACAAATCTAGTGCACACAAAAAATGTTGGTGACATGCAAATATTCTTTCTTTCCTATATGAACATTTTGCAAATCTATAAGTCAGAATTTATGCTTTAATTCAGTTGTTAAGGATAATAATATTGATCTTAAATCAAACTACCCCTTAATTATAAGTGTTAATATGTGAAAATATTACTTAAAACTCGGTTCTTATACCAAAATACAAGATTTTAAATTCAGACTAGCACCATCTGGATGATATTTACTGACTGGTAAAGTTTAGAAAGCTTGTTTTAAATATAAAAAGGACTAGAATTGACATATGTTTAAAAATGAATTTTCATTAGTGCACTTCTGAATTTTCTTTTGTTCTACATTTGGTCATATATAGACTTTTTTTTTCCAGAAAGGGATAATAACCGTCCTGCTATTTATACTCTTTAACCTGAGAGCCTGAGCTTTCTGAGCCTTCCTAGGATTGATCCCAGCTGCATCCACATGCTGTTGCCGTAGTCATCAAGAGTGCCATCACAGGCAGGCTTTTTAGGTTTCCCCATCCTGGGCTTCTCAGATCTGCCTCCCCTTGAATTCAAGCCCTGTCCTGGCAGAGTACACAAGAGGTGTCAATGATTCTGACCTCCTTCCTCTGGCCTGCTGGAGTTCTTTCCTAGTAAAGGAATTTTCCACTCCTACACTGACTAGTCAAATCACCATCTAAGCCAAGGGTTCCTAAACACTTGGTAAATGATGGACTTCTCTGCAAAATCTAATGAATGCTATGTCTCCTCTAAGGAGGGGAGTGCACATATACAAACCGAAGATACAGCATATAATTCTAGGAAACTTAGAGATGCCCCAAACCCAGGTCAAGAAACCCCTGAACTAAATGCTCACGCTGGGTGTTGGCCTATTCCCTTTGACTCCTACGATACTAGACTTACTTTTTCTCTTCTAAAATCAAACTAAGTCCTAATTTTTTGTGTGTGTGGAAACAACTATTCCTACTGGAAAAACAAATATGCCAACCTCACTAGGGCATGGAATGAGTACATTTTAGAGTTATAGAGGCGGCCCAATTCATCCTGAAATTTGACCTCCATGGTGTCTTTCTCCCTAAAACTTCATAGTTTTCTTCTAGTCGGAGCCTAGTTTTTCTTCACACTCATTCTTCAAGGAAATCAAATGTTTGGTAGTCATTTAGTTAAACCTCCTTCTTATCATGCCTCTGCTTAATTCCATATTCCCACCTGTTCTGCATATGGGGGCCGTGTTTTGCGGAACAAGGCTCCTCTCTTGCCAAGGATATACCATACTTGGTGGTCAGGATGATGATCCCCGAAGGATGTATAGATTTTATTCTGTACTTCATCTTCTTTCCTTAACGGTTCCAGTCAGGTATAGGGAAAGGGCCCCGTGTATTTCAGCCTGTTTAGTCTTATGTCTTTGCAGTATTTGCCTTCCTTTAGAACAGCGGTTCTCAACCTGGGGGTCGAACAACCCTTTCACAGGGGTCGCCTAAGACCATCGGAAAACACATATATAATTACATATTGTTTTTGTGATTAATCACTATGCTTTAATTATGTTCAGTTTGTAACAATGAAATTGGGGGTCACCACAACATGAGGAACTGTATTAAAGGGTCGCGGCATCAGGAAGGTTGAGAACCACTGCTTTAGAACGTGGTGTGTTAGAGTCGCTCACACGAGTCTAGTGGGTTACCATAGCCGCTTTTAGAGTGGCTAGGAACTGTGGCGTAGGTGCACTCTCAGGTGGAGAGAATTTTGAAAAATAGCTTCAGTTTAAGGAGTTTCCAGGTGGATGCTGAGGAAGAGCCTGTGGGAGTGGAGAGGAGGACTGTGATGGCCTGACCAGGGTGCAGGTCATGTCTGAAAACCAAATAGCACAGCAAGAAACAGAGCAAGCCCCTGGAGGCTGCTATGAAAATCCCCAAGAGTGTGAGAATAAGCATTTATTCTGTCATTATAAACAGTTATAAAACAACTTTTTAAAACAAAAACTGATTGTGAATTTAAATTGTAATTAACGGTATAGTATTACGATTGAATTTCAGAACACCTACCATGGCCGGAGGCCTGTTTTCAATAGACAGAGATTACTTTCAGGAGATTGGAACATACGATGCTGGAATGGATATCTGGGGAGGAGAGAACCTAGAAATTTCCTTTAGGGTAAGTTCCCTTTGAAAAAGTAATCTACTTAACCTTAAGTATGGATATGGTTTAATTATTCATGTTATTGCTAAATAAAAAAATTAATCTTGTATGAGTTCAACCAGACTTCAGAGCCTTCAGTTCATAAAAAAGTTGGCGATACTATTAAGCGTTCATTGTAAACTATTTTAAGCAAGTAATTCAGTTATTTTAATAGTCTACCTATAAAACTTATACAAGATTCCCTATTTGTTTATAATTTCTGTTACTGAAGTAATTCAAGCCAGCTCTAAAAATAGTCAACATGTTATTCAAGTGACATTGTGTATTTCTGCAAATAACCTAGTTTTAGACACACAGCTTACGGTGGAAACCACACCGACTGCACTGTAATCTGAACCCGCTCGCTCCTTAGTGGACATCTGCCGCTTATATAAGGGGAGGCTCGGACTCCGATCCTCTTGGAGATCCTAGTCAGCTTTCTCACTTTATGATCCTGGGAAAAAGTGAAAGTACACACACTGAATCTTTAAATTGTAAGCAGTTGGTAGATTTTTAATTTATGGAAACACTTTTTTGAAAGGAGCAAAAGGATAATTTCATTAACCCTTTGAGTGCCAACCAATATCCTAGGAACTATGCTAAAATTGCCAAGGCATTTTTGCTGATTTTACATCAGTTTAGGAAAAAAATTGTGAATCGCAAGTAAATGAAGTTACATATTCAATATCTTCCACAAAACCGTCATCTTCACAGCAAGAAATGACATATTTAGCAATATCATCATCACTAATAAAAGCAGACTTAGAACTGGACACTGCAGGAGGAGTGCGATAGCGCTCCCGGCACTTTTGGCAAAAGACAGGATTGCGCTCCCCGGCACTCTAGGGGTTAAATAAGCATGGGAAACCATACTTGATCTGTCTTTTAGCCCCTTTTTGTTTTTGCTTACAAGGACAACAGAGTGTGTTGTCACGGTCTCCCTGGATAACTCATGAGAGATTCCTGGGCTGTGTTTAATGTGCAGGCTGTGACACAGGTTTGGAGGAGGAGGAACAGACAGGACTCTGGCTAAATACTCCGTGGTCAAAAGTTTTTTTGACCATGAACCATATTAATAAATACATTATTCATTATACACACACGGCACATAAACATTTCATGAAACAGTATGTCCTTGTTAGCAAGTACTGGTTGCAATTCATCAAATTTGAATTTATGATCCTTTTATGAGTCATGGTCTGCAGTTAGGAAAATACTGCTCTAGAGCTCATTATCGTTTCTGTATTTAGCCTTTAGCCTATCTTTTCTGAATTTAATCTTCACCTTCTGGTTTAATCAGAACCAAAAATTAGAGAAAGGTTTGCTCCTGAGGAAACATGGTTTTAAAAAGATCATGTCACTGGGGCTCTACTATACGCCTCTGAAATTTCAAGTATGAGATTCAGCAGATGCGAACAGATTTCTTTTTCAACAATTACTGTTTAAAACGAGTCTTCTCTGGTGTTGTGTTCAGATTTGGCAATGTGGAGGCACCCTGGAGATCGTCACTTGCTCACATGTTGGCCACGTGTTTCGGAAAGCTACACCTTACACGTTTCCGGGAGGCACAGGACAGATTATCAACAAAAATAACAGACGCCTCGCAGAAGTGTGGATGGATGAATTCAAGAATTTCTTCTATATAATTTCTCCAGGTTAGCATTATTTTACATTAGAAATACAAGTCTAACTTGCTTGTCCCTGATCCTAATGCCTTCTGAGGAGAGGTAAGAAGAGGTAGAAAAGGCTTTGAGCAGAGGTGAAACACTTACCTACATAAATCATTGTAAGAAATAAATGAAATCACACACAGTATAAAAAGCACGTAGCAGCCCTGGCTGGGTGGCTCGGTTGGTTGGAGCATTGTCCCGTACACCAAAAAAGGTTGTGGGTTTGGTCTTTGGTTGGAGTACATACAGGAGGCACCAATCAATGGTTTCTCTCACATCACTCTTTCTTTCAAAATCAATAAAAGCATATCCTCGAGTGAGGATTAAAGAAAATAGAGTGTTTAGCAGAATGCCTGGTATAATATATTATCAACAATAATAAGTTATCCAGGTGTTACGTGTGTTGTAACCTAACTGCGACATTTAACTTTGATGTGAAGTGCTGAGAATCTCCAAGCCAGTCCGAGCCCAGTGGTAGCATGCCTCCAGGGACTTTTCTCCAGACGTTTGTCTCATCTTCAGTTTTGTGGGAATAGCTGTTCGATGAGCTGGAAATCTGCCTGGCAGTGTTACCATTCCCTCCTCGACATTTATTTGGGCAAAATAAATCTTGATTTTTGTTTTTGCCTTAATATAGTAAAGTTTTCTGATCCCATATAACTTACATTTGTATTATTATTAGCAAGTATACCATTCTCACATATATTAGTACATTTTTTCCAAAGAAAAATTAAATTTATTTCCTCATTTTATACTTTGGGAAGTGGATCTATGGTATATCACTTGAATAGTCACACATCACCAAAATGGTGCCACTTTTCCCATCATCTGGCTTAGTTAGATTTAATACATAAATAGAAATATGCTACCAATAGAACATCAATAATTCAATCACTCATTTCTTTTAACAGGTGTTACGAAGGTAGATTATGGAGATATAGCATCAAGACTTGGTCTAAGACACAAACTCCAATGCAAACCTTTCTCTTGGTACCTAGAGAATATTTATCCTGATTCGCAGATTCCACGTCACTATTTCTCTTTGGGAGAGGTAAAAAAAAATAGTATTCTATGTGGTTATTATATTCTCACATATCAAAATCAATAGAGGTTAAACGTCCAACAAGAAGTACCTTCATATTAAAATTACATAATCATAAGTGTGGGAAAATTTTTATTAGTTGACAGTCTACCTCAGAACTTGAAACCTTATTGTTTTTTTATTGTATTTTCTTAAAATAAGAATGCTCTACCCCTAGCCTTTCATAGTTGGACTCTTGTTACAACATATTAGTGTCTTCCATAGACTTCTAATTTTCACAAACTGAACCATTTAGTTGAAACCATATACTCCTAAAGCTAACGTCCTAATGTTAATTAGCCTGAATCAAAACTTGAAGAACTTCAAAGTAAATATAATAAATTATAAAGAACTGACAAGGAAACTTGCAAGGCCATTGATAATTAATTGTATTTTTAATACTCATTATTTTTTCTTTGTGAGTTCTAAATCTCATTTTGGGTGGGGCGATGGAAAGAATGTTGGTAGCATATTTGTTTCTGATGATGCCTTTAGTCATTGCTCTTAGAATTCAGCAACAAGTTTTCTTGAAACCTGAAATAATGTGCTTCTTAATGCTTATAATTAACACAGTTAGTTGTGCTTTGGAGTTTGGCCTTTGTATCTCTATGGGTGCCCATAGTATAGGGTTTGATGTGAGAGAGACATGTGCCCTATTCCACAGTATTCTTAAAGTCTCCCATTCTGCCTCCAGCCCAAACTGTGCTCTGTGGATGGGAAATCCAGGTCCTTTTCTTTAACTGAGAGGTCTGGTCAAATCAAAGAATCTGTGTCAGGAGGGGTCCCATGGAGATTGGTAGGGACAAAGTCCCTGATGGCTTCAAGGGATCGAGGGAGAAAAGGAAGTGGAGATCATGAGTGGACGAGTCTTGGAAGAAATTTTGTTACAGAAAAAAGAGCAGAGTGATGGGTGGTTACTGGAGGGGAATATGGGGTTAAGGAAGAATTTTTGTTGTTGTTTATTTTTGCTATGATGAAACTGTGCTAATGCAAATGACCCAAAAAAGAAAATGTGAATATGCTCAAATCAAGCCACTGATTGCAGGAGTTATGTGGGAATCAGATGAAAGGGATGCCTGCAGTGCACAGGGGAGGGAGAGGTGGGGGCAGGGGAGAAGGCAGTTCATCCATTGGTACTGGGAAGAAGGTAGAGGGAATGGGCTAGTGCCGGCCAGTTGTAGATTTGGGGGGAGAAGAAGCTGGTGGTTTGTGGTGGAAGTGTGAGGAAGTTCTAATGACTTGTTTGCTCATATAAGAGGGAAGAGGCAGTATTGGGGAAAAGATGTCAATTAGAAACAGGATGTGGGAGCAAATAGATCCCAGAGGGAGCCGATGGTGGTGAGCTAGAGCAGTTTCAACCTGGTTGTGTTTTCTCCCGTGTCCTCCTTAGTAGTTACTGAGGCTGCTTCGGGGCTGAAAGTTCCCTACCTCTGAATGTCGTTGTGCTTTAAGGAATTCACCCTCAAACAAGTGATGTGGAGTGTCTTGCCTCATTAATGAGCATCTGTTCCCTTTGCTGTAGCCTCATTCAGGTCGAGAAAGACCCGGGGAAGGTGATGTGCCATGGGAAGATTCATAGCAGTTGCTCCTGTCACTTGCCTTTAGAATAGATAATGAAAAGGTGTTCTTTCCCTTTCAACTGACCCAGTTTTGGACAACACCTGCGCGTTGTTAGCTGAGCCAGAATATAGGTGTATTACAAAGAGCCACTTGTCTAACCCATAGCAGACGATTGCCAAAGCAAACTTGCCTTTTACCTGCCTCTTGCCAGCTGGCTTTCTCTATAAGGAACAGATTTAACCCTCTGTGGCCTGCTTGTTCTTAGCTAAGCAGCTGGCTTACTCTTATTGTACCCTTCATGGCAAGCCACACTACTCAGATGAAAGCTGATTGCCGGGCCGGGGCCGGGCGTTCTCAAGCTTGTGATCAGAGCTCTGCCTGCGTGAGCCTCCTTCACTGCAGCCTGGAACCTAGCCTTCAAGGGTCTTTTGTCAGACTCGGGCCCGGGAGACCTGGAATCACAGGCTTTCAGAGTAGGAAGGGAAATTGGAAAGTGTAAACTTCGTCTCTGATTTCACTGAGCCCAACTCTCCTAAGCTCCTGTAGGGCCTGGAACTGAATAAATGTGTTTCATTGTGATATCTAATAGCTGTTAATCCAGGAGATGAATATTCTAAACAACCACCACAAAAAGCAAGGAATTCAGACCCCTAGTGGGTTAGCCAGCCTCTAGACCAGCCGTGGGCAAACTACGCCCCCCGGGCCGAATCCGGCCCGTTTGAAATGAATAAAACTAAAAAAAAAAAAAAGACCGTACCCTTTTATGTAATGATGTTTACTTTGAATTTATATTAGTTCACACAAACACTCCATCCATGCTTTTGTTCCGGCCCTCCGGTCCAGTTTAAGAACCCATTGTGGCCCTCGAGTCAAAAAGTTTGCCCACCCCTGCTCTAGACTGACCGTAGCTTCTCCAGGCAGATCTGACGATCCTAAGGTTCAGTGAGCATGAGCTCCATGTCTAGCACCAACCTGAGTGCTTCACAAATATTAACTCTTTATCCTCACATTAACACTATGAGATATAGGTGCTGTTCTCCCCACTTCACAGTAAGTAAATTGAGGCATACGTAAATGGTTTAAACAACAAGGCAGAGGTCAAGCCACAAAATGGAAAAGACAGGATTCAAATGCAGGCAGTCTGGCTCAAGAGCCTGTATTCTTAGCCACTGATCCCATACTGTTCCTCACATCTAACCAATCTTTATCTTATGGCAAGGATTGAAAAAGTGACTCCATATTCTATTTTACTAGATTCCAAAAATCCTTTAACCGCTAACGTTGTCCCCCCTAATGGAGATGGCAAGATTTGTGAGGAGGCTAGAGTAGAAATGAAGGAACTTAGCTCTGATTCTTACCTGTTTCCCAAGAATGAATGCATTCACAATTATTTTCAACTCTTAAAGTGAAAAATAATATTTTAGAGATAGCTGTGTATACCTAAGTTGCTACTTCAGAAGGAACTAAAGAGTTGCTTGATCTGTGGATAAGGAAGGGAAATAGACATTTATTGTGGGCCTACTATGTGTCAGTTCCTACTAGGCTCATTGAGAGATCTCAGCACCCCTGAGACTGGTATCCCTGTTTTACAGGTGAGAAAATGAGGTTTTTACAGCAACATTTCCCATTTACTGAGTAAAGAATGCTGCTATCTGCTGTCCCTCAGGGTGCTCACTCGGTTAGAAAGACAGGGGTGGGAGAGAGGGAGTGGATTTTGTGGCCCAAAATGTTTGGGAAATGCTATTTTTTTAATGTCCTCCTATACTATCAGACCCTACCCTACCAAGAGTCACAGCATGTAAAAGGCTTTGAGAAGTCTTTTAGCAAATAAACCTATTTAAACTTGTTTAACCCAGTATTTCCCAAACACGTTTGATTGCAAAATCCTTTCAGTGGCACGTGTATCCAAACCTGGCCAGATACTGTTGTTCAGATCGTGGTTTGGGGCATCGCTGTCTTAGGATCCCGACCTGCCGATGGTTTCGTGGCATGTAATGGAAGGGTCGGAGTGAGGCCCACGTCTGCATCCCCAAACCCACTCTCACTCCCACCCATCTGCCTCCAGACACAGTGGAAGTGCAGCTAATTCCCTGACCACCACAGTTCAGATATTGCTATGATTGAGGTAGAAAACTTCCTGCTTCTAACAATTCCTCACCCTTTGGCAGTCTCACAATTAGTTGTACGTGGTGCCTACAACTGTTTTGGTTTGGCTCATTGGCAGTTCTGGTTCTATGACTGGTATTATTCAGTCATAAAGAAATCCTATAAAAAGGACCATTCGTCTACAAACCTTCCCCTTTGACATAATTTAGATCCCCTAGGATGTCTACTAACTTGGGCCTTCCACGTGCCTCCACAGAGGGCCCAGGCTGTGGTAGCAGCTTCCTAGCCGGCTTGTGCACTGTTTCTCTCATTGACAAGTAGCCCTCACAAAAGGTGGAAGACTTTTTCCTGTGTGTCAGCATGTAGTCCTGCACAGCCAGTGTTGTAGCCAGTAGCCACATGTGGCTGTTTAAATTAAATTCAAATTCAATGCCTCAGTCACACTAGGCACCTGTGGCTGGTGGCTCCATATTGGACGGCACAGATATAAAGCATTTCCATCATCATAGAAAGTTCTGTTGGACAAAGGTGGGGATATTAACACAATAGCCAATACAGGAGGCTGTTCATCGATCTTGCCATCATTCCATAAATTTCACCCTGCCCAGGCCCTAAAGTTGAGGTGTTCATATTTGCTTGTCAAACCCAGTGAATTAAAAACTCATAACTGCTGTATATCTTCCATAATCATCTTTACTCTCAAGTGATTTAGAAGATGTACATCCTAAAACAACTTTCTTAGGGATGTATTACATCAAATTCCCAACCATCCTGTCAGTAGTTATTTTCTGCTCCATTAAGGAGAACATTTATATTCAGGAGTATCTACTCCGAGAAGAGCTCCCTTCTTTTTCTCTAGCAAATCGGTCTTTTAGTTTGAGGTGACTCAATAATTTAGAATCTCAGTTGGTATTGGAAATCCTGATAATCTTCAAGTACTGTGTTACCAAACAAGGGGACTTCTCTTGTTTCTCTTTCCAAAATAGTCATCAAAATATCACTTGAAATGTGAATAAACCAGAAGAAATTCATAGTGTAATAAGACTACTGAGCACTTTTTGTGGATCTATCCTGTATGTAAACCAAAGATGGGACAGAGCCCTCTAAGCGCTGGAGAACCCAGAAGCTAGCCCATCTTTTCCTTAGATTACACTTCAAAATCCTAACTTGTCAGGAGGTTCTCACTTTTTTTTTCTAGTTTTTGTCTTTTTTTTTTTTTTTTTTAGAAATCCAACAAAGGCAACATTTGACTAGAACTGTGGTCGGCAAACCACGGCTCGCGAGCCACATGTGGCTCTTTGACCCCTTGAGTGTGGCTCTTCCACAAAATACCACGTGCCGGTGCATACGAACGGTGCGATTGAAACTTCGTGGCCCATGCGCAGAAGTCGGTATTTTGTGGAAAAGCCACACTCAAGGAGTCAAAGAGCCGCATGTGGCTTGCAAGCTGCAGTTTCCTGACCACTGGACTAGAACATCCTTACATTAACCACTCTTAAATTCTTTCCTATAATTTCTCTTCTTCCTGATAACATGCCTGTACATTTTATGTCATTCTGTATTTTTCAACTATCAGCATTCTACTTGGGAAAATCCTGTCTTATATGAACTGAGTTTGAGATGGAAGGAATAGCAGATTGTTACTATTTCTGAGCTAGACTCTGAATAGATGCGTGGATGTGCATTGTATTACCTAACCCAGCACAGAGCCAGTTACCTCCCAGGTACTGTTAGGAAATTGATCTCAGAAGGTTTGGGTCATTTGGATTGAAGCCCAGGTCTCACTTACGCCAAAATCCCAGTTCCTATTCCTGACAGCCGTGAATAATAGTTTTTCACACCTATGTCTTTGCATCTTTATAATAATGCATATGGGCTTGTTAGTGCCTTATACAATATTGGAATAATATGTAGACTGTACATTTGTTTATAAAAAATGGCTTATTTGTGGTTTTAACTTTATCCCCACTTTATCTACCACACAAAACTAGTTACATTTTTTTCTGTCTACATGACATGACAGGTGTAGTTTGTCATATACAGTGGGGCCTTGACTTACGAGTTTAATTCGTTCCGTGACCGAGCTTGTAACTCAAATTACTCGTATGTCAAATCATTAAAGTGAATGAGTGAGACACGTGATGCTGGGCTGATGTTGTGGCGTTCACTGTGATGTTCGCAGCGCCAACTAGCGGTGGGGTATCTGAAGCTGGCTCGTAACCGGAATTTTAGCTCGCAACTCAAAGCAAAAAATCGGCCGAGAGACGGCTCGTATCTCGAAAAACTCGTTAGTCGGGACACTCGTAAGTCAAGGCCCCACTGTATCTCCCTTTGGCCTACCTGCTAACATCCATAGGAATAGATTGAGGACTTTCAAATGTCTATTAGTTCACAATATGCTTTTAAACTGCAACAATTCAGAGGAAACAAACATATCAAGGGGCATTGCTTAAAATACTCTTCCTGATTTTGATAACTGGTTTAAATTCCTTTTATGTAACTGATGGTCATCTAACGAAAGAGTGGTGTTTGCACCACACCATGACTATACTCCCAGTGAAGCCAAGCTCCAAACTCTGATTAGAAAGTATCCCCATTGAGTAGCTTAAGAGCTCATCAGAGTAGTCATCAAAATTAATGTATCCACAGGAAGTTGTTAAATTGCTTTAAATTATTAGGCAAAATAGAGCTTATTGAACTAAATACAAATCCCAGAAGAAAAGCTTGGGGGGTGGGGGGGGAGAAATAAGAATTTTAAGGATTTCTCTCTGAAACACAAACATTATATGAGTAAGACCTTTCTAGACCCCAGAATTTTAGGTAGACAGTGAATTCCGCTGCTGCTGCTCCTCCATCCCCCAAACTCATAGCCCTTACCTTGGTATGCATCTGAGGTTGTTTTATAGTAAAGTTTAAATTGATTTTAATGTGTGCGTATCTGTACCTGTGTGTCTGGTTAATCTCTTTCCCTTCTGATGTTTGCGTTATTCTTTGTCCCATAGATACGCAATGTAGAAACAAATCAGTGTCTCGATAACATGGCTAGAAAAGAGAATGAAAAAGTTGGAATCTTTAACTGTCACGGTATGGGAGGTAATCAGGTGAGTATTTCAGTAAAGCTTTAAAAGGGATAATTTTCAGATTTTTCTGTTCATTTAATCTCATGATGTCATTCAGGAAATACTTTCCTACCTTTAAGGAGAAAATAATAAAGACCTTTAGAGAAGGGAGCCTTCAATCTAATGATTATTTTTATGTGAAACATTTGTAAAAGGCCCCTTGTGAGAACTGTATTTACGTTGCTGTGCATGAGGTTTATTTTGCCCTTTTTCACAAACAGATGACAGTCCTTGACAATACACTCAGTGTGTACATAGGAATTTTTTCTTTCCTCTGTGTAAAGTTAGTGGTAGCTTTTCTGAGTCACTTACTCTCTATTACATTAATAAAGTTCAAAATTGTGTTTCTTGAATTATTTGTTTTTTCCCCTCCAGATATTGGGTGTATAAAACACTGGCTGTACTGTGACAGCTTACATGGGGGCATGCTTGTTTTTCAGGTTTTCTCTTACACTGCCAACAAAGAAATTAGGACGGATGACCTTTGCTTGGATGTCTCCAAACTCAACGGCCCAGTCACAATGCTCAAATGCCACCACCTAAAAGGCAACCAACTTTGGGAGTATGATCCCGTGGTAAGTTATATGTACATGAATAAGATAAAATATATAAAATGATGTGTGCTGTTGGGTATATTTATAGACTTTATCGCTAAAAAATGAACTCTTGGGGAATCTGAATATAGGTCAAATTGTTCTTATATTCTAAAGATTGACAGATGGGAAAAACAATATGCATAAAATAAGCATGTTTTAATCTCCCTGAAATTAAACTGGCCTTGCCTCCAGTCCCTGGGTCCTTGTCACTAAGTAGCTCCCATCCCTCTGTATGTCCTCAAGCTCGCAGGCTTGCATGGGGGAATGGAGCGGTAAGTAGGCTCTGTAAGTCCTGCATTAAACACGTAGGTAAAGGTAGCCCCAGTTAATGAAACTCTGGCTCACGAGGATAGTTCAGTGACAACCCCCCCTCACCTCCTGTCTGACCAACCTCCCAGCTTGTGGTTTTGCTCTACGGTTCTGGAATCAGCATCAAGATATCTTTTCTCTGGTTCTTCTTTTTCTGTTTACAAGCCCTAGTGTTCTTCTCTCTGTAAGGAAACACTTGTTCCTGAAGTAAAAGACTTTACTTTCTATGCGCATTGATCAATGGCGAGTGAATGGCCAGCTCGCGCCTCTGCTTCCCAGCCCCGGCTCCTGCCTCCGCCTGGCTTCTCAGGGGCTCTGGATGCGGAGCTCCTCGTGGCTGTTGCTGAGCTGATGATGATAGTTTAGAAGCCTCTTATCCACTGGCTTTAGATACACTACTGTTTAGTGTCTTCTCTTAGCTTTCTCTCTATTTCCTTTTGTGTGCTTGGCTCACTCTGCTTTTTCATTCTTTCCCTTATGGAGATGTCCAAAGTTACGACTTTGCCCATCTTTTCTTCCTATATGTTGCCATATACAAACCCTGGTCCACTTTCATCACCAACCTGCTGTTTTCTGAACTTGCCCTGTACTTTCCCACTTTACATTTAAGATCATACACTTCCCTCTACCTAACAAATCCTACCCATTCTTGAGGGCCCATCTTTGACATCACTTGCATGAATCCCTACCAGAAATTAGCTCTGTCATAATTTAGTTATAATTGTCTCTGACCCCTCTAATGCTCTGCTTCTTTGTAGTGTTTATTTATTATCTACCAGTCTTTTCTGGACTATAGATTGTTAGATCCTAAAGGGCAAACACCATGTTTTATAATTCCTGGGTCTCCCTTCACCATGTAAACTATAGTAAAAATAACATTAAATATAGCAATAGCCAAGTTAAAATTACCATTGGAAACAGCCTGAATATTCAGTTCCAGGGTTTTTCATGGTACATGCTACTGCCATTTTGGGTAGTACTGCGTACTGCAATGTGCAGTCTCTGACCCCAGACAGTAAATGCCAGTGGCATCCCAGAGTCATTGTGACAACCCAAGTGTTTTAAAAATTAAAAGCCTCCCAATTAATTTTCATTAAAAAAGGACAGCCTGTCAATTAGGTAACATAAACAGGGGTTGACTTGTCTTAGTAAGCCTGGAGGTAAGTGGCTTCCCGTGTGGATTCGGCTGCACCCAGCGTGGAGCAGTAACCGGTGTCTGTGTTAGGAGTTCATTTTAATAAACCTAAATTAGTGAAATAATTTTAGAAATTGGGATGAGAGGACCAATTCTCCAACTAAATTTTTTGTTGTGTCCAATTTTTATATTTTTATTAACACTAACAGTTGACACGCAGAGAAGCTTTTCAGGGCCTTCTGGAATGTCTGAGGGTTTTGTCTTACAAGTGACCCAAGGCCTGGGCAGCAGGCGGTGTGCACGGGGACCTCCAGCTCTCTGTTCTGCCAGATCGCGTTCCTGGCTGCTGGGGGTGTTGCTAGGATATTGAGTTTTTCCAGCGTGAGTGCCATTTATCAGGAGCTTCCTCTGAGCTAGCACTTTCTGTACATTATCTTAATCTTTCCTCTTAACCGTTTCAAGTATTTTTGTCCCCATTTTATAGATGATGAACCTGGGGCTCAGAGAGGTTTTTGTTCAGGGGCAGTCAAGCACCACATACAACAGACCACGTATTACAATGGAGCTGAAAAATTCCAATTGCGTGACCCAGCGTTACAGCACATCTCTCACCTATTTGTGGTGACGCTGGTGTAAACCTACTGCGCTGCCAAGTGGTGTGATACTGCAACACAGACAATTATGTACAGTACATAATACTTGATAATGACTGTGTTACTGGTTTATGTATTTAAAAATAACGAAATATAGTAGAGTCTACTCTTTCTACTTACAAACAAAAAAGGTTTGCTGTAAAACAGCATGCCGTGTTTAAACTGGCAGCAGCCTCATACATCCTGTGTTTATGACATTTTCTTGATTGCATCAATTTCTCTTGTGCTTGACTTAATCTTGTATTGTTTTCTATAGTGATATGCTGTACGGGCTTGTAGCCTAGGAGCAATAGGCTGTACCATATCGTGTAGTAGGCTGTAACATCTAGGTTTGTGTAAGTCACTCTTATGATGTTCACACAATGATGAAATTGCCTAATGACACATTGCTCAGAACATATCTCCATCATAAAACAGTCTGTGGCAGTGTTGGTATGTGATAAATCTGGAATTTATTCTAGAAATGTCTGACTGCAACGCCCTTTCTCTCAACAAGTAAACTATAGAACATCTGCATAAAAAACCACCACAACCCTGCCGACTCTGGTCCAGGTTCTATAAGAATTAACGTATGTAATACTGAACCTACAGTCAGCATTGGTAGTAAACTGTGACATCTGCACATGTGTACTGCCTTTGGCCAATTTCTACTTTGACCACAATACGGAATAAATGACTGAAAGCTAAAATAGTTGTATTATACTCAATCACTAGGTTTTAAGTTCACGCAGTAGGAATTTTTGAGCTCCACTGTAATGTTAATTACATTAAAATAGTGCCATAAGTAAAAAGTGAGATAAATGTATATCAGTAAACATATTTCACATTTCCTTTACATGTATAGACCCTTATAGGGTAACACTCGATGCAGATTCCTACACAGTTGCTTTGGCGTCCTTACCCTGACCAGGGCTGCTGAGAATCAGATGCAGTACTGTGAGTCAGTGTGCCTGCTAGCTCTCCTCTGGCCTGTCCTTTTAAAAGTATCCCCAAAACCAGCATGACAGAAGGTACATAGCTGTATCTATTGGCCACTTACTAAGAACTGTTTATAAATCTTAGGATTCCTTATGATTTTGAATCTTCCAAAGGACCTGCATGGAAGCACAGGATGCATTTGAACAGCCTTATCATAGGGAAATGAAGCAATTTTGAAATAACTTTTTGAAAATAGGTTAAGGATCCTAAATTAAGAACAGCTAATCCAATCATATTTTTAGGAAACTGAAGCACAAAAATGTAAAATTTCTCACAGAGCTTATGGGAGAATAGGACTTAGAATGTAGGTCATCTTACTGCAAGTCCAGTAGAACCCACTGTACCCCAGTGCCTTTCTCCCTCCCACAGTTCCTAATGCTATCTTTACATAGATGCCTTTCTCCATTATTATTTACATAACGTATATTACAAAAAAAAATCCCTTTTCTACTGAAGAATTCAATAATCACCAGAAATGATGGCTGAGATGTTTTTGTTGTTTTCCACTTTCATGTTAAGACTCTTTTTCTGTGCTTTTCAGAAATTGACCCTGCAGCATGTGAACAGTAACCAGTGCCTGGATAAAGCCACGGAGGAGGACAGCCAGGTGCCCAGCATCAGAGACTGCAGCGGAGGCCGGTCCCAGCAGTGGCTTCTCCGCAACGTCACCCTTCCAGAAATATTCTGAGACCAAATTTACACAAGAAAAAAATAAGGGTTGACTGGGCTACCTCAGCATACATTTCTGCCACATTCTTACGTAGCAAAAAAGGGACAGTGCTCCCTCCTGCGGGATGTGAGGGTTCTCAGCCAGTAAGACTAGACTCGCTCCTCACGCGCCGTGAACCAGCCTCCTGCCACGTAGCGAGACTGTGCACACTGATGTTTACAAGGTCGAAGAGGCTTTCGTCAAGAGTCATTGTAAAGACTATTCAGACAGTGAAACAATCAGCAACATGTGCTTCCGGAAAGCTGCGCCTCGGGGGGTCTGCTTGCACAGCAGTGGTTTCCGCTGGACATGCTGTCACAGTGAAGAATTTCCAAGATAGAACTGGTAGCCAGTATATTAATATTGATACAAAAATACATGAAAAGAACTGGAACCAGGTTCAAAATCATGAAAATAACATTTTTACAAAAAAAAAAACTATATTAAACAGGGTTTAAAGGAAATTAAAACAGAACTATGAGAAGTACAATTTGTTATAGTATAGTATCAAATTTCTATATAGATTTTATACCTCGGTGGGGAAAATCTGATTCCAGTGACATTCATTTTGTTTTCATCTGTGATAGTCATGGATGCTTTTTTATTTCTCCTTGGGGTGCTGAAATTGAGCTGGGGGAAAAGGCTCTTTGAACGTAGTTTTAATTGCTTTCTACAATTTTTAAAATTTGGTTTGTGGGCTGTTGGAATTGTAATTTTTAATTGCCTTCCAAAAATGGAGATTTAAAATAATGTCTGATCTCACTGAACAGTTAGATATCTCAGTTGCTCTTGGGTCAACTGGTTTACAGACTTTCTCACACACACAGATTTCTTATTAGATTTTCAACTTAACTTGAGTCAACCGATTATGCTTAATACCCAAGATTCATCTACTGTACTACAGGTTTGTTTTCACAGCAATAAATCTTCAGTTTTGGTTTATGATTCCACTCAACAAAAGGCCTGCGCAAGTGATTTATTATTTGGGTATTTGGAGATGATGCATTTGATGGTTTTTTGGAAAACTGTTTTCACTCCATACTCAGATGTGCTTCATTGTCAAGTGCATATTTAGATTAGGTTCTTGAATTGTAATGAACTGCTGCTTTTTAAAAAAAATAATAAAATTTGACGGAAAATGTTTAATTGGCATTTTTTAAATGAGTTAGCCAAAGAAGTGCAGTTATTATTCCATATTATTAATCCTGCACTTCTTCCCTAAATTTAATTTAGATTAAATTGGTTTTCTTTTTGTTTTCTAATACTGCAAAATAACCTGAGTATCAATTAAAAGTTGAATATCAATTAAGTTTTAATCTCATAGAAAATCTCATTGTGACATTTTTCCTGATAAGTAAAGCAATCCATTGGCAAAAGTGCATATGTTTTCCTTTATTTATAAGATTTTATTTAAGTGATACTCTTTTCTTTGATTATCAAAGACTTTCACTGCAGGCACTGCTATTTCTTGTGGCTAAGAATGTTTCTAAAAGTTGCATCACTAGATACTCCCAAGTCCAGTTACAGAAAGTTCTCATTTCCATTCAAGTTCATCAGTATCAAGCGCACGTGGATGCTTTAAGGTGAGTCTGTAGTACAGACTGCAAACATTTGTCCCCAGGAAATTTGAAATTAAGCAGTACTGATGGAATTATTTTTCCTGCTTCATGTAGGCCTAATGCTTGAGTAAACCAGATGTCTAATCAAAAATTATTTTCATGCTCAGAATTTCAGCTTTTGTACTCAAGCATAGCTTGGTTTTCTTCCTTACTGTAAGAAAGCTTAATAGCAGTGTGATTTAAGGTTTTGTTTTGTTTTTTTGTTTTTTAAGAGGGGGGTATGAGGATTAATTCATGGGTACTTTTAGAACCTGTTAGATAACCCCATTGCCTTTATTTTTCTAATTAAAAAATTCCTAAATACTTTGAAAATATAAAATATTCCTGAATAGTTGTGCCTTACATTGATGTTTTTTGAAGTTAAAATGAGTCCCTGATCATTATATCCATTTGTAGGTTAGGCAATATGCTAATTACTCTGTTATAAATCAAACTGAGAAGAAAAGAATAAATGAAAAAGAAGGCAAAGGATGAAAAGATGGGATTATTATTTGACCAGTGAAGAATTCATAAATGTGACCAGGATAATTTAAATATCACAAATCTATCCACCCTACTCCAATTCCAATCCATTTTAATGTCTTTCTGTTCTTATTTGCATTCTTCATTCTTGAAAAAAAAAAAGTACTTTGTTCACCATCTGAAAAACAGGGCAGCACGTAGGCCATGTCTTCCTTTCCCTATTTGACATTCACTGAAAAACAGGTTCCTCTGTCAAGATGTGGTGCTCTTCTCATCTCCCAAGAAGAATACCAAGAGCAAGTTCATTCCAGAACTACATGTTATTCAAATGAGAAAAAATCAGAAGGTAATATTCCTGAGGGATAACCATGAAAGGAGGAATACAAACAGAATCACTTTTTACACTGTTTGGGAAATTAGATGTATTTCTAATTATATGACACAGCTCCCATTTGATTTCTTAAAGATTACTGAGTGTTTGCTTGATAAATCTACCAGGACTACACATTTTGCAGGATATGAGGCAAAACTCTAGATGTACTGTCTGTACACTAGCAAAGAATTCACAAGGGAAATTAGAAAACAATAGCATATAAGTTGTTACATAACTCAAAAGGAAGTAAGATGTATGCAACTTATATCATGAAAACTATAAAATGTTGCTGAGAAACTATAGAACACTAATAAATATATTATGCTTATGGATTGGAAGACTGCATAATGTTAAGATCTCAATTTTGCACAAATTAAGCTATAGATTCAGTGAAATCAAAGTCTTAACGAGACTGTCTTGTATCAATTAGCAAATCCTAGTCTATATGGAAATGCACCAGACCCAGGATAGGCAAGATAATCTTGAAGAAAAAATTGGAAGACTTACACTACTCAATTTCATGACTTGCTTTAAACGCTATAGTGATTAAGAGAGTGTAGTACTAAAGTTAGGACAAACATCAGGAGATAGAAGAGAGTCCAGAAATAGACCCACACGTGTGTATGGTCATTGACTTTTCAACAAAACACCGAGCAATTCAATAGGGAAAGTTTTTTAGTTGGAGCTGGAGTAACTGGATTATCTGTATGAGGAAAAAACATTTCTGCTTTCACACAGTACACAATTTATTCAAAATGGATCACAGGCCTAAATGTGAAGGGCAAAACAGTCTAGATGAACACAGTATTTTCATGACTCTTGGGGTAGGCAAAGATATCTTTAGGACACAAAAGACATTAACCATAAAAGAAAAAAATGATAAATGTCACCAATATTAAACCCTTTTTCTAAAAGTGATACTTTTAAAATGAAATGGCAAGCCACAGCCAAGGAGAAAATGTTTGCAATACATGGAACTGACAAAGGACTTGTATGCAGAAAAACAACTAAAAAGCCATTGCAAAAGCAACACAATATAAAAGAGATTTCAATTCCTCACTTACAATAGTGGATAAAACAACCAGACAGAAGATCAATAAGCAGGTGGAGAAATTAACACTACAGAGTAATTTGACATAAATAGATACAGAACACTCCATCCAATTATGACGGAAGGCACATTCTCAAGTGCACATGGTACACTCTAGAGTATACCACATGTTAGGCCACAAAACAAGTCAACAAATTCAGGAAGACAGATCAAACAAGGCATGTTTTCTTATTACAATGGAAGGAAGCTAGAAATCAATAGCTCAAGGAAAACTGGAAAATCCACAAGTATGTGGAAATTAAATTATACACTCTTAACCAATGGGTCAAAGAACTCATGAGGAAAAGTAGAAAATACCTTTGAGACAAGTAAAAATCAAAACAACATACCAAGCCTACAGGATGCCTGAAAGCAGTGCAAAGAGGGAAGTGTGTACCTGTAAATGAGTACTATAAAAAACCAGAAAGACTTCAAGTTAACAACCGAAATTTACACCTCAAGAAACCAGAAAAAAGGAAGAAAAAAAAAACCTAAAACCAAATATAGTAGGAAGAAGGAAGATAAACTAAATAAAAAATAGAAAAAAATAAACAAAACTAAGATTTTTAAAAGATAAACTAAATGACAAATCCTTAGCTAGATTAAGAAAAAAAAGATTCAAATAACAAATCAGAAATGAAAGAGGGGGCATTACAACCAAGAATACTATGAACAATTATACACCAACAAATTGGATAACATAGAAGAAATGAATAAAATCCTGGAAACACATAAAATGCCAAGACTAAATAATGAAATAACAGAAAATCTGAAGAGACCACCGATGAGTGAGAAGATTGAGTCAGTAATAACAATAAAATGTTCCCAACAAAGAAAAGCCCAAGACCGGATGGCTTCACAAGTGAATTCTACCAACCATTTAAAGATATAACACCAATCCTCCTGAAACTCTTCACAAAATTTAAGAAGAGGGTACACTTCAAAGCTCATTCTTTCAGGCTAGCATTACCCTGATACCAAAGCCAGACAAAGACAACAAGAAAATAAAACAATAGACCAATGTCTCTGATAAATATTGATGCAAAAATTCTTAACAAAATACTAGCAAATGTATAATTCAACAAAACATTAAAAGGATTCTACACCATGACCAAGTGGGATTTATTCCTGGAATGCTAGGCTCAACCTACAAAAATCAATTGCTGTAACATACCACATTAACAGAAATGAAGGACAAACCACCTAATCATCTCAATTGATACAGAAAAGCATACGAGAAGATTCAATACCTTTTAATGATTTAAAAACAATCAACAAACTGCCCTAGCTGGTTTGACTCAGTGGATAGAGCATTGGCCTGTGGACTGAAGGGTCCTGGGTTCGATTCCAGTCAAGGGCACATGCCTGTGTTGCAGGCTCGATCCCCAGTAGGGGGCGTGCAGGAGGCAGCCAATCAATGATTCTCTCTCATCATTGATGTTTCTATCTCTCTCTCCCTCTCTCTCTGAAATCAATAAAAATATTTTTTTTAAAACCCAATCAACAAGCTGAAAATAGAAACTATCACAACATAATAAGGCCATATATGAAAGGCCCACAAGTATTATCATGAAAGATGAAGTTTTTCCTCGAAGATCAGGAACAAGACAAGGATGCCTTCTCTTGCCATTTCTGTTCAACGAAGTAATGGGAGTCTTAGCCAGAACACTTCGGCAACAATAACAAAAATCCAAATAAGAATGGAAGAAGTAAATTATCTCTGTTTGCAGATGACATGATCTTATATGTAGAAACTCCTCAAGATTACACACATACACACACACAACCCTGTTAGAATAAACAAATTCAGCAAGACTGCTGGATACAAAATCACACAAAATGGCAGCATTTCTATACACTACTAGTAAACATGAACCATCTCAAAAGGAAATTATGGAAACAATTCCGTTTATGACAACATCAAAAAGAATAAAATACTTAGGAATAAACCCGACCAAGGGGATAGAAGACTTATATACTGAAAACTACAAAACCTAGCTGAAAGAAATTAAAATTAAGTGGAAAGATAAGCCTATATTAATCGAGTGATTTAATATTGTTAAGATGTTTATACTACTCAAAGCAATCTATAAGTTCAACACAATACCCATCAAAATTCCAAGAGCATTTTTTTAGGCAGAAATAGAACAGCCTCCTCAGCAAGGTCACCAAGGAGAAGAGCCCTGTGCTTTAGGAGGCACTGACTGGCTGCAGAGGCCGGGTCGCCGGGAAGCTGCAAGCAGATGACCCGGCATCTCTGAAGGCCTGTGGGGATGCTGCTTATTTGCGCAAAGGGGGTCACAGCAAAAGAATCAAACTAAAGGGGGTGTCAAGTAATAGTGATGGAGCCTCTAGTTCCCCCAAATGCCTGTGGAGTCCAGGATTTCCCTTCCTGGAGGTGGTGGTGTCGGGTGAGGCAGGGTCAGGAATCCACTGTCATCCAAGAGTGTGGAACCCACTCACTGAGCAGCTCCACCGGAAGTGGCTCTGCTCATTCCCATACCTGTCTGCCAGCCATCTTTTGGGGCCTCCTGCATTTGGAAGGGGCTCCCTTAAGAACAAAACTTTTCCAATTCCACAACTTTTAGCCAGTTCCTTTGTTCCATTCTGATGAAACGAAGGCAGAAGGGCTGCCCCGACTGCTCCAGCTCCTGCTCATGGGCCAGAAAGGAATCTTCACTTCCTGCTCCTGCTGTGGGCCTTTGCCAGGCAACGCGGCCCTGCACATCCTGCGGGAGGGAAAGGGGGAGACAGTCTCTGTTCATAGCTGCGCCATTTGAACAGCCAGAGGGCGGGCGGGGTGGGCGATGAAAGGGGAAGTCTGGCATTGTGGGAAGAGCAGAGGCTTTGAGGTCAGTCACCTGTTCAAACACACTTGTCAGCTGAGACACCTTTAGCAAGGCCCTCAATCTCTCTGGACCCTGTCTCGTCATCTCTCAAATACCTGCCTCTTCGGGCAGTTATAACACCTTGACGGATGGCATTAGCAAGCGATTCCCCATCATCTGCCTCTGCTAGGCTGGTGCCTGTGGTGGGTGTGCCAGACCAACCAGGAGTGTAATCTGGTCCTTGGCCAATCTATGACGTGATCTGACTCTAGCGAAGAAACATTTGAAACCGCAAAAACAGAAACGAAACAGCAGACTGTTTACTCTTCCATATTTCCATTGTGACTCAGCCCAGCCCACCTGACTCCACCCTGCACCGGGGAAGGCTGGCAGCAGACCACAGGCAGCCGAGGGGATAAAGCGCTGGCTGGAGAAGGAGGGGCAAAGGAGGGAAAAGGAAAGTCCCAATCTCCCTCAGGACTGAAGACTCAAGACCCCTAGATACAGTACCAACAGAGAGTATTCAACACTGGATTAAAAGTATAATTCATTTAAAAAAGTATAATTCACGGCAACCAAGTTGGGATTGTCTAAAATGTAACTAAGGGTCAATTGGACCAGTAGATGTTTGGTAAAACATTACTAGTAAAAACTTGTTGCAAAAGCATGTGCTCAATATATATTTCTTAAAAGCACCCTTGTGCTTTAATTAATATTTCAAACCAAAAGCAAAAGTTATATTTAGAGATAAAACCCTAGAGACTATGCTATTTAAATCAAACAAAACAAGGATGCCTGTGAGCACCATTACCCCTTAACAGTGCTCAGGAAGCTCTGGGCAATGCATTAGGACATGAAACAGAAAGGAGGGGCAAACATAAAAATAAAAATCAAGCCCTGGCTGGTTTGGCTCAGTGGATAGAGCGTCAGCCTGCGAACTGAAAGGTCCCAGGTTCGATTCCAGTCAAGGGCACATGCCCGGGTTGTGGGCTCGATCCCCAGTGGGGAACTTGCAAGAGGCAGCCAATCCATGATTCTCTCTTATCATGGATGTTTCTATCTCTCTCTCCCTCTTCCTTCCTCTCTGAAATCAATAAAAATATATTTTTTAAAAAAACAAGACAGATGTATTTAAAAAATAAATAAATAAAAATCAACAATTTGCTGTCATTATTTGCAGATGATTGTCATTTATTTGTTCATTAATTCATCAAATATACCCTGAGAGCCTCCTCTATGTCCCACACCATTCAAGGACCCAGAATGAGGGGGGCAGGGGCAGAGAGACAGATGAAAAACCAAGTAAACAAAAAGCAAGTACACAATAAAGAATGTGCCTTGGAGAAAACAAAGTGTCAGAGGGGAGGTGGACGCCTAGCTGCAGAAGGGATTTTGACCAGACCCTGACAGGTACAAGAGCAGGCCATGAGGCAATTGGGCAGTGCTCCAGGTGGGGGCGCTACAAGGGCAAAGGCCCTGGGGGTCAGATGTTATAGGCAGAATAGTGGCTCCCTAAAATGGCCAGGCCCTAATCTCTGAAACCTGTGAATATATTGGGTTACTCAGCAAAGGAGAGGCAAGGTTGCAGATGGAAATAAGGTTGCTAATCAGCAGACACGGAGATGGGGAAATTATCCTGGGTTATCTGGGCGGTTCCAACACAATCCCGGGTGTCCTTAATGTAACAGAGAAAGGCAGAAGAGCCGCGCTAGAGTGGCACACTGTAACAGAGACTCAAGTGGCCACTGCTGGCCCTGAAGACGAATGGAGGCCACGGGCCACCAAACCAGCAGCCTCTACAGCTGGAAATAGTGAGAAAAGAGATGCTCCCTAACATCTCCAGAAAGGAATAGGGCCCTATTGACACCCTGATGTTAGGCCAGTGAAACCCATTTTAGACGTCCAGAATGCGACGATAATAAATGTGTGTGTTTGTGTTAATTTGTTACAGCAGCCACTTATAATGGTGGATTATATTGATCTATTTTCAAATAATGAGCTAGCACTACATGCGTGGAATAAACCCCATTTAGTCATGGTGTGTAGTTACTTTATAGACTGATAAATTGTTTGCTAATGTATGGTGAAGAGTGTTTGCATTTATAGTCACGAGGGATACTGGTCTGTAGATGTCTTTGTTGTGCTATCATCATGCAGTTTGGAAGCAGGAGAAAGCTCAGTTCATAAAAATGACTGATATGTGTTCCTGAAAGAGACTGTGCAGCACTAGAATAGAATTCTTCAGCTGTTGGTAAAAGTATCCAGTTAAGCCATTTCATCCTGGAAATTTCTTTTCTAGAATTTAAGCTACAGATTCAATAGCTCTAATAGTTGTAGGGCTAATTATCTGTTTCATATTGGGCAGACTTAGCAGTTTGTATTTTTCGAGGAATTAGTTCACTTCATCTAAGTTGTCAAACTTTTGTTTACAGAGTAGTGCGTAGTACTCCCTTATTATTCTTTTGATGTCTGCAGGGTCTGTAGTGGTAGCTCCTGTTTCATTCCTGATATTGGTTAATTTTTCATCCCTCTCTTTTTAAAAATTCGGCAGTCTTGCTAGAGGTTTATCAATATTATTGATCTTTTCAAAGAATTTGTTTTGGTTTCACTGATTCTTTTATATTATTTTTCTATTTTCAGTTTCATTGATTTCTGCCCTCATCTTTATTTCCTCTGTTCTGCTTGCTTTGAGCTTATTTTGGTCTAGTTTCTCAAGATGGGAGTTTACATTGATTTGAAACATTCTTTCTTATATAACTGGTGCTCCAAATTTCCCTCTCAGCACTGCCTTGGCTGTATCTCACATTTTGATATGTTTGTATTTTCACTGTCATTTAGTTCATTTTGTTTTTAATTACCCTTGAGATTTCCTCTTTAACCAATCCCATTTACCATCGCACCAAAAAAATTAAGCTACCTAGGAATAAGCTTAACTAAAGAGGTAAAAGACCTCTACTCAGAAAACTACAGGACGTTGAAAAAAGAGATAGAGGAAGACATAAACAGATGGAAGAACATACCGTGTTCATGGATTGGTAGAATCAACATTATTAAAATGTCCATACTACCCAAAGCAATCTATAAATTCAACGCACTTCCCATTAATTACCCTTGAGATTTCCTCTTTAACACATGGTTTATTTAGAAGTGTGTTGTTTAGTTTCTAAGTGTTTTAGGACTCTTCTATTTTTTTCTATTATTTATTTCTTGTTTGAATCCTTTATGGCGAAAAACAACAACAACCCATAATCTGTGTGATTTCCATTCTTTTAAATTTGTTGAGGTTTACTCTATGACCCAGGATATGATCTATCTTGGTAAGTGTACCCTGGGCACTTAAAAAGAATGTGCTATTGTTGGGTAGACTGTTCTAAAAATGTTAGATTCTGTTTTTTGATGATGATGATGTTGAATTCTATATCCTTGCTAATTTTCTAATTCTTGGTTTTTTAACCTGTTTTTTCTCTATTGTTTGGGTTGGGTAATTTTTCCTGTTGTTTTTTTTTTAATTGCTTACATGTTTGTTTATTTTTTACATAGATGTATAAATTATTATTGTCTATGTTTTATATTTGAGATTCTTAATTTATATGTAC
>NW_005359397.1:2155347-2165966 GCF_000412655.1 Myotis brandtii | reverse complement strand
CCCATGTGCCCACTCGGGCTTTTCCTATCACCTCTAAACAGATTCCACCACCCTCCCATACTTGCTCTCCCACCTTCCCCCATGTCTACTAATCTCAGGAGGCCATCTCAAAGCAATTTCACCACAGCCACGTCAACAAGACGACCTCTCAACCTGGCATCTCAAAGCAAGAAGCTCGGTACAGAGCAGCACCAATGGACAGCTAGCAAAAAGGTCCTGTCGCCTTTCCCCAGACCCTTCAGTATCAAGTCTGGCTCTTGCCACCTATCAAGCAAACTCAAAACCTCTTTGAAACTTCCCCTAACGGTCGACAGTCAGTCACACTGTGAGAGTAGCTCATTGAGGAGCCTTGCAAGGAATGAGGCTCATCCCAGGGGCCCTGCAAGCAGGGGGAACCAGGTTCTGTCCCATCCGAGGCCCCATCAGAGGAGAGAACCTGGCCTGTAAGTACCAGGAGTCTCTCACTTCCCAGGATGCCCAGAGCCCAGGGGACCAAAGCCCCAAGATACCCGCACAGGCTCCAGGGGCACCAAGCCTACTCTCACCAGGGCCAAGGTCACAGCAAGGTTACATGATCACATCAGAAAATAAGACCTGTCAGGAGGGCAGAACCGAATGGAAGCCCACCAGATAGTATCCAGTGCTGCCAGCCTTGGACACCTTCCACCATGGCCAGTCTCCTCGTTATCACCGCACAAGCTGGGTGAAAACAAGCAAGCAAACAACAACAACAAAAACCCAGCCCTGACCCCCAGAACCCGGTGCACAGGCCTCAGCTGCTGCAAACGCACCTTGAACTACCCATCCCGAGAGAGCAGGCTTCCTCAATTTAGTGCACTTCACTCAGTAAGTTTTATGGGGGGACGGGGGAGAGACAAATATGGAAACACATACCCCACACTCCTTTATTCACAAACACACACAAAAAACAAAACCCGGCCTACTCACGCACATCCTGGGCCAGCTGTCCCTGCGGGCAGCGAGGTGTCTGGAATTCCTCCCAGGAGCCCATGGCTGCCAGTGCCTCTAGCCTTTCCCCTGGAAAGCCACTCAGCGCACAGCTCCCCCTTCCACCCAGCGGGGCGCCGGGGAGGCTCCGAGAAGGGTGCACCCAGGCCCAGGAGCTGCAGCCTCAACCATGCTTCCCAGAGAAAGTCAAGTCTCGTAGGATCTCGAGAGACCCACGAGCCTGGGAGGGGTCCCGGGATGAGAAACACCTGGTGCCCAGGTGCTGAGGGCCCTCCTCTCAGACTCCTCCTTAAAGAGTCTGCTCAGGCCACCTATCAACCAAACCCCTGTTCTCATTAACGCCTCACCCACTAATGGGGAGCCACGGCGATACCTCCCTGCCCCTCCCAGGGTCCCAGGTCCTAGAGACCAGCCCATGGTGTGCACCCTGGCTAGGAAGGGCTGTGTGGAGGCTGGCACTGCCCTGAGGAAGAGCAAGAACATCCAGGGGAGGTAGCCAGGGGGCGCCGACTCACCCCCACTCAGCCTCCCGGGCCACGTCCACCTGGGAACATCCCCACCTTCAGGGTACAAGTGGTAGCTGCACACGGATGTAAGCACACAGCTGGCCAACTCCTGCCTCTTCCCCCAACCTGGCTCCCTCCTAGGTGTCTGTGGAGTGGAGTCTCTGTGGGGTTCTGGGAGGCACCCTGCACATCCCAAGGTTAGATACCCCCTGTCCCCTCACAACTGAGCCCCTGTCACCCCCAGGGATGCCCTGGAGGAAGCCTAAAGCAGAGTTCTCAAAGTGTGACCCATGTACTTGTTAGAAATCAAATTCTCAGGCCCCACCCCAGGCCGAATGTGTGAGAAGCTCTGGTGTTGACTCTGATGTGCTAAAGTTTGTGTTAAAAGGATAATGTTCAGCAAAAAGTAAAACTCTGACTCTAACAGATATGAAATGAACACGTGTAAAAGATTTTATTTAACTCGTTATTAATGAGGACGCCTGTAGGATATTACAATGTAAAGGAGAATCCCCAGAACAGATGCATGGAACCTGCAAATGAATCCAGCATTGGCTTTTCCACATGGGGGAGGGTTGTGCCTCCAGCAAAATTCCTTTATGTCCATAGATACGAATCGTTTTGCATGCTATCAGTCATCTGCAACTTAGAGTTATAAAACAGCACTTTGGCAATAAAAGGCCAGAATCAGATACCACCAAAGGGTGGGATCGACACAATTGCTGTCATTGAAGCATATTTTTTCCCACACTGGGAAATTTGGCGAGCTGGGACCGCACCCTGAGGGAGGCCCAAGGCTCTTAGTTAACCCTGGAAACCCAGCCTCATCGCCCTTCCAGGGGAACCGCAGCGGCTCGGACAGCCTCTTAAGTTGCATGTTGCACCTTGACAAGGACCTCGGATTCCCACAGTGCAGACCATCACACCTTCAGAGTTACCTCCGAATGCCCCAAACACGCTGGGATAAGCAGCTTACTTGACTGGCATCTGTCAAATAATTTGCTTCCAAAAGGAATGCGTTTGCCAGGAAATACCTGGCTTTAATTACTGCCAGACATTGCCCACCTTCAGAACAAATATCTACCGAAAAGACTAGAACTGCCTCTATCTAACACCTTGAGGCCGGGTTTTCCCGGCTCGGCACCTGTTTTTAAAGGCAGGGTGCAAGGAGTCAGGGCTGCTGGAGGAATCCAGCTTTTGTGAAAGATGCTGTCACTGAGCAGGGCCTGAGTGAGAGTCAGGCACGGGACATGGCTGGGCCGGGCAGTTCACAGGAGCGGCAGTCACCTCTGCCCCAGCTCAAGGTGCACGACCGAGGAGGGAGGGAGCGGGGGAATGAGGCCCAGGTGTGGTTTATCTATGGAAACGATACTCTCTGAGCCAGAGCAGGGCAAGCAGGTGGGGGCCAATGTCATTCCTAAATCATATGATGCCCCCAAAGCACTGAGAACTTCTTGGAGCAGAAAAGCTGTCCTAAAGTGACCATACAGTGCCTGGCACACAGTAGTTCCTCAGTCCTGCTGGCATTCACTATGCCTGCTCTTAGGAAACCCTGGGCTTTACAAGGGGTAGCCGGCGCTCCTGGGGAGGTGACTATGGGTCAGGGTCAGTGCAGCCTGCACACAGGCCCCTGGGGACAGGGACTTCAGGCCAGAGGAGTGGGAAGGGAGTGGGGGTAGGGTACAACCCCATTCAGGCCTTCATTTGTTTAGTAAATGTATATATTAGGCACCTACTACATACAAGGCTAAAATAGCAAAAGGGCATCCAGGAGTTTCTCAGTCTGGGTTCCATGGAACCTTAGAGGTGCTCTGTGGAAACTAGATACCCCCGTTACAGGGGTCTGGGAGACTGTAGGTTAGACACCTTGAGGCAAGCCTCTTGTTTCCCTGAGTCTTTCTCCTCAGAGGTGACTCCAGCCAGGGATGCAATCATGAAGGTACCGGAGCGCCCTCTGGAGGAAACACCTATGGATGCAATAGGGGTGGCTCCTCTAGGCCAATCCCCTCCTTTCAAGTTTAGGACCCTGATTCAGGAGTCAAAAAATCAGTCAAGTTCTTTGTTGTTGTTGCTGTTAATCCTCACCTGAGGATATTTTCCCATTGATTTTTTTTAGAGAGAGTGGAAGGGAGAGGGAGAGCCAGAGAGAGAGAAACATCAATGTGAGAGAGACATATCCATCGGGGCTCTCTGGGACTGCCCTTCCCTCTCATCTCCACCTGGGCACACCCTCCCCTCAGTCCTGGTTCTGGGTGGGATGGAGAAAGCACCTGCACCCTGTCTATACGCCCTGTCAGCATTCACAGAGTTGCTCTCTGAGGACTCAGAAGTGCACAGTAGCAGGTGAAGGGGTAGAAGAGCGGAATTTGAAACACGCCAGCCCCAGCAGTGAGTTCACCGTGTCTGTCCTCCAGCACCCGTGGCCTGGGCTTGAGGCAGCCGGAGTCTGCAAGTGGATCTAGGGTAGCTGTGGCTGTGATCTGGGCAGTGCCAGCTAGCTGAGCAGTGTGATTCCAGTCGGTCTTATCAAGAGAATCCTTACGAGGACACCTGCACCAGTGACTCAACTGTCTCATCAGTGGTGGTGATTTGTTCCCACAGTTTGCTGGCAGAGTCTGCAATGTGCCAGTTCAGGTCTTCCCTATGGAGGGCCAGATGTAGCAAGGCTCATCAAAGGGAGTTGGCCAGGGTGACTAGGCCAGCGGTGAGTTCTGTCCCAGAGCAAATACTCATGGTCACTTTCCGCAACAGTGTCATTGATGTCATCAACTTTGCTGAACCACCAGTACACCAGGCCCAGGAATTTAGGGGAGTCTTTGTGAGTCGGGGACCCCCTGAGTCGGTGGCTTTGCTCTAGGGGGCAGGGTGAGGGTACTATTTCCCTAAAGGGGTTGCTGTCACTTTTTAATGTAAAGCTGAGGGATTGGTGGGGCCAGGCCAATTGGCTCTTGAAAATGCCTTTTGCTAAGGGAGCCCACTGTATGGGAGAACATGTTTGGCAATGATACATCTGATAAAGGGTTAATATCCAAAATATATAAGGAACGCATACAACTTAACAAAAAGAAGACAAACAATCCAATTAAAAATGGGCAAAGGACCTAAATAGATACTTCTCCAAAGTGGACATACAGGTGGCCAAGAGACCTGAAAAAAATGCTCAAAGTCACTGATTATCAGAGAGATGCAAATTAAAATGACAATGTGGTATCACCTCACACCTGTCAGAATGGCTATTATCAGCAAATCAACGAATGACAAGTGTTGGCGAGGATGTGGAGAAAAGGGACCCTTAGTACACTGCTGGTGGGAATGAAGACTGGTGCAGCCATTATGGAAAACAGTATGGAGTTTCCTCAAAAAATTAAGTATGGAACTGCCATTTGACCCAGTGACCCCCCTTCTAGGAATATATCCTAAGAACCCCGAAACACCAATCAGAAAGGATATTTGCACCCCTATGTTCATAGCGGCACAATTTTCCATAGCTAAGATGTGGAAACATCCCAAGTGCCCTTCAGTAGATGAGTGGGTGAAAAAGCTGTGGTACCTTTACACCATGGAATACTATGCAGCAGTGAAAAAGAAGGATCTCTTATCCTTTGAGACAGCATGGAGGGACCTGGAGAGTATCAAGCTAAGTGAGGTAAGTCAGTCAGAGAAAGACAAGTATCACATGATCTCACTCGTGTGGAATCTAATTAACAAAATAAACTGATGAACAGAGTGGATCCAGGGCTGTTGGGCTCTTTTCTCCTTCTTAGTCATTGAGTCTGAGTTGATCCACCCACAATGGGGATGTCTGGTCAAAGGGTCCCAAGGCATTCATGAATCAGGCATGTGGTTCCATCTGGAGCTTGGGAACAACTTCCTCAGAACAAACAAAGAAGTGGCTTGTCCGGCAGGTGGCGCCAGCATCCTAGGAAATGCCTCTGAGTAGCCGGGCAGCCATTGCATTTTTAACTAAAACGGATTTCTCTTTCTCTTGCTAGAATTCTGTATTGTTTCTGCTGGCCCCGCAGGGGTGGTTTGGAAAGGAAAGGATGAAGGGGAAGCTGCACTCCACATGTGCCTCTAGAAGACCCTATAAGCAGCGACCCGGATGGGAGAATCCCCTCCGACCCTGGGAGGGGAAGTGCAGACATGGAACCCCTTAGTTCTTACTATCGGTCCAGCCCTGGAAGCCACAGCCACAACACAGGAATCTGCCCAGGGCCCCGCCCACAAGGCCACTTCGATTTCCTTCCCCTCCACAAACTTCACCCAAACCCATCCATTGAAGTTGAGCTCTTTTTCTCCATGAGAGGTGAACCGAGGAGTCACGCCAGTCAGGGACGACAGTGCTAGAGTCCCGCACACCAGGAGGCCAGGCCACCCCCTGGCTGGGAGCTCAGGAAGCGCGAGGAGGGGTGTAGAACAGCACGCGGGGACAGTGGAAGCTGCGGGTTTTCTCCCTTCCTCCGGGTCTGTACCTGAGCATGGACAGTTCTTCCTTCAGTGTCTGGAGTGTGAGCTCAGGGACGTCTGTGTCAATAACCACCTTTTCAACCTGCAGGTTTCAGTGCTTTTGGGGGGCCCCCAGCCCATGCCCAGTGCTGAGAAATGGCCCCGACCAAAGAGTGGCCAGGGCTTCGCAGTGCTGGCACACACAGTGGGAGATAAAGGAAACAGCAAGAAGCTCCAGAACTGTCTTTCCCAGCACTGAACAAGCTATGCAGAGAGAATGTCAAAAATGTATTGGATAATTGAAACAGAATACTTTTTAAAAGCTTAAGTAATCAAAGGTAGGAGAGGGGAAACAGGAATGAAAAACAGAGGGAACAAATAGAAAACAAATAATACAATGGGAGGCCTGTATCCAAACATCAATTACATTAAATGTAAGTGAAGTAAATGCATCAATTGAAAGATAGAGATTGGCAGAATGGATTTTTAAAAATGACCCAAGTACATGCTGTCTACAAGAAACTCTCTTCAAATATTATACTAGAGGCCTGGTGCACAGATTCGTGCACCAGTGGGGTCCCTCAGCCTGGCCTGCACCCTCTCGCAATCTGAGGTTCGGCCCAATCCCCGCAGGCCATATAAGATCTTTGGTTAATCTCTTCCCATCCTCCCCCCTCCTCCCTTCCCTCTGAGATTCATCAGTCTGTTCCATGATTCCATGCCTGTGCATTGAGCGTCTGCCCCCAGGTAGTCAGTGAGCAGCATAGCTACAGGTCAACGGTTGAATGGTTGCTTAGGCTTTTATATATAGAGATAGGTAGGGTAAAACATATATATGGAAAAAATTATACTAAGGAAGCCCTGAAAAACCAAAGTAAGAGTGACATTAACATCAAAGTAAACTTCAGAGTAAAGAAAATTACCACAGTTAGAGAGAGACATCACATATTGAGAGAAGAATCAATTCACCAAGAATCCATAACAATCCTGAATCTATAAGCATCTGAGAATAGAGACTCACAATGTAAGAACAAAAATATTGTTCAAGCAGAAAAGAAGTAGATATGTCCACAATTATACTTGGAAACAGCAACATTCCTCTCTATGTAATATACAGAAATAGTAGACAGAACATTAGCACGAATGGAATTGAACAATGCCATCAACTCACTGGAATTAGTTTATATTTATAGAACACTCCATACAACAGCAGACTACATGTTCTTTCCAAGTGCACACGGAACATTTACCAAGATAGACCATATCGTGAGTCATAAATTAAATCTTAACAAATTTAAAAGGATTGAAATCATACGAAATATGCTTTCTGACTATAATGGAATTAAACTAAAAATTAATAACAGGAGGATAACTGAGGAATCTCCAAACACTAAGAAAAACACACTTTTAAAAAAGGAGTTCTCAAAGGAAATTTTTAAATGTATTAAAACGTACTGCCATTTGCAACAATGTGGATGGACCTTGAGAATATTATGCCAGGCGAAATAAGTCAGTCAGAAAAAGCTAAGAACCATATGATTTCACTCATATGTGAAGCTCATGGACACAGACAGACAACAGTGTGGTGGTCACCAGAGGGAAAGGGGTGGAGGGGATTGTAGAGGGTAAGGGGGCCAGATAGATGGTGACAGAAGATGATTGCACTTTGGGTGGTGGTAACACAATGTAATATACAGATCATGTATCATAGAAATGTACGCTTGAACCCTATATAGCCCTATTAACCAATGTCACCCCAATCATTTAATAAAATAAGTGTATCAAAGTGAAAGAAAATTCTATATAATATCCAAATTTATGGGATATAGCTAAAGTGGAAGGAGAATTTACTGCATTAAATACTTATATTACAAAACGAGAAAAAGTCTCAAAGCAAACATCTAAGCTTACCTCCTGAGAAAGTGAGGGCATTGGGTGTTTCTTCCTCCAAAGCAATTAGGAAAAAGAAAATAATAAAGAACATTTATTAATGAAACTGAAAATAGAAAAACAGAGAAAATCAATGAAAACAAAAGGTGGTTTTTTGAAAGACCAATACAATTGACGTACCTCTAGTCAGACTGACAAATAGAGAGGACAGAAATATCCAAGTCAGGAGTACAAAAGGGAATATAACTACAGATCACAAGGCATTAAAACAATAATAGCATCTACTTGCAAATGAAATGGACCAAATCCTCAAAACCCACAAACTATAAAAACTCCCCCGATGTGAAATAAATAACTCAAATAGTCCTTGTAACAATTTTAAAAATTGGATTTGTAGTTTTAAACTGTACTTTAAAAATCTCCAAGCACTAAAGCTTTTGTTGATGCATTCTTTTATTATTTTTTTAAAATCCTCACCTAAGAATATGTTTATTGATTTGAGAGAGAGACTGAGAAAAACAGAGAGAGAGAGAGAAACATTGATAGGTTGTTGCCTCAAATACACACCCAGACCAGGAATCAAACCTGGAACCTTTGAGGTATATGGGACGTTGCGCCAACCAATTGAGCAACCCAGCCCAGGCCATTCTTTTCTTTAAGTGCCTTCTTGGGATATAATTCACATACCACACAATTCAATTCTTTTATGTATATTCAGAGTTGTTCAAACATTCACCACATTTGAGAACATTTTTATCACCCCAGAAAGAAACCCGATACCCATTAGTAGCCACTCCCCATTTCTCCCAACCTCCCAGCCCTAGGCAATTAATCTAATTTCCTTCTCTAAGGATTTGCCTATTCTGGACATTTCATATGAATGGAATAATATTACATGTGGCCTTTTTGACTGATTTATTTCTCTTACCATAATATTTTCAAGGTTCACCCATGCTGCATCAGTTACTTCATTTCTTTTTATGGTCAAGTAATATTACATTGTATGGATACACCACCTTTGATTGATCCATTCATCAGTTGATAGATATCTGGGCTGTTTCCACTTTTTGTGGCATGATATAGCTACAAACATCTGTGTACACACTTTTATGTGGACTGAATGTTTTCATTTCTTTTGGGTATACACTTAGCATGAAATTGCTGGGTCAAATGGTAACTCTATGTTTATCTTTTTGAGGAACTGCCACTTTTCCAAACCAGCTATACCATTTACATTCCCACTACCAGTGTATGAGAGGTGTTGTTTTTATAAAAGTTGCTATTATCTGTTTTTAAAAAAATCCTAGCCATCCTTTTGAGTATGAATTAATATCTCATTATGGGTTTTTTATAATACATTTTTATTGATTTCAGAGGGGAAGGGAGAGGGAGAGAGAGATAGAAACATCAATGAGGAGAATCATTGATCAGCTCCTCATGCATGGCTCCTACTGGGGATCAAGCCCGCAACCCAGGCATGTGCCCTTGACCGAAATTGAACCTGGGACCCTTCAGTCTGCAGGCCGACGCTCTGTCCACTGAGCCAAGCCAGCTAGGGCTCATTATGGTTTTAATTTGCATTTCCCCAATTGCTAATGATCTTGAGGCATCTTTTCATCTGCTTATTAGCCATTTGAATATCTTCTTTTGGGAAATGTCTATTCAGATCCTTTGCTTATTTTTAAATTAATGTTGTCTTTTTTATTATTGTTTTGTAAGTATTCTTTGTATACTCTAGATACAAGTCCCTTATCACTATATAATTTGCAAATATTTTCTCCTATTCTATACGTTGTCTTTTCATTTTCTTGGTGGTATCTTTTAAAGCACAAAAGTATTTAATTTTGATGAAGTCCATTTTATCTTTTTTTTATTTGTTGTTTGTGGTCTTGGTATTATATTTAAGAATGCTTCTTCTAATCCAAGGTTATAAATGTTTATGCCTTTTTTTTCTATGGGTTTTATAGTTTTGGCTCTAACATTTAGGTTTAGGATCCATAAGAGTTAATTTTTATGTTTGAAGAAGGGATCTTTTGTATGTGAATATCCATTTGTCTCAGTACCATTTGTTGAAAAGGCTATTTTTTCCCTATTGAATTGTCTTGGTATCCTTGTTGAAAATCAATTGACTTTAAATGTAATAGTTTAGCTCTGACCAGTGTTGCTCAGTGGGTTGAGCATCTTCCCCATGAACTGAAAGGTCACTGGTTCAATTCCTGATCAGGGCACATGCCCCCGTTCGGGTTCTGTCCCCAGTTGGGGTGTGTACAGGAGGCACCTGATCAATGCTTCTCATCTCTCTCTCTCTCTCTCTCTCTCTCTCTCTCAAGTCAATAAAAACATTTTAAAAATTGATATCTAAATATATATTATTTATTTCCAGACTTTAAATTCTATTGTATTGGTCTATAGTCTACCCTTATGCCAATACCACATTTTATTGACACTGTAGCTTTGTAGTAAATGTGAAATAGGCAAGTGTAGTCCTGCAACTTTGTTCTTCTTTTCCAAGATATTGTAGCTATTCTGAGTTCCTTGCATTTCCATATGAAAATTAAGAATATAAATACTGTCGATCTCAGCCAAAAAGGCCCCTGGGATTTTACAGGGATTGTGCTGAATCTGTTCATTAATTAGGGAGTGTTACCATCCTATCTAATAATAGACAAACATGGTAATTAACCGTAACTCCGCTATGCTTCCCCATTGGCTAATCAGGGTGATATGCAAATTAACTGCCAACCAAGATGGCGGCCGGCAGCCACGCAGCTGAAGCGAACATGAGGCTTGGTTGCCCCGGCGATGGAG
>NW_005359397.1:2145958-2154682 GCF_000412655.1 Myotis brandtii | reverse complement strand
CTCTGCTCAGCCACAAGCCAGGCTGATGGCTGCCAGTACAGCGGTGGTGGTGGGAGCCTCTCCTGCCTCCTCAGCAGCGCTAATGATGTCCGACTGCAGTTTAGGCCTGTTCCCTGCTGGCAAGTGGACATCCCCTGAGAGCTGCCAGGCTGCCAGAGGGATGTCTGATTGCCAGCTTAGGCCCAATCCCCTGGGAAACAGGCCTCAGCCAGCAGATGGTCATCCCCCGAGGGTTCCCAGACTGTGAGAGGGCACAGGCCGGGCTGAGGGACCCCCTACCCCCGAGTGCACAAATTTTTGTGCACCGGGCCTCTAGTCTTAAAATAATTGTCTTCCAATCTATGAACATGGATTGCCTTTATTTATTTAGGTCTTCTTTAATTTATTTCATCAATGTTTTATAGTTTTCAGTGTTTAAGGCTTACCATTTTTAGGATTTTACCTTTTTATAGGATTTGGTTTGAAGGACCCTAAGGTCCTTCAAATGTATTTAGGTAAATGTATTAGGTAAATGTATTCCTGTTTCACTTTTCTGGTGTATTAGGTAAATGTATTCCTGTTTCACTTTTCTGGTGCTATTATAAATGGAATTATTTTCTTAACTTCACTTTTGAATTATTTAATGCAAGTGCATATATTTTGTATATTGATCTTGAGTTCTACAACTTTGCTGACCACATTTATTCGTTTTAATAGTTTTTTAGTGAATTCCTGAGGATTTTCTCTATTTAAGATCATATCATCTGCAGTGGTAGTATCAGTGGTTTTTTTGTGAATTTGACTCCAGGGAAATAAAACCAAAAATTAACAAATGGGACTACATCAAACTAAAAAGCTTCTGCACAGCAAAGGAAACCATCAACAAAACAAAAAAGGCAACCAATCAAATTGGAGAAGATATTTGGAAATGATACAAAATGATAAGAGGTTGATACCCAAAATATAAAAGAACTTACATAACTTAAAAACAAACAACTCCATTAAAAAAATAGGCAGAGGATCTGGAA
Organism: Myotis brandtii; assembly: GCF_000412655.1. Lineage (NCBI taxonomy): Eukaryota > Metazoa > Chordata > Mammalia > Chiroptera > Vespertilionidae > Myotis > Myotis brandtii. Next base: position 2,153,675 of record NW_005359397.1, on the reverse strand, counting down.
TAAACATTTTTCCAAGGAAGACATATATATGGTCAACAGGCACATGAGAAGATGTTCAATATCACTAATTATTAGGGAGATGCAAATTAAAACCATGATGAGCTATCATCTCATACCTGTTAGAATGGGCGTCATCAAAATAACAAAAAATAACAAGGGTTGGAGCAAATGTGGGGAAAGGGAGCCCTCTTGCACTGCTGGTGGGAATGTAAACTGGTGCTGCCACCATGGAAAACAGTATGAAACATCCTCAAGAAATTAAGAATAGACCGACCATATGACCCAGCAATCCCACTTCTGGATATTTGCCCAAAGAATATGAAAACACTAATTCTAGAATATATATGGACCCCAATGTTTATTGCAGCATTATTTACCATAGCCAATATATGGAAACAACTTAAGTGTCCATTAATGGATGAGTGTCCATACATAGGTCACATCTTTATCCAATCATCTGTTTATACACACACACACACACACACACACACACACACACACACACAATGGAATACTACTCTGCCATAAAAAAGATGAAATCTTGTTATTTGCTACAACATGGATGGATTTTGAGGGTATTATACTAAGTGACATAAGTCAGAGCGAAAGGGCAAAAACCATATGATTTCTCTCACATGTAGAACATAAAACAAAAATGTAACAAGTGAATAAAAAAAACCCAAACTTATAGATACAGACAACAGAATGGTGGTTACCAAAAGGGAAGATGAATGGGGTAAAGAGGGTCAAATATATAGTATCAGATGGAAACTACACTTTTGGTGGTGAACACGCAATAGAGCATCCAGATACCAAATTTAATGTTGTACACCCAAAACTTATATAATGTTATTAAGCAGTGTTACCTCAATAAAAAATGATTAACTAAAAAAAAGATCATGTCATCTATAGACAGGTAGCCTGAGGGAAGATCACATAAGACAGTGCGTGGTGAGCTCTCCAAACATGATGGCTTGTCTCATTCACCCTTGGTAGGTGCTACTCTTCTCTTGCTCCCAGAGGTGGGGGCCTCTCTCCTCCGCAGTCAGTCCTCCGAAGGCGGCCTCTGCCAGGCAGGACTCCCAGGAGGTGAGCTGCGTGGGCGCCGCCCTGCCTGAACCAGTTTGCTCTAAGCCCTGAGCACCTCCTTCAGCCCCGTCACTGACCCTGGCTCCAGCCCCTTCTCCCAGGCAGAAAGCAACCCAAGACCCAAAATGTGCCCACTCCCTTGGTGTCCCCAAATAGAGAAAGAAAAAGGGAGTGGGGGTTTTCACAACCCTGGAAGGCCCTGGAGTTCTTCTTCCTGTGGGTCCTGGAGAGAGGGGGTCATTTGGGGAGGGGAGGAAGGTAGGCGAGAGTCACCCACCTTTGTCTACGGCCATAAAATCCTGAACGCGCCCGATCTCGTCTGATCTCGGAAGCTAAGCAGGGTTGGGCCTGGTTAGTACTTGGATGGGAGAGTAACCCACCTTAGCTTAGGGTCCTTCAAACCAAATCCTTAATTGCTCCAAATAAACAGAAGTAAGAAGAGCTACATAAATGCTAATTTTCTATTAAAAATTTTAATGTAGCCCTAACCCGTTTGGCTCCGTGGATAGACCGTGGGCCTGTGGACTCAAGGGTCCCAGGTTTGATTCCGGTCAAAGGCATGTACCTTGGTTGCGGGCACATACCCAGTAGGGAGTGTGCAGGAGGCAGCTGATTGATATTTCTCTCTCATCAATGTTTCTAACTCTCTATCCCTCTCCCTTCCTCTCTAAAAAATCAATAAAATATATTTTAAAAAATTTTAATGTATAGTATTTTAAATAGAAATTCTGCACCTTACATATTACACACCTATATAATAGTTTCCAAAAACTCAGCATATTTATTGCTTGCTCACATGAGCTGGGCCCTCCTCCTGGTGCTGAGACCATGGCCCCACCTAAGGTGCCCAGTTCTGTGACAGAGATGGGGTGTGCTGTGCTGGGTGGTTTGCCTGCTCCCTGACAGAGTTCACCTTGAATCAGTTGCTTCTTAGACTGGTCTGTGGGTTTGGGGGGCTTTCAAGTGCACAGTCTCCTCTTAGTCAAGGGCATAGGCCTAAGGATACCCGTGGGCCTTGAACATACCCTGGGTCCCTGACTGCTCCCAGAGTGGGCCAGGCCTTGGTGGGGATGGAGACCCTGATGCCTCTGAGAGCAGATGGCTTCACCCAGCACCAGGCCAGGCTGCCTGCCAAGCTCTGCCCCAGCTGCCTGGTGCCCAGTTCTCTCCACACACAGGCTTGGGACTAGGGTCAGCTTCCTACAGAGCTGTTATGCCAACAGGCATCACTGTTCCACACCCCCTCTTTCCAGCCTCTCCATCAAGTCAGGGCAATAATACTTCCTCCCCAGGGCCCCTGAAAGGTGACATGGCACCTGGCACAGCATGGGGCTCAGTAAGGGTTGGTCACCTCCCTGCTTCTTCCTGCACGAGGCAGGAGGGTTCAGTGGTCAGCACTGGCAGGGCACGTCCCCTGAGTCAGGCACTGTGTTTGCCTCCTTTCAAGTGAGGAGTGTGTCATTCAGGCCTTGGCTCAGGAAACCACATGTGCCCTGGGCTGTGGGCAAGGCCACTTTCGGCTCCTCTGGACATTGTAACCAGATGGGTCAGGGCAGGCTAGCTCCCGGCAGAGGACAGCTCCCCCTTAGCCCAAGGCCCTGTCCAGTGGATGCCACGGGCTTCTGAGCTGCTTGGCCAGTCCCAGAGGGCCCAGGGGCACAGGTACCATACCTGCCCCAGAAGAAGCCCCAGATATGCCCCAAGTGCCTCCCCAACCCCAGGTGATCACAGCAGGTACACTGCAACCACACAGGGCTTCTCAGACTTATTCTCTAAGGTGAAAAATAGCAACACTGTTCCAGGCAGAGCCTGCTGAAAGAAGGGAGAGAGCATTCCCAAGATGCACTGCTCTTAGTCAGGTTTATGGCACATTTGCATTTAAATAGAGCCTTTAACTCTCTTTCTGAACTTCACAATAATATAGCCTTAAAGCGCTGACTAATAGCGCGGCGGGTGCTTCATCTTCGCTCTCATTTAACACTGATACATTTCTTATTATAGCCATTCCAGCTCAGATGACACTTGTAAATGCACGTTTTAAATGTGTTTTGTTCTTTTGGGGTCAAAAATCAGACGGTTCCTGGACCTGCATTACAGGAAAGGTGCTCATCTCACAGGCTGGCTCAGCTGTCCCAGCTCTGAGCTCTTCTTAGCAGAGCCACACAGGGAGTCTAGTCAATTCCATCCTAAAACCACACAGTGATAGATGGCCAATAGACTTAGTGATGTGATCACATCGGAGGGTGTATAAATGTTGAATCACTGTGCTGTACACCTGAAACTAATACATTATTGCATGCCAGCTATACTTTAATAACTTTTCTTAGAAAAGAATACATACTTATAGTCTGGCCGGCATGGCTCAATGGTTGAGCATCAACCTATGAACCAGGAGGTCATGGTTTGATTCCTGGTCAGGGCACAGGCCCAGGTTGCAGGCTCGATCCCCAGTGTGGGGCGTGCAAGAGGCAGCTGATCAATGATTCTCTCTCATCACTGATGTTTCTATCTCTCTCTCCCTCTCCCTCTCTGAAATCAATAAAAAATATATTGTTTTAAAAAAAGAATACATGATCCTACACTGGAAAGAAAAAAGAAGTCAGCCAGTCATGTGTCCTGCCCTGCAGTTTCCTGGGGCGGGAACAAGGCCTCCCAGCAGCAGGAGAGCTCGGTGGGAAAGGGCCCCCAGCACTGGAGCTGGAACCCGCCCTGGGCATCAGCCATGGCCTCCGGACCTGGCTTGTACCACCCCTGGAGAGCTGATTATTAGATTTTCAGGAATAGTCCAAGCCAGTTCTTCAACAGTCATTATTAAAAATTAAATTATGTAAACTTACAAGGAAACAGATTATATTAAAAATGAAGGTAGACATACTCAAAACTCATTTCTTCATTACTGTTTTATTACTATCTATGTCCTTGAGGTCGTTTGCATCCATGGTGGAAGAATTATATAGTGATGTTCAGTAAGGTTAAGCTGGTGGCTGGATATGGGCCCTGCTGGGAACATTTACAAACCAGCCCCCCTAAACAGCAAACAAAAGCAGCAAAGGACACTGTGAAGAGTCTGCCCTATTCTCTGTGCACTCCCCTCCCCACTCTAGGAAATGCCCTAAAGGGACCTCTACCCCATCCTCTCCTACAGCCCTGTGCCCACCTCTCCTGGGAGACATCGGGCCCCCAGACCCCGCAGGTCCTCTCCTGAGGACACCTCAAAGTTCCCGCTTCCCACCTGGATGGCTGACTTTCCTTCCAGGGGTCCTTACCCCAACCACTTCTTGACACCTCCAACTCACCCCCTACCCACCATTATCTCTTGTCCAGATGACCAGCCTTCAGCTGTCCCCTTTGTCATCCACTCCCAATAGTTTATTTTTAAAAAATATATATTTTTATTGATTTCAGAGAGGAAGGGAGAGGGAGAGAGAAACATCAATGATGAGAGAGAATCATTGATTGGCTGCCTCCTGCACTCCCCCTACTGGGGATCGAGCTGCAACCTGGGCATGTGCCCTTGACCAGAAATGAACCTGGGACCCTTCAGTCCACAGGCCGATGCTCTATCCACTGAGTCAAACCAGCTAGGGCCCAATAGTTTATTCTTTACACAGCTGCCAGAGCAATTTTTTTGAAAATGTAGATCAAATCACCTCACTCCATGGCTTACACCTTCCAATTGCTTCCCGTAGTATCCAGAACTAAAGAAGCTGATCTTTACCCTGGCCTAGAGGCCTGATGTCTGGTTCCTCCCACGCTCATCCTACGCCTCGCCATGGCGCACCCCTCTGGACTTGGGGTTTTGCACACACTGGTCTTCCCTTGTGAAACACTGTTCCCCAGGTTGCATCCTTCAATGCTCAGCGTAAATCTCTCCTCCCTGCGGACATCTTCTCTGAACCCTCCCCGCCTCCTTCCAGAAAAGTTTCTCCCCGTCGCCCCACCCCTTACAGCACTCGGCTTTCTTCACAGCACAGTCCTCAGCTTACTTTGGGTTCTTCACTCACTGATCCAATCTCTAGTACTGAGAGCTGTCCTAGGTGCTGAAGACTCAGCCAGGCACAACCCAGACCTGCTCTCCTCCTCGGCCAACCCTCTGTCAGCTCCACGCTCCACCCGAAACAGTGTCTGTTCTGCTGCCCACAGGTCGGGCCAGCGCAGAGAAGAGGGAAATAAACATCTGTTTAAAGCATTTCTTGTTTGTGTCATTAATGGATTTGTGTAGGGACTAGGCTTGAACAGATTAAACAGTGTCTTAGCTGTAAAGTCCTACAGAAATAGAATATTTGCAAATCAAATAAACCAACTGGAATTTACTGGAAGGCATTTGAGCCTTAGTAAATCCTCTTTTTTTTTTTTTGGAGCAAAGAATCCTTTTGAAATGTAAATGGTTCATCGCTTCCTCCCAGTTCTTTGTTGTTCTTGCTCAAGAGGGTTCAGTGAACCCTCTAAAATGATATGCAAAATGTGTGCACACGCATGCTGAGGCGTTCCCATCTTCCATTAGACTCTTGGGGGGGTGCATTATCCCAAGGAGGTCAGGACACATGGCTCTGGCCTGTGCCTGTTTTTCAGGACTGTTTTGATGGGCCCTTTCCGGGTGAATAAATTGCACTAACTGCCTATTTTTAGAAATAGCTCTGTATTAGCCACAAATTTCCATCTAGCCGTCATTAACTGAATCCCCAGTTCCACACAGTTGGTGAAAATCCTTATATGTAAAGCGTAAAGGTACTTTTTATTACGAAGATAGAAAAAAACATTTTTTATTTGTATTTCAATAAGGCTGAAAACAAGTCTCAAAAATATATGAAAAGCTAGGTAAGTTGCTCAAAAGCAGGAGAGCCCTTGGAAGTTTCTTGATAAAGAAAAAAAGAAAACTCCTTTTCAAGCTACAATGGGTCTCCAAGTGAACTGTACTCAGTCTGAGACGTAGGATTCTTCTCCCAAGATTAACACTGTATAGGGGATTTTTAGGAATCAGCCCCTTATGCAGCATCCCTTACAAACGCCCCCCAGAGCTCCAGCTCCTTGCCTCCAGGAGTCACCCCAACCTCCATCTGCCAGCCATCAGGTGCCACCAGGTCATCCTCCAGTCCTGATGCTCACCTCCCACCTGTCACCAGGTCAGTGAGGGCATTTTCATCTCCTCCCTTTCACCAAAGGCAACCACCCCCCTTCCTTCATTCGGGGCCAAATCTGACCCCATAGCTGCCACCTGCATTTTGCCCTCCAGAATCCCCCAGCCAAGCTCCCCAGCAAGGTGGTAGCTGGGGTATGAAAGGGGCCTTGCGGGCAGATACTATTCTTCCTAGGGGTGGGGTCAGAGAAGTGAAGAAGAGAAAAGAACATGATGTACAATGTGCTTGGGGCTGTCTCTGACCTCCCTGCTTCATGATCCTGGATAAGGTTTATGCCATTTTCAAATTGCTTTCCAAAGCTTTCTTTCTGTGTCTGCAATCTTTGAGGACGGACTGCCCTGACATCTTCCGGGCTTGGGGTCTAGGGCAGGTCTGAATAAGCCAAGGAATTTGGTGGCGGTTACAGAAAGTGGTACTTTGGGAGTTTAGGAGAGAAAACATGCCCAGATGTTCTAAATCAATTACAGCAGGCGGGAGGGTGAGAGGAAGAGACACCGAGAGTTCATCAGTAAACAGACCGATTGCATTCCTGAATGTGTGCTGAAGCTCTGATCAATTTCCAAGCAGCTATTCCAGCAATTGTCTAGGAATAGCCGACTCCTAGACGCCACTGCATCCTGCTTCCACATGGGCCTTCCAGACATTGCCCACAACCAGTCCAGAAGCAGCAAGTAGATTCACTTATCCCAGAACTTTCCCTGCTTCACCTTCTCCCGCCCCCTCCCCATCAACAGGGAAAGTAAATGCAAAACAACTTACATTTTTCATCCCCAAACGCGTTGTATAAAAGAGCCCATCACCCCCAGTGCGGAGGACTCTGTCTTCACCCAGCCCCGCTGCTGGTTCAGACCATGTGCCCTAGGATTTGGTCCTTTCTCTGCTAGCACGAGGCTCAATAATCCCTTTCTCTCAGAACAATCTTCAGTCTCAAAGGTGTGTGTGTGTGTGTGTGTGTTTTTAATTGATAGATTTTTGTTTTGTTTTTCTTGTTTTTGTTCACGTTCCCTTGTGGAAAATTTCAAACATACAAAATGAGCTAATAGATGATAAACCTCTCTATATCCCCCACCCAGCTTTGACGATTCCACTTCTGCCAGCCTTGGTTCATTCATCTTCACCCCCCGAGGATTCTTTTGAAGCAAATTCCATAATTCAAAGCATTTCACCTATCAATAGTCCCGTATATGTTGCTGAGACATGAGGAATCTTCTATGTAAACATAACCACAATACAATGATCACATCTAAAACCGTTTGATGATCATTCCCTCATATCATCAAATATGCAGGCAATATTCATCTTTCTCTGATGGTTTCCTTAATGATTTTTTTTTAAAACAAGCGAGGACTTTAACTTTATTTGCAGCAAGAATGAGTGATTAAATGGAAATAATGGTTACATATTGGTGGTGGGAACTCAGATGTTTGTTATATATGTTCTCTGTTCTTTTTTTTCTTTTTTTAAATTAAATCTTTATTGTTCAGATTATT
>NW_005359397.1:2140206-2144466 GCF_000412655.1 Myotis brandtii | reverse complement strand
CTCTAGGGAGGTGCTAATCTAGCCTTTGCCTGAGGCTACCCAGCAAAAGCCTCCCTGCAGGGCTTGGGCAGGGCGGATCCCACAGGATCAACAGGGCGGGGCTAGCAGTTATGGCTGCTCTGAGTCCTGCCCTCAGAAGCTTTGCTTCTCAATGTCCCGGAAATCGCTGCAAGCCTCTTGGAGAGAAAGCTACCCTGGGGTTCTGACCGATGCCAGACAGTCCCGCTTCTCCCATATGAATCTGGGTTCCTAGAGACTCACCCGGAACTGGAGCTCAGAGCCTGAGACTCCCTCCCGATTGAAAACGACAACCGCACCCTTAGCCGCCAGCCCGCTCCACATGCACCTCTGCACCTCAGTATTTTACTTCCGTACTGCGCCTCCTCTGAGTCTTGGTATGCTTTTCTCTTTCCTTCTAGTTGTAGAATTTCCACTCAGCCAGCCTTCCTGTGGTTCTGGATGATGTCCGTTCCGTCTTTTAGTTGTATTTTTGAAGTGGTTGTTCGAGGCAGCAAACTCCAGTGTTTACCTATGCCGCCATCTTGGTTTCTCTCTGTTCTTTTTATCCTAAATGATTTTTTTAAATGGCTGTGTTTACATCAGAATCCAAGTAAAGTCTACACTTTGCTATTAATTAAGCTCTGAAGTCTCTTTTAATGTATGATTTTTCCTTCCAACTCTTTTTTTCTTGTTACTTATGTGTTGAAGAATATGCTTCTGCTTTAGATATTCTCTCCATTTCTAGCCATTGTCTCTGCTTCCTGTGTGATTCTTGTTTATTCCTTTGTCTTTTCTGAGAGCCAGGTGGGGGAGAGGGTTGGGAGTCTTGCTGTGATGTCACCAGTCATTTAATGCTCCTTTCTGGAGAATACACCCTTTCCTCCAGCAGGGCCTGGTGCGCCTCTGCCTCAGTCCCCAGCCCAGTCTCTCTAGGGTACCCTGCCATCCCTGGCTATCTAAACTGGGGCAGTGGGGGGAGGAAGGGGGTGGAGTAGGAGGGGAGCTGGGCCTTTTGATGTTCATTAGTCACAGCCCACAGGAGCACACCTATAGTCAAACAAAATGGGGCTTATTGTCTTATTGCAATGAGAACTGTGGGTGCCCTGGAAGAGTGTGGGGAAGGACTTAGGGTATGATTTGGACTTGAGTTGGGTGATTTGGAGGAGGTTCAATGAAGTGGTTTTCTCTGAATTGGGTGCTGTCTGGATGAGGAGTGACCCTGTGATGATGTAATCTCTTCTAGGAGTCGGGGGAAAGGCTGCAATCAGTAAAGAAGCCTCAGTCATTGTATGATCCAGGAAAGGGGTCAGGGCCATTCTTCAGGTCTGGGCAATATTCCTGTTCTCCTTGATGCACAGGCATGCTCGTGGGATGGTCTTGTTTCTATCTTCATCTCACGTCACCGAGTGGCCTCGTGTGATGCGGGTGTTCTATGTGACTGTCTGAGGAGAACACCGCGGTCTGGCTGTACAGATCAGAGAAGCTCCCAGCCTGGAGGGCCCGTTGTTGTTTTTCTCGGGTCCTGACTGCACCTGTTCTCAGTCCCGTGATGCCTCTGGCATCTTCCAGGCCTGGGCTCTCGGCTTTCTCTGATTTGCTAGGTCAATCACTCCGAGATCTGATTTCCAAATTTTTGTCCATCTCCTCTCTCTGCTGTGGCCTCTTGGCCTAGTCTCTTCACCGTCGGGGACTTCTGCCTGTTTTGTTTTTGCTTTTGTCCATTTACTATCGTTTAGAGCAATGGTTGCCAACCAGTGACCCGTGGACCACGGGTGGTTCATGAGGTCCGAAAGGTTGGCGACCGCTGGTTTAGAGGACCGTGGGGAGAGAGCAGAGGCTGGGTCTGCACCCACAGCCCGGGGACCTGGCAGTCCTGTGGAGCCTTCGCCTGGGCCACCTTGTCGGAGAGCTGCTCCTCGGTGAGGTCCTCGCCTCCCTGAGGGATGCCTGGTGCTGATGCCCAACACATCCCCTCCTTGCTGAGCTGGGGAAAACGTGTGGACCACAGGCTGATATTGGGATCAAAAAGTTTCCGGTTTCCACCCAGCGGTGTGGCTCAGTGGTTGAGCATTGACCTATGAACCAGGAGGTCACAGTTTGGAGGTCATAGTTCCATTCCCTTTCAGGGCACATGCCTGGGTTGCAGGCTCAGCCCCCCTGCAGGAGGCAGCTGATCAATGATTCTCTCTCATCGTTGACGTTTCTATCTCTCTCCCTCTCCCTTCCTCTCTGAAACCAATAAAAAAATATTTTTAAAAAAGGTTCCAATTCCCTTGTTTAGTAAGAACTGCATTTTTTCTGCAGGCACTTGCTTCATCTATCGTCTGATTCTGTGCTGAGGGCTGTGTGGTCATGGGAGAGGCTCATGGACGCATCTGTTCTCCGCAGTGGCCTTCCCGTGGCGAACACGTCGTGTCTGTGTACCTGGAGCACAGACACATTCGCTTCTTAGAAGCTGTCAGGGTAACAAACGGACACTTTCCTAAGAACCGCACTTCTCGTCTGTGCCAGCCGGTGTTTTTAATTAGCTCGTTGGACAGCTACTTGTCTTTTTACAGTATAAATTATTAAATACCGCGGGGGGAAACGTCCATTTTATGCAATGACATGCTTATAGCATTCGTCTCAGCAACTCGCCTGGCTCAGTTGCACTCTGTGGAGAAATTCCACAGTCTTTCCGCGGCATCATTACCCGGCCGTGATCCCGGGAGCCGAGTTCCCCCACGGCCCTAATCACACGTCCCTGGTTGTGTGCTCAGCGTGAGGGAAACATCGTTGCTGCTATCGCTCAAGAAGGAAGGCCGCACCGGGGAAGGGAAATCTGGTTGCGGTTCTGCAAATCTCCAAACGTTTAATGAGGCTTGTGGCAGGCGAGTCCGGGGGAAAGAGGGAGATGGCGCGGCAAGAGCTGCAGGAAACAGGCTGTGATAAAACCACCCGCAGCACCTTTAGAAACCTTGTTCTTCCCACTGTCAGTGTATTTTCATTTTTAAAAAATATTTTTTTATTGATTTCGGAGGAAGGGAGAAGGAGAGAGCGATAGAAACATCAATGATGAGAGAGAATCATTGATGGGCTGCCTCCTGCACGCCCCACACTGGGGATCAAGCTTGCAACCTGGGCATGTGCCCTGACCGGGAATCAAATCGAATCCTGACCTCCTGATTCATAGGTCGACACTTAACCACTGAGCCATGCTGGCTGGGCTATTTTCACTTTTTAAATAATATCTGATGAATGTATAGTTGGAATACAATATTATATTAGTTTCCGATGTACAACATAGTGATTCGACATTTATATACCTAACAATGTGATCACCATACTAAGACTAGTCACCATCTGTGTAGTTGTATTCTTAAAGTGCTGTGTTTGCTCGTAGGCTGGGATTTGCTCCTGGGAGTGAATATAATAATAACACGAGGAGGGCGTGTGATTCGAAAGCAGCCCCTGTTATCAGGAGTGTGTGTAATGCTAACGCTGGCGCTTCCACTTAAGGTGAAGGTTTCCTTTTCACAGCAGCCCTCTTTAGCCAGTGAGGAGAGAAGGTTACACTGTTAGGGAGCGAGGCTGCCTCCATTTAACTCCCTTGGCCTGACTCAGCTCAGGGTCCCCTCCTCCAGGAAGCCTTCCCTGACCTCCACACACCATGCTCCACTGTGGCACTTGTGTTGTACCCCAGGACCTGCCCAGCATCTGCCCCCACAAAAGCAGCCTGGCACTTCCTCTTGTAGACATCACCGTGAAGAGCAGGCTCTGAGCCGGGACCACCCAGGTTTGGATGCCAGCTGTGCCAATTTCCAGCATGTGACTTGGACTAGTTATCAACCAGTCTGTGCCTCAGTTAAGCCCTCTGTAAAATGGGGGTGATGACAATACATAGTTAACTGGGTTGTTGTGAAGATTAAGAAGGTAAATACCATGGTCAATAAACACAGCTAATGCAGGAGAGCACCTGCCATGGGCCAGCACTGTGCTAAGTACTGGACACATGTCAACTTACAGGATCCCTGTATAACCCCAGAGAGGCCAGTGCTTCTATGGCTTCGTCCCCAGTTTCCAGATGCAGAAACTAAGGCACAGATTGCCTACTATCTTTCCCAAGATCACGCAGCTCAGAAGTGGCCAAGCCAAGGGTTGAAGCTTGACACGGTGATGCCAGAATCTTCTCCTAACCACTGTGCTGTGGCGCCTCTCAAAAAGACCAAGGTTTTTTTTCTTCCTTCCTTCCTTCCTCCCTCCCTCCCTCCCTCCCTCCCT
>NW_005359397.1:2118704-2140184 GCF_000412655.1 Myotis brandtii | reverse complement strand
TTCCATCTTCCTTCCTTCCTTCCTTCCTTCCGTCCTTCCTTCCTTCCTTCCTTCCTTCCTTCCTTCCTTCCTTCCTTCATTTCTTTTTTGAGAGAGAGGTAGAGAGAGAGAGAGACAGAAAGAGAAAGAGAAAAAAACATTGATATGCTGCCTCCTGCATGCACCCCAACCAGGGATCAAACATGCAATCCAGGTATGTGCCCTACTGGGAATCAAACCCACAACCTTTTGGCATAAGGGATGACACTCCAACCAACTGAGCCACTTGGCTGGGACAATGCCCAGATATTTTTGTTAGTATCAAGGTACCTGTTGTATGTTGAATTGTTTCCCCTAACACCTGGTACCTATTTGTTCTCATTTGGTCATTTTTTCCTCATGTGTCTAAATTTGTTAAGAATGTTTCACAGCCCGGCTGGTGTGGCTCAGTGGTTGAGTATTGACCTATGAACCAGGAGGTTATGGTTCGATTCCCTGTCAGGGCACATGCCCAGGTTGCAGGCTTGATCCTCAGTAGGGGGCATGCAGGAGGCAGACAATCAATGATTCTCTCTCATCATTAATGTTTCTTTTTTCTTTTTTTTGTTAATCCTCACCGGAGGATATTTTTCTATTGATTTTTAGGCAGAGTAGTAGAGAGAGGGAAAGACAGAGAGAAACATCAATGTGAGAGAAACACTTTGATGGGTGCCTCCTTCACCAGGGTCCAGGCTGGGGAGGAGCCTGTAACTGAGGTACGTGCCCTTGACCGGAATGAAACCCAGGATCCTTTGGTCCACAGGCCGAAGCTCTATCCACTGAGCCAAACCGGCCAGGGCTCATTGATGTTTCTATCTCTCTCTCTCCCTCGCCCTTCCTCTCTGAAATCTATAAAAACATATTTTAAAAAAGAATGTTTCACATATGCAAGTGTTCAGACGACTGGTGATGAGACTGACCAAAAGACCAGGTCCTCTGTGATAATACCACACACAGCCTCCGGGGAGAGAAGCAAACTCAGTCAATGAAATTCCGCTTTACACTAAAATTAATTCTTCCTTTAAGAAGAATTGATTAAATTCTTTCTTTAAGAAGAATTGATTAATTTCTGGCTCCACAGTTGCCTTTGAAGTCCTGCTTGCCTCCTCTCCCCTGTCCCCACCCCCTCACTCTCAGCTCGAAGGAGAAATGGTGACAGTGAGGACAGACTCTCCTTGTCACTTCTGACCAGGAAGCAAGCACTGGTTCGTGATGTGAAAATGGCAGGATTCAGTGGCATGTCCCCTGGAGACAGAGAAAGATGGGGACACAGGGCACTCTGGGGGTGCCCCCTAAGTCTAAAGGGACAATTCAAGTCAGCAGGTGGAAGCCATAGCTCGGCAAGAAACCCCTGCTCTGACAAAGAAATACTGAGCAGATAAAAGCTAGAACTCACAGCCGCTGAGGACCGCGCTGAAAGCCGAAAAGCAGGGTCCAGAATCCCAGCTGGGCAGCATTTTTGTGGAAGAATGGAAGGCTACCAACTGCCATATTACAGAGGTTAATTCTGCGTGGCCGGGCAACAGATGGCTTCTGTTTTGTTTTAATTTTATTTTTTCTATGTTTGTTTTGTTTGTCCCTCTGTGCATTGCAAGCATTCTGCATTAAAGGCCTATGACTTCTGGAATTAAAAAGTTATTTTTAAGAATATGAGGATTGGCCGAAACCGGTTTGGCTCAGTGGATAGAGCGTCGGCCTGCGGACTGAAAGGTCCCGGGTTCGATTCCGGTCAAGGGCATGTACCTTGGTTGCGGGCACCTCCCCAGTAGGGAGTGTGCAGGAAGCAGCTGAATCGATGTTTCTCTCTCATCGATGTTTCTAACTCTCTCTCCCTCTCCCTTCCTCTCTGTAAAAAATCAATAAAATATATTTTTAAAAAAAAGAATATGAGGATTGGGGTGGTGGGGAGAAGATGGGATATCTTGCAAGACATCAGGAAGTAATGGCCTAAAAGTCATCATATAAAAGATCACCACTGAAAGGCAAGCCGTAAACTTAAAATTTTTACTGTGAGAAAATATTTTGTAACTGGTAAAAAAGATGAAACTTTGGGGAGTAAAGAATTTGTTCATCTCTCCAGTGTTAGAATCACATCACATATTCCAGACTCAGGGCCCCTGCACCGGCCACTCCCTCTGCCCCCGCAGACTTCAGACAGGCATCCTTCCTCACCTCCTGCAGGCCGGCCTCTGTGTCAATGTGCATCAGACCACCCTCTATAGAAAGGCAGCCCCAGAACCCCATCGCATGTGTGTGCTATCTCCATGACAGCAGGACTAGGATGCCCTGAAGCCTGACAACAGATACGATACGCAATCGTTAAGTATTTGTTGAGTGACTGAATGAAGTCACTTAGATGTTTCAGGGGGTGGTACAAGTGTCATTTTCTGGTGACACATACATGGACTCTCAAAGCAAAGCAATGGCCTTAGCCCCAAACTCTAATATATTCAGTCCTTGGTGAATTCTTCTAGTCCAGGAGAACAGGGACTAAAGACATTAGGCATGTAGCTCCGGCTGGGTGGGAGCATCATCCCATGCACCAAAAGGTTGTGGGTTTGATTCCTGGTCAGGGTACATACCCGGTTTCAGGTTTGATCCCCAGCTGGGGTGCATATGGGAGGCAACTGATCAACGTTTCTCTCTTATATCGATGTTTCTCCTCCTCTTTCCCTACCTCTCTCCTTATCTTCCTCCCTCCCTCCTTCCCTTTCTCTCCCTCTCTCAAATCAATAAGCGTATCCTGAGGTGAGGAGTAAGAAAAAAAAAAGAAATTAGACATGTAGAACACAGACTGTAGCCCATAAATGCCAACTCCCTCTAAACAGAACCAGGATTCCTTAGAGAAATGGCTGATTCTAGGCCTGGAGCCAAAAGTGCATCAGATGAACTTGGGACAGCTTGTCATGCCTGAAAACAAGGAGCTCTCCAAGATGACCGGGTGATGACAAAAAGAGAACCAGGAGCCACCTTGAAGGGGCTCTCATTGCCCAAAGATGGGACCATTTGAGTAATGATAAACATATCATTTGTTTGAAAACATATGTTTTGAAACATATCAAATATATTAAAAACCATGAGTTCATAGTGATACTAAAAAAATTTAAAACCAAATTAATTGATCACCTTGGATAAGGCACAAATTTGTTATTCTGAAAATTGATAATGGAAGGGGAAGAATTTAATATCTTTATCCTGTTTTCCTCTGCAGATTATATTTCAAAATAACCAAATGAAGAAGGAATGTTTCTTTCCATAGAAAGCATTCAAGCTAATAAATGAAGCAATGAGATCATTAGAAAATCACCATTTTGCAAATCCCCAATGAAAAATGGATCTAGGTAGCAATTATTAAAGGCTGCTAACCATTCAGTAAAAGTCAATGGGATAAATAATGAATGGACCAAGGTGGAAAAGTAAACCCACTGATCCAGGTTAGTTAGCGTCACTACAGGTGGGCAATCACATGCACATGCCCATTGGGGTGATGTGATAGGACGCACCCCACATGCCTAGGAAGCAATTTTAAAGAAAAACAAGCCTGAATCTAATCAAGCCTTTAACGTCCAGGAAAGGGAACTATTAAGGATAGAAAAACAGGTTCACAGACAGTTCTAGGAAGAAATAAATCAAATCCAGAAATGAAATTCCACAGGACAAATGTCGCCGGTTCAACAAACAACACTTTAAAAAAAGAGAGGCAGCAACTTCAGATAAAAGGAGATGTGCTATGTCACAACCAAATGCCATGGGTGGCACTTATTTGCATCCTGATTTGGAAAAAATACAAAAATATGTTTTTGAGATAATCAGGGAAGAATAAATATAAACCAGGTATTGGATATCACAAGGAATTCCTTATTTTGTTGAATGTGATAGTTCGTGTTTTTAAGTCGTTACTTTTAGAGATAAGTATTAAAGTACTTGCATGTAAAATGATATGATATCCGGGATTTACTCCAGCAAACATAGAAGGGGGCAAACAGCACAGACAAGGACGCTGAATGGTAGGCCTTTGTAGAGGAGAAGTTGACCCCTGCAGTTTTTGTTTTTTTTTAATTTATTAATTTTAGAAAGAGAGGAAGGGAGAGAGAAACATCTATTTGTTGTTCCATTTATTTATGCATTCATTGGTTGATTCTTGTATGTGCACTGATTCGAGATGAAACCCGCAATCTTGGTGTATCGACAATGCTCTAACCAACTGAGCCACATCAGCCAGGGCATACTCCCTGCAGTTTTATACCCAGGTAGCTGCTCATCTACTTGGGAAAGGACTGGTTTGATTTTTTTTTTAATTTCCAATTTATTATACACCAATCCTATATAATGAAAGAGTAAAATGCAAATTGACCCTAAGGGCAGAACGACCAGAATGACCGCTTGACCAGTCACTATGAGGCACACTGACCACCTCTTGGTCCCTTCCCCCGGCCAGCAGGCTCCCATCAATCGATGGTGAATGGGGAACCGGGGTTGGGTAGTGGCAGGGGGCAGGGCTGGCTGTCGGCAGCCAGGGAAAATGGCCCTGATCACAGGCCGGGCCTAGGGACCATACCCATGCAGGAATTTTGTGTGCCGGGCCTCTAGTACTTTTATAAAATACAATAAAAGTGAATTGCCAAAAAAATAAAAATAAAAATAAATTTTAAAAAAGTGAATTGCCAAAAAAAGATGAAAAAAACAGACATACAATATATGATCTAATATTTATTGGATTCAACACATAAATTATATTTCAATAAATATAATCAGGCTCTGGCTGGGTAGCTTGGTTGGTTGGATCATTGTCCTGATACGCTAAGGTTGTGGATTCCATCCCCCATCAGGGCACATTCAGGAATCAACCAATGAATGCATAAATGAGCAGAACAATGAATTGATGTTTCTGTCTCTCTCTCTTTTAAAAAATAAGTAAAATTTTTTAAAAATAAAAATAATCAGAACAACATATCTCGTGGAAAAAGAAAATCTTTCAACCACATGTGGTTTTGAATGTGTGTATATAAGTGATGAATAGGATAATTGCTGTTATATTTGTAACTTTGTGTCATCCCACAATCATAACTCATCAGAGAGAAGGCATAAGCATTTTTTTCTCATATTAAATGCCTCTGCACAAAGTTTCAACAAAAACCATGTACATCAATATTTAAAGCTTTTAATGTGACAAATGAACTTGCTTCTTGCTTGTTAACTGATCTGACCTAGTGTGGATTGATGCCAACACTGCTCACAGGGACAATGTTCCCCTAAACGGTCCTTTGTTTCCTTGTCATGACTCTTCTAGTAGAGAAATCAGCCTCACAGAGGTGTGATGACTGGAGTAGCAGAAGAGACTTTAAAGTGATTTCAGCAAGCTCGGGATATTCATTTTTAACTTCTCTCCAAAGTGAAGCAAATAATGCTGCATTTTCAAAATTCGTATTCAGTCCTTGACCAGTAGCCAGTGCCATCAATGTATCCTGTAAAGCTGTTGTTCAATTTGAATTAGACCTATTTTTTATGAAAAGAATAGATTCCAGAGCCATAGATTTCTTACATGTGCATTATCTTTTGATGGAAAATAAAATCCGAAGTCACAGGTGTATAAGTGTACAGCAACAGGCTACCACCTACATTCCTGATTATTGTTGAGACACGTCATAAAAATCTGTCGACATTCCCTTTTTTTTGTTTTTGCCTTTTTTGATCTTTGTTGCTTTCCTCCCTTAAGTGGAAGTTTTAACATCCTTAAAAATATCTAAGACATCAGACAAAGCAGCAAGTCCGGATGTCCAATTCACATCTTTAAGTATTGATTTCTTATCTTACAAAAACATGATAAATTTGTTCTGCATTTTGTTTTGTTTTGTTAATCCTCACCCAAGGATATTTTTCCATTAATTTTTAGAGAGAGTAGAAGGGAGGAGGAGAGACAGAAAGAGAAAAACATAGATGTGAGAGAGACACGTCGATTGGTTGTCTCCTGCATGGACCAGGGCTAGGGATCAAGCCTGCAACCAAGGTACATGCCTTTGACCAGAATGAACCCAGGACCCTTCAGTCCATGGGCCAACTCTCTATCCACTGAGCCAAACCAGCTAGGGCTTGTTCTGCATTTTTACCAACAGAATTCTCCCCCAACAAGCATTGTGCCCCACCATGCACCAAGAGATCATTATGCTCCACTCAACTCCACATATAGCTCATAAAAGTAGAGGGGCCCTTAATTTAATGCATTTGCCTTTATGTTATTCACAGATTCTTAATTCATCACTAAGGGCGCTATTTAGTTCACCTGATTTATTTATTTATTTATTTACTTTTTTTTGTAGCAAGATTTTGTCAATGAAGGAAGCAGGGCATCAATTCACAAGCTCCTCAATCCAGGCGACTGCTCCAGAAATTCTCCCATCAGAACACCCTCTTCTACATAAAACTTAAACTCCAAACCACGTTTGTTAATGAAGTACTCTTTCATAATTTTATATTATTCAGAGCTAGCTGTGTTTATTGGCAAAATCAAAAAGAATTCTTCATATCACCATCATGTCCAAACTGCACACATACTAGAATTGCCACATTAATAGATTTGTGCATTCTTTAAGCTACAAAGAAAAATTCTTTACTGGCTTTATTTGTTCTATGGGTTGGTTTTCTGCTACATTAAGCCAGGGTCATTGAAATATGGGGTCAAAATAACATAGGGTTAAAAAGAAATCATTGGATTGTTATTTTTCTAATTTAGCTAATAATTTGCTAAATTAAAAGAAAGCATGATTAAAAATAACAAGTTATAAAGATTTAAAAATGCTTACATTTCTTGCATTTTTATTCTTTTGGATTTTAGTCACCAAACTAAACTTAAAATTGTATGTGTTGTAACATGTATCTGGTATACAGGTCACACAATTCACAACTGATCATGTAAATTGAACAAATCCAAGGTGGTCTACATCCTGCTCCTTGAGATGAGACCAGTGATGTGCACTTGGAGGTCGTGGCAATGTCAAACTGCTATGAAACTTTCCCAATGTTACTCTCAAGTCCTGTACTTAACTCTTCATGGATCAGAAATGAACATATTGGGGGCACCGTGGGTCCATGGACTGTAGTTTGAGTAGCAAGACATTGTACTATTCACTCTACTTTGTGTATCTGCTTTCTGTTACTGCATAATGAATTACGTTTAAGACAACATACGTTTATTATCTCTCAGTTTCCACGGGTTAAGAGTCCAGAAATACTTAGCTGGGTTCTCTGCTCAGGGTCTCACAAGATGACAATAAAGGTATCAGCTGGGTTTCATTCCCATCTACAGGCTCAACTTGGGAAGAATGAACTTCCAGCCTCAACCAGGTTGATGGCAAAATCAGTTCCTGGCAGTTGTAGGATTGAGGTGTGTGCTCCTATTGGCGGCCACTCTCCTCAGGCCATTCACAGCATGGCTGCTGGCTTCATCAGGGCCCACAGAAGAGAATCTCTATTGCTTTGTGTGTCTTTTTAAAGAGCTCGCCTGATTAGGTCATGTCCATTATGCTCAATTAATATTTGACAAAGGAGGCAAGAACATACAATAGAATCAAGACAGTCTCTTCAATAAATGGTGTTGGGAAAACTGGATAGCTTTCCCACATGCAAGAGAATGAAACTGGACCACTGTCTTACACATACACAAAAATTAACTCACAATGGATAAAAGACTTACACATAAGACCCAAAACCATAAGACTCCTAGAAGAAAGCATGGGGGTAAGCTCCTTGACACTGGTCTTAGCGTTGATTTTTTGGATTTGACACCAGAAACAAAGGCAACACTAGTTCAAAAATAAACTAGTAGAACTGCATCAAAGTAAAAAGTTTCTGCAGCGAAAGCAACCATCAGGGTAGAGAAAATATTTTCAAATCATATATCTGATAAGAAGTTAATATCCAAAATATATAAGGAATATATTTTTACAAAAGTAAAAAAAAAAAAAAAAAAAAGAATCTGATTTAAAAATGAACAAAGGAACCAAAGAAGACAAAATAAATGGCAACAGCCATATGAAAAGGTCCTCAACCACACTAATCATCAGGGAAATGCAAATCAAAACCACAATGAGATACCACCTCCCACCTGTTAGAATAGCAATTATCAAAAAGACAGGAAATAACAAGTGCTGGTGAGAATTTGGAGAAGAGAGAACGCGTGTGCACTGTTGGTGGGAATGTAAATTGATGTAGCCTCTATGGAAAACTACTATACCATTCAGCAATTCCTCTTTTTTCCCCTTTTAATCCTCACCTGAGGATTGTTATGCCCAGATTTCAAGATCCCCACAGACCAACAGGGAGCCATGTTCGATGCAAAAGCAAAGGA
This sequence comes from Myotis brandtii, assembly GCF_000412655.1. Classification (NCBI taxonomy): domain Eukaryota; kingdom Metazoa; phylum Chordata; class Mammalia; order Chiroptera; family Vespertilionidae; genus Myotis; species Myotis brandtii. Next base: position 2,131,822 of record NW_005359397.1, on the reverse strand, counting down.
TCCTTTATTGAGCTAGCTCGCCTCCCCTTCCTGGACGATGCAGCGACAGGAAGCAGAGTGAGGTGGCGTGGGAAACTCAGGGTTTTAATAGGGGGGTGGAGTGAGGGGAGTGGACTGACTGTGGGCCCTGCCGATTGGCCAGGCGCAAGTCAGGTCTTGTTACACAGGATGTGGTCATCTCTATGGCGCATGTCCCTTGATTGTCATTGGTTAGTTTAAAATCCCGGGCGTGGCCAGCAGAGGCCTGGGCTTCCGGGAAGAAGGTGCCTCTCTGAGCACATGGGGACACAGGGTAAGATGGAGGACACAGCCCTCGCCCCTTCAGATATGTTTATTGATTTTGGTTTGAGAGAGAGGGGGAAGGAGAGAGAGAGAGAGAGAGAGAGAGAGAGAGAGAGAGAGAATTGATGTGAGAAAGAAATACCGATTTGTCTCCTCTCATACGCCCCCATGGGGATGGAACCCACAACTTAGGTATGTGCCCTGACCTGGAATTGAGCCCACAACCTCTCAGCATACAAGATGCTGGTTCAACCAACTGAGCCACTGGTCAGGGCAGCAATTCCTCTTGTATTTGTATAAGAAAAGGAAAGATATCTTTAAAATAAAAATAAGACTCTCTCACTCCCACCCCGCCCCCAGCAACAGTGCACCCCAAAAGCACAAAAGCAAAGTGAGTACACAGGGTGAGTGGTGATGAAAAAAAAAAAAAGAATAAATACAAATAAGAAAGAACAGTCTTTGCAAAAGTAGCAGAACAATGGTGTCCCATGAATCTCCTTCTGATCTTGCATAAGACCCAAAACCATAAGACTCCTAGAAGAAAGCATAGGGGGTAAGCTCCTTGACACTGGTCTTAGCGATGATTTTTTGGATTTGACACCAGAAGCAAAGGCAACAGGGGGGAGGGGGAGGAGGAACTTCTAAAACTTAACATTATCATGATTTTTCTTAAAAGCTGGGGTAGAATGATTTTTTAAAATGAATAAATCAAATCAGTCCAGCATGCAGTCTCTCTAGAACAGTGGTTCTCAACGTTGGCTGCACATTAGAATCACCTGGGAATCTTTTTAAAATCCTGATTTCTGGACCTCATCCTCCGGAAACTCTGTTTCTTTGTTACTAATGTTGTGGCCCCACCCCATAACAAAGAAACGGAATTTCTGGAGGATGAGGCCCAGAAATCAGGATTTTAAAAAGATTCCCAGGTGATTCTAATGTGCAGCCAACGTTGAGAACCACTGTTCTAGAGAGACTGCAGCCAGGGGAATGCTTAGTCGTTGATATCGCTGTGAGGTCTATATGGAGTGAAACGATTAACTCTGAGGGGCAGGATGAAGCTGCAGGGTGGATCTGCCTCCGGGGGAGCAATGTTTCTGCAGTCTGCTGATCAATGGCTGTGATGCTATTAGTGGGTCTTCCAATTAGAGCTCTAGGGGTCTGTCTTCATCCTTACCTTGTCAACATTTTTAGCAATAACTTTGGTGGTTATTTCATATATGGCAAAACAGAGCTGGGAAAAAGAAATAAAGTGATAGACAACAAGGTGAAGATTTACAATTATGCTGGGAGTCAGTAATGTCAAGTTAACACTAAAAATGATTGATTTGTGCAAGGATGAAGGTCAGGCTTTACACAGATATCCTCCAAATGAATTGTAAATTGTGAGTGTGGGGAGGTCTGAAGAATCCCTGAGTGTGTGGGGGAAGACCTGGTAATCTCAGTCAATGCCAGGCCCCATGTCAACCAAGAGTTTGATGCAGCAGCTAAAAAATTGAATCTAACCTGGGTTTGAATCAATCCTTTCCAGAGAGCAGGAAGTCGGGGCTGCACGGCCTCTCATGGACCACCTCCTCTGGTGTTACGCTCCAGTCTCCTCTCTGGTCTGACAGTGCCAGTGTAACTGCTCAGAAATCCTATTTTCTTTCATCTAGACTTTTCTTTTGATTTTTTTTCTCCTCCTTTGACTCAAAATCGTCTCAATAGTGCCCTGACTCACCCACTTCCCTCTCCTTTGCTTAATTATTAAGCCCTTAAGACAGTGAGGCTCTAGTTAGTATCCCGTAGTCTTAGGAACAAGATCCTGGGTCTAGTGACCACAGAGACAAAGTTTTCAATAAAACTAAAGATAACACCAAGGCCTCAGTTGTGTTTTAGCTCCAGAACAGGAAAGCGGAATGATCTCACCAAACAAATCCTTGCAAAGTCATAGAGAACAACACCATGGCTGACATCAAGACCAGCTGCAATGATCCATTACTCCCTGTCCTAGTACCAAACAATCAGTAGAGACCACAGCCCTAACTCCTTTAGTCACCATGATTAATGATTCCCCCTCTACATAATCCATCCCTTGGAAGCCATTGGGGAACCAGGTCTTTGAGCATTAACTCACCTGTGACTCTCTCTGGGCATGGTGCCACCTCCTTAATAAGTTCTTATACTCTTGGCTGCAAACTCCTGTTTGTGTCTTATTGGGCTTTGATGCATGCAGGCAAACAGACCACTTCAGTCCAATAACTCCAGCCTTCCTTTCCCTTCTTCTTTACCCATACAGACAGCTCCATCATTGTATGTACAGGGACCACTTCCACATCCCTGTGCCCCAGCCCTCATCCACTCCTCATTGCCTACCAAGTCATGTGTAAAACCTTGGCTTGGTAGTCAAAGATTTCCATATCGGCCTGCTTCATTTCCAGCATTCTTCTCTCCATTCCCTCTCCTACATGATTGAACCAAATTTGAGATCTCCCCAATCCCAGAATATATTCCTGTTTCCCCAGAATATATTCCTCATGGGACACCATCTCCCTCCATAGTCTTCCCACTGCACCTGCTGAAAATTTCAGTCCTTACTGCACCTGCCTCACCATCTCCTCGCCCCTAATTTCCCGCCCATGAAACTCCATGTCTTTGTTCATCTGGTGGAATTAGGCATAGGGTCCCAAGAATGCCTGTATCATGCTTCTCCTCTTCCCCCTCCTCGTGGGGCTCAGACTGAGGAATCTGTGTGTAAAGAACAATAGCGGAATGAGAATAAAGTGCCAGGATTAAATTTGGACCAATGCCCTTGATCCACAATGTACAGAGTAGAATCCACTAGGAAAATTAAGTTGGAATTGGCAGCTTTGGCTTAAAGTCAAAGTGGGACTCTTACTCTTCCCACCTCTACCTTCACCTCCAGTGGAGAGAGGGAGGGAGGGAGAGATGGAGGGAGGAGAGGGAAAGAGAGAGAGAGAAAGAGAGAGAGAGAACGAGGGAGCAAGAGAGAGAGAGAGAGACATAGAGAGATGAAGAGGGCCCAGGTGGGCACTGAGTCCACTGAACCTGAACAGACACTTAAAGTAAAACAGTGGGTGGCTGACCTATCTCTAGGCTCCAAGTCTTGCCTTGGTGTAAAACAGGAAGATGGAAAGGGCACCACAAATGGGTGGTGATCTTCTTAAGGCTCAGTCACTCAGTCCTCTAGTAAAACATGGCCCAATGACTGTACTGGATTTGCCCAACCACAGGTGCAATCTCCCCTTTAAAGGGAGACTGGGGTGGGCCAGAAAGAGAAGCATGGAGAGAGGTGCAGAATTGTTCTGTTCCCGACTGGAGACTTCTGTAGGACAGGGCTATTGTTTTATACATGTATGAACTATCTATATATATAAAAGCCTAAGCAACCATTATGACCAGTCAACTGAAAGACTGGTCAACCAGTCGCTATGACGCACACTGACCCCAGGAGACAAGATGCTCAATGCAGGAGCTGCCCCCTGGTGGTCAGCGTGCTCCCACTGCCAACCTCCCGCAGCCAGCCAACCTCCCGTGGTCCCTCCCCCTGGCCAGCCCTGATCAGCCCAATTGGGACTGGGCAAGAAGGGCCCCCATCAGCCCCGATCGCCGGCCAGCGCGGTCGAGGGATGCCACCCATGCACAAATTCGTGCACCAGGCCTCTAGTCTATTTATAATACCTAATTCCTAGCATGTACCTAACACATGGTGTTCAATAAATGTTTATTGACTCAAATTTATAATTTTTATATTCGTGCAGGGGGAGGCATTCCTCAGCCCTGCCTGCACCCTCTCCAATCCGGGACCCCTCGGGGGATGTCCGACTGCCAGTTTAGGCCTGATCGGGCCTAAACCGGCAGTCGGACATGCCTCTTGCAATCCGGGACCGCTGGCTCCTAACTGCTCGCCTGCCTGCCTGCCTGATAGCCCCTAACCCTTCTGCCTGCCTGCCTGATCGCCCCTAACCCCTCTGCATGCCTAAATGATTGCCCCCTAACCACCTCTGCCTGCCTGATCACCCCTAACCACCTCTGCCTGCCTGCCTGATTGCCCCTAATTGCTCCCCTGCTGGCCTTATGGCCCCTAACCGCCTCTGCCTTGGCCCCACACCTGGGACCCAGGATTCCCTCCTCTGGCCGGCCACAGGCACTCAGGACCCAGGCTTCCCTCCCTCTGGCCAGCAGCAGGCATCCGGGACCCAGGCCGGCTGCAGCTGCAGGTGACTGTGGGTGGGTAGCTTTGCCTGGGCCACAGGCGCTGGCACCCAGGACCACGGGCAGGTGACTTCTCCCTCTCCCGGGCCACAGCCGCAGGCGCTGGTGCCCAGGCCATGGTCCGGAGGCTTCGCTTGGGCCCGGCTTTGTCAGGAAGGATGTCCGGATGGTCTTCCGGAAGATGTCCGGTCTAATTAGCATATTACCCTTTTATTAGTATAGATTTAATATTTTTAAAGATTTTTTATTTAGAGAGACAGAAAGGGAGAGGGAGAAGGAGAGAGAAACATCGATGTGAGAGCAGAACATTGATTGGCTGCCTCCTGCACACCCCCCACCAGGGATCAAGCCCGCAACCTGGGCATGAGCCCTGAACGGGAATTGAACTGGCAACCCTTTGGTGTGGGGACGACACCCAACCAACTGAGACACACTGGCCAGAGTTATAATTTATCTTTTAAAACTGGTATTGACAAATTTGAATCAGCCAGGGATAGGGTATCCAGAATGGGGAGACGTCTGAAAAACGTGTAATATGAGCAACAGTTGCAGGATTTGGGTAATGTTTAGGGGTGAAAGGGGCTGTGTTACAGAAACGGGGCTGAACAAGAACTGTGAGGCAGGACACCACAGAGACATGGTTTCAGGCGCTGACAACATCAGGAAGCTGCTCCCAGCAACCAGCTCTTCAAACACAGAGAGGGCGGCCTCGGGGGCTGCAGGAGCTTAGAGCAACAAGGAGAAGATTCCGCTGAGTCAGGAATTAGACTCCAGAACCTCCAAATCGGAGTCTATGAGAAAACTAACTTCCTGTGGGATTTGAGAGAGAGATAAGGGGATGGTTTCGCCAAACATTTCAAAACCAGACTTACATTCTTAAAATCACATCTAAAAGAAAAAGAGAAATTTCATTTTTCTCTTAATCTACCCTGCAGAGAATGCATTTCAAAGACATCCATGCCCCGTGTGTTTAATTATGTTGTATTATCATTGAGTCTTTAGAGTCAAATATAATCAGTCTCTGGGAATATTGGGTCTTTGCACCATTATGTCCTAAAAATCATTTATAACCAGGCTTAAACGGATTAAAATAAACATACTTTTTCTCTGAAGGTTCAAGGTTATCTATTACTTTGAAGTTGGGATCTAGCTTTATTTATACAGACAGAGCTGTCATTTGACTGAAAAAATGCTACACCAGACTTAATTGTGAGCTCCAGCGAAAGGTCAAATTATACTTAAATTTTCCTTTTTTATAACACAGCAGTTGTTGCAGAATTAAGAAATCCAAAACAGCTCAGGGCAAATTATAGTCTGTATATGTTTAAATATACGAACTAATAAAAGCCACCACCTGAAGCCCAGGAGATAGCCAGCTATATGTAATTTTGCATCTGGGTGAGTGCTACTTAATTAATGTGACAAACTTGTGCATTTAGTCATTTTAATTACGGAGGAAATAACTGTATTTTGTTTATTGCATATTTGGTGTGACTAAAATTTACTGGAGAAAAATCATCTATGAAAGGTATTTTAACATTTTTCTGAATGCCTCAATGGCATTTGGTGCAAAAAAAACCACAACACTATATTTTGTGTCTAACGTTGAGTTATATTTCTTTATCACAAGCTGAGCTAGATTTGGTCAGAATCCGCCTGTCATAAATCAGCAATTACTGCCACAATTCACCAGAATAAAACAAATTATAGAAAGATTGTTTATTAACTTGAGCCCCTTCTTTATTAGTCATTTGCTACAATTTTATTTTATGGTCTCATTTCATTCTAATACTTTCTCTATCATAAAAATGTCAATCATTTCTCTTAGCTTTCATACTAATTTGTCAAACCAAGCTCATACAATGCCATAAACCTGTTCTGCTGAGACTTGGTGAGGAAGCCACTCAACATCCTGCAGCAGGCAGATAGATGGGCATGAGCAGAGCAGGTGCGATGGGCCAGGTGCAGGGGGTCACCAGGGCCAAGAGCCCTGGGTGCCTAGCAACGGGCAAAACTACAAGCCCTTGCCTGACTACCCGCTTAAGCATGAATCCCTGGAGATGACATCTAGGTCTCAGCTGTGTTTCAGCTCCAGGCCCAGAGAAGCAGCAAAAACAGGCACAGGGACGCCATGACTGACGTCAGGACCAGCGGTATTGACTGATGACCCTGGCGCTGACCAATCAGTGGGAACCATGACCCTGAGGAGCCACATCTGGAAAAGCTGCTGAATGCTCTATTGAGATCCTCCCCGGAGACCTCCAGATAAAAGCTCTCAAGACAGAGGACCCTGCACTGCTCTCTCTATGGAGCAGCCCCCACCTTTCCCACCCTCTTCTTTTTCCAGGGTGTCCCCCTTCTCCTGAGCACACCAGTGCCTCTCCTCCCTCTTTTATCCCTCAAGCGTGTATCTCTCTCTCTTTCCCTCTTTCTCCTAAGCTCCAAGGGCCCTTCTACTACCTCTGTAACTTTCTAAATAAACTTTCCCTTATAGCTTGAGTCTTGGCACTGAACTCTTTCTTAGCCAGAACTCAAGGCAAGGTTAATGAACTGAGGTCCAGCCTAACTAGTTGCTTATGCCTGGTGCTGTTTTTCTGCTTCTAACAATACCAGTATCATGAACCAAGTATTAAGTCCAATTGTATTTTCTTTTTTTTGGTTAATCCTCACGTGAGGATATTTTTTCCACTGATTTTTTTTTTTTTTTCAGAGAGAGTGGGAGGAAGAGAGGGAGGAAGAGGGAGAGGGAGAGGGAGAGAGAAACAATTATGTGAGAGAGACACATCGATTGGTTGCTCCTGGGGCCAGGGGATGGAATCTGTAACTCAGGTACATGCCATTGACTGGGAATTCAACCTTTAACCCTTTGTTTCGAAGAGTGACACTCTAACCATTGAGCAACACTGGTCAGGCTCAAGTCCATTTTTTTTTTTTACAAAAATATTATTGAGCACCATCTATATGGCAGTCACCATCCCAGGTTGACAGTACTGGGTAAACAATATAGACCAGGTCCCTGGCCTTGGGGACTCACAATCTGATGGTGGAGAAGCCATAGTGTTGCAGTGCAGGGAAGTGATGGCGGGATAGAGAAGGGGAGGGGAACCAGCCAGCCAAACCAAGAAAAAGCACAATATCAAGGTATCTTTTTTTAAAAAAAATACATTTTTTATTGATTTCAGAGAGGAAGAGAGGAGAGAGAGATAGAAACATCAATGATGAGAGAGAATCATTGATGGGCTGTCTCCCACATTCCTCCTACTGGGGATTGAGCTTGCAACCTGGGCATATGCCCTTGACCAGAATTGAACCCGGGACCCTTCAGTCCGCAGGCCAATGCTCTATCCACTGAGCCAAACCGTCTAGGGCTCAAGGTATCTTTTAAAAGATCTCTGGATTAGAGGGTCCTGCACCAGATTTAATTAAATTAAGAGTAATATAATACAGTTCGATCCCTTTTTATTTTAAAATGTAAAATAACATATGTAATGGTTAATGGGATGCCCAGATATTAGGTGAAATATTATTCTGGGTGTGTCTGTGAGGGTGTTTTTGGATGAGGTTAACATCTGAATCAGTGGACTGAGTAAAGCAGATTGCCCTTCGCAATGTGGGTGGGTGTCATCCAATCCAGTTAAGGCCTGAATAGAACGAAGGGCTGAACAAGAGAGGACTCACTCTCCCAGTTTCTGAGCTGGGACCTTGGTCTGCCTCTGGACTCAGACTGGAAGTTACACCATCATCTCTTATGCTTCGGACTCAAACTGAAACACAGCTGAGGCCTCATAATCATACGAGCCAATTTCTTATCATCTCTTTACATATACATTCTACTGGTTCTGTTTCTCAGGAGATCCCTGACCAATACTGTACAACATAATGTAGTCAACCTGTGACTATCCATTAGTTTCCAGTAGAAATGGCATGGCCTGCCTCCCCAGAGGACTTCTCAACTCAATTAAACAAATTGAAACAATAATAAAATATTCCTTTCATTGACCTAAACCAGGCATGGGAGCTAAGTGGAATGTGCTAGTCAATTACATTTTTCAGCCAGGTGAGGATTTCACTTCCAAAGACTCCAAAGCATTCTCCTTCCTCTTGTGACTTCCACCTTCAGAAAGGAACATTGTAACCAGAAGGAGAAAAAACTAAGGTATTCTCTGGAATCTGCAACCCAGGTACTTGCCCTTGACGGGGAATTCAACCTTCGACCCTTTGTTTTGAAGACTGACACTCTAACCATTGAACACACACTGGTCAGGCTCAAGTCCAATTTTCTGGGACAGTGTTTCTGGAAATAAGGTGTTCAGACCACTCGGAGCCCTATTAAGAGCATGGATTTCTGGTGCCCCCCTCAATGTCCCTGGGGAACCCTGTGGGGGCAGCTGACCCGTGGGAATCCCCCTGCAGTTGGAGCACAGTTCAGCGAGGAGGTCTCAGAGCCTGCCTGACAGCCATTTTCATCTCTGCCTTTTACAAGTGATCCTGACAACCCAAGTTTATAAATGCACCACTGTTCTGTTTTGTGTGGTCTTGTTTAAAGAACCAACTCTAATTTATGCCATTTCCATTTGCTCTTAGCTCATGCATCCCTGACAGTTCTCATAGACTCCTGACACTTCCTGCTGTTTGCGGTGGAGTCCCTTTGGGAAAAAAGATTATTTCCTCTCCTCCTTCTCAACTCTCAACCTAGGCTTTTTCTGTTTACATACATACATACATACATACATATCAGAAATTGGTCAAATCTATATTTTTAGGGGATCTTTTCCTAGCTGTAGTTGGTGATCTGGTGGCAGAAGAACTCCCTGATTGATAAAATGTGCCATGTCTAGATGTTTCAGCAATACAGTTGTGTCCTTGTGTTGAGAGTCTGGTTCCAGATGGGATCCTGTGGGGAACCCCCTCCACATGGGACCAAAACTGCTTCAGACAGCCCTGGGAGAGGCTCAGAGCAATGGGGCCTTCATGACACTGGCTCCCCCACTCACTGTCCTTGCCTCCTGGGGCCTGTGTTCCCTCCTCTCCCTGGAGGAGAGAGGCAGATTACAGATTGAGATTTTTTTCCCTCTTTTTTTCTTTAGATTGAGATGTTTACATCTCACTATCCAGTTGCCCCAATAAAATGCATAAATGGGCTGGCATGACTATTATATAAAATTCATAATTTATCTCACTGACCCTCCTTCTTCTTGGAGCTTCAACCCACATGCCCATCACCTGATGAATGGGTAAACAAAATATGCTATATCCATACAATGAAATGTTATTTGGCCATCAAAAAAGAATGGATGAACCTGAAAATATTAGACTAAATGGAAGAAGTCAGTCTCAAAAGGTACTTGAAAGGCCCTGTGGCACCGAAGTGACAATGCATTTATACCCAAACTAGAGGTCCAGCGCGCACAAAATTGTGTGCAAGTAGCTCTCTTCCACTTGCCTCAGCTGGCTGCCCCCACTCATCGCTGCTAGTAGCTGGCGCCCCACCCCGCCTGCAGCAAGAGCCGCTGCTCATTTGGTCATGATGGCATTATGGCATGACGACCACGGGCCTTTTATGATATAGATGCCAAATCCACAGTGAGAGCTCTAGGAAGAGAAACTCTGAAGTATGTGTGACTCAGCAATCTGGTCCTGGGCTTTGGCCTGGCATTTATCAGCTGTATGGCCTGAGTCAAGACTCCGACTTCTCTAAACTTGAATTTTTTCTTCAGAAATATTAGGATAACTGTCTTTATTTGTGATGATTGTAAGATTCTGTGTGTGTTCAGTGCTATGGGAGTTTGTTACAGATAGATGAGCCACCAATCACCTCTTCCTATATTTCACCCTTGATGGTCCCCTCCCTCACTGATTCTGGATTAACCATGTGACTTGCTTTGACCAATGATGTATTAGCAAACAATTTGAGCAGAGACTTAATACTATGCAACGGGGCTTGCCTCCTTGTACCACACAAGTCTACCAAGTAAAAATGCCTGAGCTAGCCTGCTGGAGACATGGGGCTCAGCTGTCAGCCACCCAACCACCAGCCCTGTGAGCGAGGCTATCTTAGACCATTCTATCCCGGCCGAGCTGCCAGATGACTGCAGCCATAGAAGAGACTCCAGATGCAGAACCAGCCAGATGAGCCCAACCCAAATTACTGACCTACATGTCAAAGACCCTAGGAACACACTTGTAGTCAAAGTCTAGCTTCAAAATGCTGCAGCAAGGGAGCGTGAGCACCAGAGGAACCAGGAAAGGGAAGTTGGGGAGGGGCTTATGATAACATTTGGGTATCTGCTGGGTGATTCTGTAAAGGATTTAAGGAAGCAGGAGCCTGTTTTGACTGGGTACTAGCTGTCAGAAAATGGGGGCGACTTGGTGACTGGATCTCTTGGTAATTTTTATCTATGAGGTAGGAGGATTAAAGTGGGACCAACGTTGCCAGTGGTAACTCATAGTATTAGCTGGAAGAGGGAGATGTTCAATTATTTATGATTTACAGAATGTCCTTGTCTCTATATAGTTTCGGGCATTGATCACAAAATAGTCTTGTCTCTGTCTTATTTCATCATGGTCAAAGAAAGGTATTGTCTGAGTATTATTTATATGTTGTGAAAATTGTTTATATACACACAGGAATACTACAGCTACTGCTGTTGTGGGGCACTTTTTACTTTCTTGGATAGAATCAAGAGCAAATGACATAGCTGTCCTGAGCCTCTAACCTGTTGTGGGGCACTTTTTACTTTCTTGGATAGAATCATGAGCAAATGACATAGCTGTCCTGAGCCTCTAAGTTTTTGCTCTATCCACTGAGCCAAACCGGTTAGGGCGAGCCTCTAAGTTTTGGGGTGCTTTTAATTCAGCAAGAGGTAACTGATGCAAGCTCTGTGTATGCCTAAAGAGCTGGCAGGCCTTCTGATTCCTTCTGGGGTTACATATGTAGAAAGCCCCAACTTCATGGGATTCCACGTGGAGGAGGTGAGCAGAATGTGCCGAGGACAAGGAACAGGTAGGAACTCAGAGGCCTGAAGTGGTCACATACATACCGAAGACAAGGCTTGTTTAATCACCCCCTCCTTGAGTCTGGCTTTGCCTCTTTCAGATGCTGCTTCCCAGGACTAGACTTGGATGTTCCATCTTTCTTCCCTAGACCCTCCACATCCAGGGTCCACTCCCACCTTGAGGGATAGCAGGACAGGGCAACTTCCCAGGACTACTTCTCAGTTAACATCTCCTATGGGCATATGAAACCCTCTGTCATCTCTACATGAACAATCTATTCTGTTCACAGAGCTTTCTGTGGGTTTAGCCATCATAAATGATAGAGAAGCCTATTTTATTTTTGGTCAGAGAATATACTTGCCCTTGCTCTAAGTATAAGAGGTACTGACCCATTTCAAGGAGGCATGACTAGGGAGCAATAATTCTTGGTTATTGCTTTACCCCTTGAACGACCAATAACCCAAGAGTGAACTCTTCTGCTTTTCAACCAGGTGCTTTTAGTTTAAATCATTGTCAGTCAGCCCTGGCCATAAATCTCCTGAGGATAGGTCATACTTCTTGCTGTTGCTTCTCCTTTACCCAAAACCTTCAGTGAAGTTCAAGGTAGAAGGACAGTAAATCTTATTTTCTTCTTAAGAATCCTCTACAGGCTGTTCCCTACTGACAGTTTAAAAATGGATTTAAATTTAATCAACTTATGAGAGATATTCTTTCATTCAACTCACCCTCAGAAGGAGAGAAAATCACTTTATCAGTCTGTCAAAGTCGGGTACAGAAAGATCCAGATGACTGAAAAGTAGCCATTCATACTGGCTTCACAAAAAGGAAGAGAGCAAATCCTATTGGGAACACTGGGAACCCTATTGTCTTGGTCCAATAGGTTCCTGAATGAAAACGAGAAGCACCTGCTTCCTTTGAGTGTGTTGAATTGTATTTTATATGAAAATTTATTATTCCAACCACAGGGGACATTTGAATTTCAATGGACCTTTCCTTCCTTCTCACTCTATCAAACCAGCAGAGAGCAAAATATTGGCTGATTGCAGACTCAGAGTATCAACTCAACCACAACAGACTGGATCATCCATTCCTGGCTATACAGTTTGTCAGACAATGTCAATGTTAAGATTGGAATGGAATCCACACTTAGAAGCCACAGTCACTCAGAAAAATGTTTCCACCCTTGATGAATAGTCAGATTCCTGACTATTGGTCAGATTCCTGGCCCTGTCTCCCTCTGGCTGTCACTTAGGGTTTTGTATCTCATTGACTTTATAGAATGTGCTTCTACCCATCACAGAGGAGTGTTGTGAGGAACAAGTGAGAAAATACAAAATTTCTTTGAGAAATATAAAATGATAAACACATTTTCTGTTAAATTTTATAAATTTATTTGTTATTCCATGACATCTTACCATCATTCTATCACAGTAGGATACATAGCCGCAGCTAAAACACATCCTTCCCACAAGTAACAAGAATAGCTTGTGAGCTCTTCAAGGATAAGAGCCATTCCATCTCAGCCACAGTAACACATATTCTCCCAAGTAAACAGCCCTATTATACGTTTGTTGGATAGATAGATGGAATACCGAGTAGACAAATAAATGGATGGGTAGGTGGGTGGG
>NW_005359397.1:2113440-2118661 GCF_000412655.1 Myotis brandtii | reverse complement strand
GGTGGATGGATGGATGGATGGATGGATGCAAGGCCAAGATGGTATTCAGGTTGTCAAGATATATACTTCCACATTGGTTGATAAAGAGCCCTCTCTCTGAGCTCCTCAGAGCCCCTTGCTGTCCTCTGCCTTGATTCTCATCCTTCCACAAAGCTCTCAGTCCTTCCCACAACCAGAAACTGATGGGTTATCACCTGGCACAGTCATTTGTGCTGACAGGCAGTCTAAGCAGTTGATGCCAGGTTCACCAGTCAATTGTGAAATATTTTGAATGTCCCTCTTGCTTGCATGGGTGACCATTTCATTACTGGGCTAGTTTTAGGCTATTGACCCTAGGACAAGATTCTTAATAAATCCCATGAATGAGATTTAAATTTGTTGTATTTCCTAACTCATCGAAAAGAATTACTTAAAGATATTACATCATAACCTGAGATTCCTTAAGGCTTTAATTTTTGTTAAGCTTCTTTTCTTCACCACACTCCAAAATTTCCAGCTAATGATTTGCCACATTTGGGGTAGGACTTTTCCCTCAAGTAGTTACTTATTATATTAACTCATTTTCTTAATAGCCTGGGTTTGGGGGATTTCTCATTCAATGAACTCATTTCCTTTTTCCCCCAGTTTTATTGGGATAGTGACATATAACACTGTGTAAGTTTAAGGTATGCACTGTGATGATTTCATACACGTATGTATTGTGAAATGATTACCACAAGGTTAATCAGCACCTGCATCACCGCACACAATTACCTTTTGTGTGTGTTGTGAGAACATTTAAGATTTAAGATCTATTCTCTCAAGTATGTAAAACAGTCCTGTTAACTATAATCACCATGCTGTACATTACATCCCCAGAACTTAGTCATCTCATAACTGGAAGTCCACACCCTTCATTCAACATCTCTCATTCCCCTAATTCCCAACCCTGGCAACCACCATTCTGTTTCTATGTAACTAGTCTTCTTAATAGCATGAGTTTGGGGGATTTCTATTTCAAGTACTGTAGCTACTTACATTGACACACTCTTTTAATAACATGGGTTTTAGGGGTGAATGCCTGCGGAGTATCAGGACCAATGGGTACATCTAGAACAGTCCTATATTAAGCCCTGGAAGACAGTCCTTCATTAAACCCTGGACAAGTGTATGCCCATAGGCCCCGCTGGACGGAGCTCATTTCCTGGCACGCTTTGAAAACAGAGGTGCTGGTTTCACGCAGGCCCTGCTCCAGACACTGCTGACGCCTGCTTACGTGGCTCAGCCCCCTGGCCTTCAGCCCCTCCACTGCTGACCACCACTTAGAATTGGGGGCCTGCTGCCTGCCACCTACACAATGCTGCCCTGCAGGATCAATAATCTTTTGGGCAGTAATGCCTCCTACCCAACACCCACACATATCCCAGTGATAATAACTTCCAGAAGCAAAACAGTGTAATAGAAAGGGAGAGGGGTTTTCTGTGGGCCTTTCATTACGGTGTTGGGCACCAGCTGAGCCCTTTCACCCATCCTCCTCTCCCCAGGCCACTCTGAGGGTCTGGGGGAAGGGGCTCTTTCTCCCCGCCCCACCCCCATCAAATAGCTGAGAGCTTTAGTTTACAAACTCTGGTCAGGGTCTTGAAATAGAAGTTCTTTCCCTTGGGCCAGCCTGCAGGTCCTGGGAAGGTGGCCTCTCTTGTCCTTCTACTTCTGTTTTTGTTTGTTTGTGTGGTGTTTTTGTTGTTGTTAATCCTCACTGGAGGATATTTTAGAGAGAATGGAAGGGAGGGAGGGAAAGGGAGGAGCAGAGAGAGAGAGAGCAAGAGAAAAACATTGATGTGAGAGAGACACATAGATTGGTTGCCTCCCACACACGCCCCGGCTGGGGTTGGGGATTGAACCTACAACCCAAGTACATGCCTTTGACTGGGAATCGAACCTTCCACCCTTTGGTGAGTAGGCTGGTGCATCAACCACTGAGCAACACAGGCCAGGGCCTTCCACTTCTTAAATACTCATAAGCTGGGGTTACCCTTCTCAGGTATTAGTCTCAGGGTTGGAGGGCAGGATGGGGACTTGTCCAACCCTGTTTATCTCTTTCTGCTGCCTGTCACTTTCTTAAATGTGAAGAACATACCATCTACTATTTAGAAAAGTTGTATCAAAGGGAAGTTGCTCTAAAAAACACAACAGCATCCAGAATGTACACCAGAGAAAGACTGTTCCACAGCCAGGGCCGGGCAGTGAAATGGAGCGGTCGCCTCTGCATTTTGAGAAGAGAACAACAGAGTGGCTGTCATCCTTCAACAGAGAGCATATTGAATGATATTTTATAATTAGCTCCCACTCCTCTGACACAGAGAAGGAAAGAATTGGAGTGTTTCCGCTCCCTCCGCCGGGGCATCAGGAAAGAAGCATTGCGGTAATATCAGGGCCGCCACCTTCGAAGCACCTGCCAAATTCTAAGTGGAGATTTTCTGCTGCCAACATCATTCTCCATTCCCCTTCCTCCAGAGAACTGGCTGAATTTCCCCTGCAAATGTAATGTTCCTTTTTTTTCATTTGACAAAGCATAATAACTAGAATGTCAAATAGTAACACATTAGAAGAAATAAATATAGAAGGAAGAAGGCTGCAGTGTTTGCCGAATGTGCCAAGAGCATGGGTCTCCGGGGTTACAGGGTCAATTGGCATCAGACCCTTGCTCTTTCCCCATCACCCCATCCTCTCCTGTGGTCACAGGAGACCCTGCTAGTCAGAGTTCCCATCCCAGCGAGTGGCATTTGCATGTTCCCAGGCAGGATTCCCCCCACACTCACAGATCCTGCCACCAGGGCCTGTTTCCATGTGTCCACACGGTTCCAGGCTCATGGCTGGTGAACTGAAGCTTTGAGCCCTGACCTCACCAGGAAGGACTTGCAGCCCGGCTCCCAGCAGGTGGCTGTGTCACCTGGGAGTGAGCTGTGCAGGCAGCAGATGTTAATCCGACCCCCTGGGGCAGGTGTGAGCATCTGGGGGAAGAAGGTCCTGCAGTGAAGGGTCTCATGCCGCTGCTCAGGGCTTTCCTCACAAACAGGTAAGTTTTAGAATCATAACAAATAGATTTTTAAAAAGTATATTTTTATTGATTTCAGAGAGGAAGGAAGAGGGAGAGAGATAGAAACATCAATGAGGAGAGAGAATCACTAATCCGCTACCTCCTGCACACCCCCCACTGGGAACCGAGCCAGCAACCCAGGCATGTGCCTTAACTGGGAATCGAACCGGGGCCTCCTGGTTTATAGGTCGATGCTTAACCACTGAGCCACGCCAGCTGGACACAAACACAGATTTTTAAAAAGAAAGAAATGAGCTCTGGCATCCTTGCTTCCAGGATGGGCGGGGGGAGCAGAGGAGGCAGAGCCCCTTCCCTTTGTCCAGGCAGGATGGTAGCCAAGCCCTCTACATCTTTGAATAGAGGAATTGAATACAGGGAGTTGGTTGATCGGGTGACAGGAGTGCAGAGGAATTCAACCGGGGACGGTGGGAAAGCGGGGATTCACCACAGCAGGAATACTGGGCACTCAGGCTCTCCTTTTGTCCTGGTTTACAGACCAGCGAAGCTAAAACCAAGACCGAGAGGTTAGATCAGGGGTGGGCAAACTTTTTGACTCGAGGGCCACAATGGGTTCTTAAACTGGACCGGAGGGCCGGAACAAAAGCATGGATGGAGTGTTTGTGTGAACTAATATAAATTCAAAGTAAACATCATTACATAAAAGGGTACGGTCTTTTTTTTTTTTTAGTTTTATTCATTTCAAACGGGCTGTAGTTTGCCCACGGCTGGGCTAGATGGACATCCCAGGATGAGTCCAGCCTAGCTCATCTGGCACCATCCCGTCCTTGGAAGGGGGAGCAAGAATGGGCTTAGATGTGGGGAATGAGCGATCCCAGAGAGCCTGGGAGATCCAAGCACACGGGCTGAGATGAGCAAATAAGAGTTTGCTCAGACTGGCTCCTAAGGATGGAGGTGGTTCTGGGGTCTGAAGGTTGGGGTGTCTTGGAGAGCAGCAGAAATCTTTCGGGCACTTGAGCTAGAGGTGGTCCATGACACAGCAAAGAAATGAGACCAGGGCTTCACTGTAGAAAGGTGATTCTGTAGCCATACCGTGTGCTTATCTGGGACAACCTCTTTGCTATTGGAACCACCAATGCTCTGCACTCTAACATGCCTTTGCACTTCATGAGGTTGGTGGTGGGTGTGCTGTTGTGAGTCCAGCCAGGCCTTGGCAGCTTGCCGCCATGGCCACGGACACCTCTAGCCGGTCAGCTCCTCTTTTGGAGGATGGGATTGCTAACACCTGCCTCACAGAGCAGCTGTGAGAATTGCACGAGACAATGAATTCAGCAATGAAGCACTGATCGGGCCTGGCTCCCGGGAAGTGCTAAAGTAAGGGTGGGACTGGTCTGCAGGTGAGAGAATCCTCTCACTGCGTGGATAGGCCACGCAGCAGCCAATACCCCTGGATGCTCCGATTGCAGTCCGGGCCAATGAGAACAGACAGCGAAGAATAGCCCCCTGCCACCTGCCTTCACAGCCGGGTGATAAAGAACTGAACATAACAAATTGCCTAACCGTCTATGGCTCCTTCGTCCCCCCCAATAAATCACAGCCTGACAGGAAAGCAAACAAAATCAGAAGAATGTATGTTTGCTGGCAAAATTTACAGCCTTCAGATGCCCGTGAAAGTCTTATGTTGGAAAAAACAAGAGACTCCCATGGAGGTGGGGAAATTCTGGGTTTGTTCCACCCAGTGGAGGAGGCTGACCGTGGTCCAGGGGCTGGGTGGGTGGAGGTGCTGTCGATGGGCCTGTGGTAGTGGACAGTCATCTCTGAATGTCATGGGTCCCTGGTTTGTCCTCTGTAGGCAGTGAAGGAGCTGGGAGGGCCTCACTGGAGGACTAGGGTGACCTCGGGAGAGCAGAGGTGGCTAAGAGAGTGAGTCCTACTGTTATCAAAGGGCATGGGCACCAGCCCACAGAGGAGGCAGGGGCAGGATGGAGCCTGGAAGTGGGGCCAGACCGCTGCAGCCAGAGCCTGTGGGTGAGTCAGACACAAGACAAAAAGTAACAGGTATGGGAACACTTAACACTTAGCTCCCAAGGCAGCTAGTAAAATACACGATTTTACCTAAGCTTCCCCGAAACATGAATCGCTCCTCGAGGAATTTGGTCAGCTTTGCCTGGGCTTTTCAGCCACACC
>NW_005359397.1:2099982-2113010 GCF_000412655.1 Myotis brandtii | reverse complement strand
CCCAGGTTCGATTCCGGTCAAGGGCATGTACCTTGGTTGCGGGCACATCCCCAGTAGGGAGTGTGCAGGAGGCAGCTGATTGATGTTTCTCTCTCATCGATGTTTCTAACTCTTTATCCCTCTCACTTCCTCTCTGTAAAAAAATCAACAAAATATATTTTTTAAAAAAACAACAGCACCTCAGCTCTTGGGGGTGGAGAAGGAAAGGACAGAGGAGAGAAGGCTCTGGAAACTCAAAAGAGGGCCATGGTTTCTGGGGCCCACGATGCAGAGGACAATATCCATTTATAAAGGGGCACCACCACTGAAGGGCACAGGGTGAGGCTGCTGAGCTCTGCCCCCCAGTGTCTCTGGGAGGGAAAGAGACAGGAACTGGGGTAAAACCAGATGGGATAGTGAACTGACGGAGGTAAGAAGGAGGGCGAGCCTTTGTGCCGGGCGATTTGGGAAAAGGGAGAGGAAATTCTGCTGAGAGTCTGGTGGGGTTGGGTGGAGTCTTGGGGTGGGCATGACAGAGATGGGGGCGAAGTGGGGGCAGTCCTGGGCGGGACAGACCTTCCGCAAAGGGGCAGAGGTGGCGCCACAAAACCCGTTCTGGCGACAGTGAGTCTCCGACGGGTCTGGAATGGACGCTGGGGGCGGGTGCTCTGTCAGCGGGCGTATATTAGCTTAATGTTAACGTATAATACAGGTGATCCATGCTGTATCATATACACTTTACTAAATGTGGGGGGCTGAGGGAATCTGGGCGTCATCTAACTGCATGCACAGTCGAATGGTGGCTCCCAGGTGTCCTCAGTGAGGTGGGACGGAGCTGGCTCAGCGGCAGGCCCCTGGGGATAGGCCCTGTGACAGGCTTGCAGGGGGTGACAGGCCCCATCGGTCAGCCTGATTCTGAGGACTGGCCAGGATTCTCTGCCTGACCAAACCTTAGCCAGGCTCAGGGACCTCCTCCTAGGCCCATCTGAGCACTTCCCTGCAAAATCCAGCTTTAGGGAGAACCCCACCCCCTCAATACCTGATCCTGGCAAAATTTACAGCCTTCAGATGCCCGTGAAAGTCTTATGTTGGAAAAAACAAGAGACTCCCATGGAGGTGGGGAAATTCTGGGTTTGTTCCACCCAGTGGAGGAGGCTGACCGTGGTCCAGGGGCTGGGTGGGTGGAGGTGCTGTCGATGGGCCTGTGGTAGTGGACAGTCATCTCTGAATGTCATGGGTCCCTGGTTTGTCCTCTGTAGGCAGTGAAGGAGCTGGGAGGGCCTCACTGGAGGACTAGGGTGACCTCGGGAGAGCAGAGGTGGCTAAGAGAGTGAGTCCTACTGTTATCAAAGGGCATGGGCACCAGCCCACAGAGGAGGCAGGGGCAGGATGGAGCCTGGAAGTGGGGCCAGACCGCTGCAGCCAGAGCCTGTGGGTGAGTCAGACACAAGACAAAAAAGTAACAGGTATGGGAACACTTAACACTTAGCTCCCAAGGCAGCTAGTAAAATACACGATTTTACCTAAGCTTCCCCGAAACATGAATCGCTCCTCGAGGAATTTGGTCAGCTTTGCCTGGGCTTTTCAGCCACACCGTTAGGACAGGGTCTTATTTCCTGAGAGCTGATCCACACACCCCTGCCCCCTCCCCAGCATTGTCAGGGTGCAGTCGCAGCCACTCCACAATTGTCTAGCATCAAAAAAAAAAAAAAAAACCCACAAAAAACAGCAGTAAAAACAAACCTCAGCCCTAACCGGTTTGGCTCAGTGGATAGCGCGTCGGCCTGCGGACTGAAGGGGCCCAGGTTCGATTCCGGTCAAGGGCATGTACCTTGGTTGCGGGCACATCCCCAGTAGGGAGTGTGCAGGAGGCAGCTGATTGATGTTTCTCTCTCATCGATGTTTCTAACTCTTTATCCCTCTCACTTCCTCTCTGTAAAAAAATCAACAAAATATATTTTTTAAAAAAACAACAGCACCTCAGCTCTTGGGGGTGGAGAAGGAAAGGACAGAGGAGAGAAGGCTCTGGAAACTCAAAAGAGGGCCATGGTTTCTGGGGCCCACGATGCAGAGGACAATATCCATTTATAAAGGGGCACCACCACTGAAGGGCACAGGGTGAGGCTGCTGAGCTCTGCCCCCCAGTGTCTCTGGGAGGGAAAGAGACAGGAACTGGGGTAAAACCAGATGGGATAGTGAACTGACGGAGGTAAGAAGGAGGGCGAGCCTTTGTGCCGGGCGATTTGGGAAAAGGGAGAGGAAATTCTGCTGAGAGTCTGGTGGGGTTGGGTGGAGTCTTGGGGTGGGCATGGCAGAGATGGGGGCGAAGTGGGGGCAGTCCTGGGTGGGACAGACCTTCTGCAAAGGGGCAGAGGTGGGACCACAAAGCCCATTCTGGCGACAGTGAGTCTCCAACGGGTCTGGAATGGACGCTGGGGGCAGGTGCTCTGTCAGCGGGCGTATATTAGCTTAATGTTAACGTATAATACAGGTGATCCATGCTGTATCATATACACTTTACTAAATGTGGGGGGCTGAGGGAATCTGGGCGTCATCTAACTGCATGCACAGTCGAATGGTGGCTCCCAGGTGTCCTCAGTGAGGTGGGACGGAGCTGGCTCAGCGGCAGGCCCCTGGGGATAGGCCCTGTGACAGGCTTGCAGGGGGTGACAGGCCCCATCGGTCAGCCTGATTCTGAGGACTGACCAGGATTCTCTTCTCTGCCTGACCAAACCTTAGCCAGGCTCAGGGACCTCCTCCTAGGCCCATCTGAGCACTTCCCTGCAAAATCCAGCTTTAGGGAGAACCCCACCCTCTCAATACCTGATCAGGTCCCGCAGCCCCACCCTCCCAGGGAATGTCCCATCACCCTGGCTGTCTCCTGCAAGAATCCGTAGGTGAGACCAGCCAGAACCCCCTCAGCCCTGATGTTACTTTCCCATGCACTGACCCCGCCCTGCTCCTGGTCTATAAAGTCCAGTTACCCAGGCTGCACAGGGGTGGGCAAAAGTAGGTTTACAGTGGTTCGTATGCAAAAAGACAAGCAGGTTATGATTATTACCATCGCTTTATTAACTCAAGAGAATGGCACTCCCTTGTGCCCACCCCTGTATTTGGAGTTGAGTCCAATCTTCCTCCCCCGTTGCAAAATCCCATTGCAGCAGTCCCTGTACCTGTCCCAATGGCACTGAATACAGTCTGCCTTACCATCTTTAATACGTGTCATAAATCATTCTTTTCCTTAATAGGGACCTCCAGCCCCTCTCTACTGCTGCCCCACTTGCCACCACCCACAAACACACTCATTCCCCTGCCCCTCCTGCCTGTGCCGCCCACAGTGGGGCCACACCTGTGGGTCTCTGGGAGGCCCCCAGCTTGGTGCTGCCTTGCAGGTGCAGGCCCTTCACCTCTGCCCCTGGCACCTGAGAGCTGTCAGGGTGGGGCCACCACAGGAGCCATCTCCACAGGCACACGCTGCAAAGTGGGCTCCGGCCTGAAATATATTCTGTGCCCCAAGAATACTAAAATTGGTCATCAAACGTGCATTAAAATATAAACACATGTTGTAACAAACCGTTATTAAATAAAATTAAATGTTTAATAACCAAACTGCCATTGATATTCCCCCTTAGGCAGATTTTTTTGCATAGACCAAACTGGCGCTCACACACACATACACACAATTATTTTAAAGGAAATATAGAAAAGCGTTTCTTCTCTTCTCCCTCTTCCTTCTTCCCTTCCTCTCAAGCTGGTCTTAAAGCCACGCGCTGGGGCAGAGCAAGGTGCTCTGGGCAGTGCGTCAGAGCCCCGGGGTGAGGCTGGTGGAGAACAGCATTTCTGAGCCCTGGTGGGGTGAGGAGGCATCAGCGTGGGGAGGTAGTGGGGTCTGAGGTGGGGGATTGGCTACATACAGGGGGATGAGTCACATACATAATTATATTAAGGGTGATGAAAGCCAAGTTTCTCACTGACAGAAAAGAGAGTTACAAATAAGGAAGGAGAAAATAAAACGAATCCTGTGGAGCTGGATTGGAATTGGCAGTATCAGAGCGAACTCGTGTTTTCATATACGTATATATATGAATAAAGACAAAAAAGAGAGAAATTCAGCTGCCTGTATGTGTGTATAGAAAAGTGCATATTTATACTCCCTAGCTGTGGCCACACCTTGGTTCAGTAGCACCACAAAGCAATGAGCATGCTTAGCTCCCAGAAGTTGGCTTTTAAATAGCATTTCCCACTGGTGCAGCCGTAATGGAAAACAGTATGGAGGTTCCCAAAAAATTAAATATGGCACTGCCATTTGACCCAGGGTTCCCTTCTAGGAATATATCCTAAGAAACCCGAAACACCAATCAGAAAGAATGTATGCACCCCTATGTTCATAGAAGCACAATTTACAATAGCCAAGTGCCCATCAGTAGATGAGTGGGTGAAAAGCTGTGGTATATTTATACCATGGAATACTATGCAGCAGTGAAAAAGAGGCATCTTTTATGCCTTGAGGCAGCATGGAGAGACCTGGAGACTATCATGCTAAGTGAAATGTCAGTCAGAAAAAAACAAGTATCACATGATTGCACTCATATGTGGAATCTAACTAAGAAAATAAACTGATGAACGGAGTGAATCGAGACATGGAAGACTGGATCAGAGTGCTGAATCTCGGAGGGAAGGCTGGGGAGGTGGGTGGGTGGCAGGTAATCAACTAAGGATCTTGTATGCATATATGCATGGTCCATGGACACAGACAATGGGGTGGTGAGGGCCTGGGGCTAGGGGCAGGGCAGGCTGGAGGAGGTTATTTGCGGGGGAGACATATGTTTTAACAATAAAGAATTATTTTTACAAAAAATAGCATTTCCCACTAAAAGAAACCAGGGTTCCTTAGAGAAATGGCTGATTCCAGGGCAGTTGCAGTGAACTTACAAAATGAGTCTGGGACATTTTGTTTTATCAGAAAGTAGGAAAGTATCAAAGAACAATGGGGATGTGTCAAAAGGACTTTGGCCGGTCTGCCAAAGCTGAGAGAATTTCAGCATCCAATAGATGTAGTTGAACCCCTTGGGTTTATTACTCACTTTCTGAGGGCAAACACACACCACTGCTGAATAATACTCCACTGAATGATATACCACTTTTGGATCCATTTACTTATGAAAGGATATTTTGGTTGCTTCCAATTTGAGGCAGTTACAGATAAACCTATCATAAACATTTATGTGCAGGTTTTTGTGTGGATCTGTTTTCGACTCATTTGGGTAAATACCGAAAGTGCCCTCCCTGGATCGTGTGGCAAGCCTACGTTTAGTTTTGTAAGAAACTGCCAGGCGGTCTTCCAAAGTGGCTGGAGCATTTTTCTTTCCCGCTATAGCAATAAGTGAGACATGATATCTAAATGCACTGTGGTATGCCGGGGAGAATATTAGGCAAAAGCTAAGGAAATCTGAATAAAATATGAACTTTGGTTAATAATGTATCAGAATTGGTTCATTAGTTGTGACAAATGTATCCGATGTTACCAATAAGGGAAATTCTGGACAGGGTACACTGAATTCTCTTTACTATCGTTTCAAATATTTTATAACTCTAAAACTGTTCTAAAATAAAAAAAGTTCAAATATTTTTAAAAAGAAATGTCATCATATCATCATTTTACAAGCGCCCAGTGAGTGAATGTAGACATTAAGCATCAATGATTACTATGATCACACCAGACATTTTGTGTCTCCTACAGTCTTGCCAACGGAATTAAACTTGCGTCTGGCCCAGGTCCTGGCACTGGCTGTCAGTGTGCGGGAAGTACAGAGACAGACGGACATGTCCTACAGTATAACCAGCAGAATTCAATATCACCTATCGATGGTGAAAAAACTCCACAGTGACATACTAGGGAAGAGAACAGAGCAACACAATAAGCAACAATGACCCACTATTTTTAAAGAATAGAATGAAGAGGTTAAAAAATCAAAAGAGAAGAGTCAAAATTAATTTCATTTGGAAATGACATAGAGGTATACCTAAAAAACAACAAGATAATCAACTGAAAACTATTAGAAATGAGAGAATTTAGCAAACTGGTTAAAAAAAATCAATTAAAAATCCAATAGCTTTCCTACATGCAACAATAACTAGCCAGCAAACATAACAGAATAAAAGATTCCTTTTAGAAAACTAAGTAAAATTGATAGAAATAATATTATTTAAAATGTGCAGTGTGAAGAAGAATTTTAAACTCTGCTGACAAAACTAAAAGGACAACTGAATAAGTGGAAAGACATCGACTGCTCAAGATAGGAAAATCTACCCTATAAAAAGGTGTTGCTTCTCCCTAATCTTATCCATATATTTAAGGGGATCCAACAAAAACAGCATCAGTTCAACTGGCTGCCGTGGCTGAGTGGTTGAACATCAACCCATAAACCAGGAGGTCATGGTTTGATTCCCAGTCAAAGCACATCCCCGGGGTTGTGGTCTCGATCCGCAGTGGGGGGCGTGCAGGAGGCATGATCAATGGGAGAGCGAGGCCCAAAGTGAGAGACAGAAACCCAGGCTCCTGTCTCCTGCTGGGCTGTGCAGTCATTTGAGCTCTGAGAGTTTTGCTTTTACGCTCTTTAAATTTCAGAAGGCCCTCAGGATTCGGCAAATACACAACAATATTGCTGAAATGCCTCTAGACTTCTTGTCAGTACCTGAACTGCAGAGGGAGAAATGTTCAGGAGGGGAAACCTAGATAATTCAGGGGCGTGAGTTTCTTTGCAAGTTGAACTGTGGATAAATACGACTGTGGATAATTACGATAGCAAAATAGGCTTCTCGCTAATTCAACACATCCTACACTCATTTAACAAATTGTTAATTGAGATACTAGGAGAAAGTATGAAAATGCTCAAAACAACAAAGTAATGGGGCATATAAAAGGGGTACAGTAGCCAAGAGAACCCAATGGTCAAAGCTGGAGCAATTTGGCACAAAACAAAGTATTATAGCAGGGGTCCTCAAACTACGGCCCGCGGGCCACATGCAAATACAAATATTGTATTTGTTCCCGTTTTGTTTTTTTACTTCAAAATAAGATATGTGCAGTGTGCATAGGAATTTGTTCATAGTTTTTTTTTTAAACTATAGTCCGGCCCTCCAACGGTCTGAGGGACAGTGAACTGGCCCCCTGTTTAAAAAGTTTGAGGACCCCTGATAAAAAGTATATTTTAAA
The DNA here is from genome assembly GCF_000412655.1 of Myotis brandtii. Classification (NCBI taxonomy): domain Eukaryota; kingdom Metazoa; phylum Chordata; class Mammalia; order Chiroptera; family Vespertilionidae; genus Myotis; species Myotis brandtii. The sequence continues at coordinate 2,105,815 of NW_005359397.1, read as the reverse complement.
AAAAGAAAAGAAAATACTTATAAAAAACAACAACAAAAACACAGCATAAACACAACATCAGTTCAACATCTAAATAAAAGGAATTTCAGAAAGAACAAAGAAAATGGTAGAAACCATCACTGTGTAAGAATAGAAAAATACAATTTCTCACACAAAATATTCTAGATCGAAAGACCATTCGAATTCTCAGTACAATAAATGAAGAAGAGAAAAAAGACTCACGCCAAAGCATTTGATTAAGAAATTATAGAACCAAAATAATAAAAAAGGAAGCTCTTAAAATCTCACAGGAAGGGAGAGTAATAGGCTATCTACAACCAAGGAGCAGGACTCAGAGAAGCACCGGACCTCTCAGAAAACTAGCCTTGCTGTGAAACAGAAGACTTAGTGGAGAAACCCCTTCAAAATTCCTAGGAAAAAGAATGTCTATCTTCCAATTCATATCCAGCTGAGGTACCACTTAAATATGGGAATAAAACAGTCCCTTTTTTGTTGTTTCCTTAACTTTTTGAAGAAACTATTTATGGTGGAAAACTTCAAATATGTTGAAAAGTAGAGACAATAGCATCATAAAGACCCACGTATCTAACACCCAAGTTCAACAGTTATTCAGTTCATGGCCAACCTTGCTTCATCTACACCCTAAACACATTTCCAGCCCCTCCTGTCCTGTCAGTGTGCCTCTAAAAGACAAGGACTTAAAAATATAAGAACAATGCTATTATTACAGCTAAAATAAAACTGAACAACATCATCAGATATCCAGTGTTCAAATTTCCAGTTGTTTCATAAATGTCACACACTTAAAAAAATCATTTCTTTCAATCAGGATCCATCTAAGATCCACACATATTACATAGCTTGCTTTCTAAGTCCTTTAATCGATGGTTTCCTCCTCCATCTATTTTCCTTGCAAATTATTTTCTTGCAAATGCTCTTTCCCCCTGAAATGTATTTGCTGAAGAAACTGGGTTATGTGACCTGGAATGTTGCCCATGTTCTAGATTATTTTGCTGACAATGTCCCCATGATGTCAATATTCTTCTCTGATCTATTTCCTAAATATTAGTATTTGGACCTAGATAAGAACAAAAATTTCCCTTGTCATGCTTTCCCTGGAAGCTAATGAGATGTGTTCCACTAAAGCCAGGGTTGTGGCCCAGAGACCTGAGATCCAGCTCAGGAGAGAGGCAGGGATGCTCCCCCAGATGCTGGGAGGTGAGTCTCAGATGACAGCTGAGTAGCAGACGCAGGGAGCAACATCCACATGGAACAGGAGCACAGGGAGAGCTCCAAGGAGAATGTCTCCAAGCAGGGGAGGCCTGTATTCGTTGTTATACCCCAAGTGTTTAATCACACGGAGAGCAGACTTTCAATTCTATAGCAGAGTTTAGGACTAACTTGGTGATAACGACGTAGAAGACTAAGAAACAGAAAAACCATCACTGTATAAGAAAGGAAATATAAGCATATCCATGGCTGCTTCAGCCGTGAGTAACATTTGTTCAGGCATAATTTATAAACGCTGAATGATAATTGAAATGTAAAGAACAATGTAACCCTCTTGAGAGGAGGGGGGAGAAGGAACCAGGCTCCAAGGAGTGTCTGAATTCGCCCTTGCCAGGAGCACCCACCTGAGCCAGCCCAACCAGCCTTCCTTCCCTGTTGGCTCTTTAAAAATTAGTTCATGGCCCTAACTGGTTTGGCTCAGTGGATAGAGCATTGACCTACGGACTGAAGGGTCCCAAGTTTGATTCCAGTCAAGAGCATGTATCTTGGTTGCGGGCTCGATCTCCAGTCCTGGTTGGGTGTGTGCAGGAGGCAACCAATCGATGTGTCTCTCTCACATAGATGTTTCTTTCTCTGTTTTTTTATTTTTTTTAAAAAGCCAGTCAACATTAATCATTTAAAAACAAATCCTCAGGTAAGGATTTACCAAAAAAAAAAAAAAAACAACAAAAAAACCCCAACCTTAAAAATAATTTGCTCATGTATTCACGCATGCATAGTACTTATTACTAGAATGAGACAGAGTTCAGAAAAGACTCTATGCCTTTTTTTCATTTTCACTGATGTCAGTGCTGAGTACCCTTATTCATATAAATACAGAGGTGGAACTGGGGGGAGATTCATTACAGCACTTCCCCCAGTTCTTTGAACTGCTTTCAAGTTTATGTCAAAACTCACAAAGGAATATATCATCAAATAACTAACATTAAAACTTTAAACAGTTCCCTCTGAGTGTAATACTCCAAGTGTTAAAATATTTCCTAATTAAGTTAAAAATTTTCCAGATTGAATAAAGATTATACTTATAGTATTATATATTTTATCAAAGTATCATTTTATGTATTAAAATTTTGATAAGTACTTACTTATTAAACATAGAAGAGTTAAGAAATGTACTTCCAAAATGCTACTTTTAATTATTTGCTTTCAAAAATAAATCAAAGCAGGCATTATGGTCACAGGAAAATTTTTGAAGTTTTTGGTGATGAATGAATATTTAAGTATTTTATAATAGGACTAGAGGCCTGATGCACCAAGATTCGTGCAAGAATGGGCCTTCCTTCCCCTGGCTGCCGGCACTGCCTTCACTCCGCCTGGAGCCGCTTTTCCGCCTTCCTATGCTGCCCAGAGGCCCAGAGCGGCTGGGGCGGTGCGGAAGCCTGCATCATCACCATGGCGACAACACAAGCGTCCTGCCCTGCCCCCAGCCACTCTGTGCCTGCATATGCAAATTAACCCGCCATCTTTGTTGGGTTAATTTTGCATACTCACTCCTGATTGGCTGGTGGGTGTTGCGAAGGTATGGTCAATTTGCATATTTCTCTTTTATTAGTGTAGATAACGTTATTGAGAAAACAATAAAATAGGGGCGCTGGCTGCTGGGGCTTGGAGCTGGGAGGTGGGTGTTCTGGGAGTTAGCGGTTTTTGGCTGAGGAGTCAAGGCTGGGGACCTGGGGTCCTAGAGTAACCCCTCTCTGCACCCAGCTTCTCTACCCAGGACCTTAGGCCTCAGTTTCTTCTCAATATGCCTTTTATAATTAAAAAAAAATTTTTTTTATTGATTTCAGAGAGGAAGGGAGAGGGACAGAGAGATGGAAACATCAGTGATGAGAGAGACTCCTTGATTGGCTGCCTCTTGCATGCCCCACACAGGGGATTGAGCCTGCAACCCAGACATGTGCCCTTGACTGGAATCAAACCTGGGACCCTTCAGTCCACAGGCCGATGCTCTATCCACTGAGCCAAACCACCCAGGGCCTCAATATGGCTTTTAAAAATGTTTCTGGAAAATAGACATTGCTCTGTTTGGCCATTATTCCACATTATTTTTTCCATATGTCCCTATTATTTTATTATCCCTTCTGTTGCTGAGAGCATTTAACTGTCACAAGAACCGTACTGGCTGCCAGAGGGACAGTTCCCCAGGTGTTTTAAGAGCTCAAGGCCATGTGCCTCCTGGCAGGTCCCCTCCATTCTGCTCAAGACAAGGGCCTGCACAGGGGCGCAAAGAGCACCTTACACCTTATACCTTAGGATCTCAGGTTTCCAACCTGGGCTCTCAGAACCTCAGGGGGGAAACCTGGATGCAGCCCCTCTCGGAATCAGAAGTGCTTGCCTCCCTGTGGAAGATCGCAATGAAACGGAGATGTTAGGATGCTGGGAAACAAAAGGCAGAAGTTGGCCCAACTGTTCTCCCACCTTGTATTCCTTATCGAAACTTAGAGCTAATTAAGTAGAGAACATTTTCTAATAATAAACTCAATGTCAGCAATGTGGCTTTAGCAAAATAGAATGTCATCAAATTATTGTTTCTATCCTTGAGGTGCTTATTTAAAAAATAAATCAATTATTAGTTTTTTTATTTTTGTTGGTTTTATTGTTGAACATTTATTTTGGTTTTATATAGCCTAGGGCATATGTTGTATGTGTGCACTTAATATAAAAATAATTTAAATTCACACAGGGGGTCAACTAATTTTTTTTCTTTGAAAGGGGTCTGTTCTTCACTTAAATTTGAGAAACACTGCCTTTTTTTTTTTCTTTTCTCTTCCAGACTGAGCTGGGGGTATTGCACACACCACCACCACCACCACCACCACCAGAAACACTGCTTTAAAGGTATCCTCAGGACAGACTTTGGAGAGTAGCTATAAGGAGAAAAGGAAAACCAGGCCTGGATCAGGCATGGTCCGTGTAAGTGCCAGTCCAGCAGAGGGACCTGAACAGGCACCCTTCTGGGAATGTATAAGGGGGTGACTGTGCCATCGCCCTGAAGTACTGGTGGCTCTCAGCTGCAACTGACAGAAATCTCAACTCAGACCCAGGGGGCATGTCCTGGCTCTGGGAGGGGCCTGGGCCAGCTGGAGTCTCTGGGCTGTCCTAAGGATGCTTCCCTCTTGTGCCCTACTCCCCCCTGCATCTTTCCACTGGGGCTTGGGGACAAAGCCCCAGTTTAACATCTTTCCATATCGGCACCCCCAACTGAAGACACCTTTTTTTTATGTCACTGTCTATACCCGGCCCAGCACATGTGGACCAGCCTGTGTCCAGGGAAGGGCCCCAGCTTGAATCCTGTGCCCACCTACGGCCAAGGAGAGGGGCTGGCACTACCAAAAGGGGATGGAGGGGAGACTGCTGGCCAAAAACAACAGCCCCATCCTCCTCCATCTCGCAGTGTTTCCTTAAGCTCCAGACCCCAGCAATCCCAGGTCCTGACAGGAGTGATGCCCTGTGAAAGTGTTTCAGAAAAGTTATTCTGACATTTGTTGAAATGGTAACGAAGTCTTTACTCAAGACTATTGTGATAAGAGAAAGAGATCAGGCTCACCTCTGAATACAGCAAAGACAGTGGGGATTTACTTATAGGAGCAGGTGAGGGGCCAGTGGATGGAAAATTACCAAGAGGGGCCTTCAAGGTAGGAAGATTCTTGCTAAGCTCCGAATAGGATTTTTTCTTGTTGTGTATTGTTTTAATATGATTTCAAATCCACTTGTTTTTGACTTAAGGGAAAGTGTCTTAACCCTCTTGTTTATGACATAGACAAAAACAATGGTTTCGATATAAAAATGAAGTTGTGACAGGGTGTCATCATTCTACATCTGTTGTCATTGATAAGCAGTCAGCAGCCAGGCTTCAGAGGGGCCCTGATGGGGGCTTACTCATAAGAAACACGTGGAGAAGCAACTACGGCCAGGGGGCACCTAGACTGTAAATACTGAGAGTTGGTGAGCACTAGTGAAAGCTTGCATTTGGGTAAGGTGACCCTTCACTCACCTAACAGCCTCCGAAGACCTTTGGAACGTTTAGCTCCTGCCAGAGCCAAGGCAACTCTTTGGTGGGCAGTGGCGAAAAGCCACGCAGCATCCCCATGGAGGAGGCAGCCTGCCTGCCAACTCTGGCATCTTTGTTTCCTAGCAGCATGCTCCAGCAACAGGGGACTTTTACTTTTGTGCTGGATGGATCAATCAGCTCTTGGTTGGCCATTGCCTCTCCTGAGTGCCTCCTCATTTTAAAAGGTACACCTCATACTAAATTTGGATTTTATTTCCTCAGCTCCCCTGGCCTGGAACACTAGTAATCTGTCATTTGTTTGGAGCATTTCTTTATTTTGGCTTATTAAGAGATATTATCGCAGCAGCAATCCCGAGAAAGAAGAACAAAGTTGGAGGAATCACAATACCAGATTTCAAGTTATACTATTGTATACCACTGTTCTCAAAACTGCCTGGTACTGGCACAAGGACATATAGACCAATAGAACAGAACCCAGAACCCAGAAATCAACCCAAGCCATTATGCTCAATTAATATTTGACAAAGGAGG
>NW_005359397.1:2074600-2099491 GCF_000412655.1 Myotis brandtii | reverse complement strand
CCAGTCAGAGAAAGATAAATATCACATGATCTCACTCATTTGTGGAATATAATGAACAACATAAACTGATGAACAAAAATAGAGCCAGAGACATAGAAGCATCGAACAGACTGTCCAACTAAGAGGGAAGGCGGGGAGGGGGGTAGTGGGAGCGGGAGGGGAGAGAAGAGTAAGAGATCAACCAAAGGACTTGTATGCATGCATATGAGCATAACCAATGGACACAGACAGTAGGGGGTTGAGGGCATGTGCTGGGTGGGTGGGAGCAGCTGAGGAGAGGTCAATGGGGGGAAAAGGAAATTTATGTAAGACTTTAAACAATAAAGAATTTAAATTAAAGAGAGAGAGAGAGAGTGTGTGTGTGTGTGTGTGAGAGAGAGAGAGAGAGAGAGAGAGCGACTGATTATCATGCACGAGACTGGCTTGTGAAATTATTATAATTCCCACAGCAAACCTGTGCAAAAACAGAATCAGTCTCTGAGTATAACTTTTCTTGCTGATACTGGGGACTCAGCAAGGATGGACACGGAAGGCCCAGATGGAGGCCTAGTTGAGAACAGGGCTCACAGAAGCTTAAGTAAAGTTTGGTAAAGGAGAGAGTCTTTGTCAGAAGAGCTGCCCAAACTATGGCTTGGGGACAAGAAGGCTTGGCAGAGAGGAGTGTCTGGTGTCCACTGTTGGACGGCATCATCAACTGCAGAGAAACATTTCTAGCTGAGAACAGCCCTGTGGAGGTCTTGGGGCTGCCCTGGGGCTGCGGGGATGTAAGGGAGGAAACATAATTGTCCCTCTGTTGGTGGCAGCGAGAAGAATAGCACCACGTGTTAGACCCATAGGGCCAGACCAGACGTGGGTTTAGCAACCTCAGTACTTGAGTTCTGACTAAAAAAAAATTCAGAGCCAACACTCAAACTATAAGAGAAAGTTTATTTAGAAAGTCACAGAGGTAGAAGAAGTGAGCAGTAGAAGAAATGGGCTCAGGAAACAAGTTACAGAGGCAAAAGAAGGGGCCCTTGGAGCTTAAGGGAGAGAAGGACAAAGGTAAGGCTCCTAGTGGGGAGAGAGGCTGGGGAAGGTAAAGGCGTGGGGGTGCTCCTGAGAGGGAGAGCATGCCGGGTCCTCCATCCTAAGGGTTTAGGGGTGGAGATTTTAGGGGAGGTTCAAGGGAGGATCTCAATAGACTATTCATCAGCTTTCCAGGTGTGCTCTTTCGGTCTGTGGTCTCCACTGATTGGTCGGTGCCAGGGCAGGGTCATTAGTCAATGCAGCTGGTCCTGATGTCAGCCTGTGGCATCGCTTGTCAGGTTTTACTGCTTTTCTGGGCCTGGACCTAAAACACAACTGAGCCCTACATGTATTTGATGTGGGCTAGACCCTCATTTGGTGGTGGTGGGGGTGGGGGTGGGGCTTAAAAAATGCTTAAGGGCTATTTTTTGGTACCCTTGTTTGTTCCCCCTCTAAAGAGGTCTACCCAAATAACTAGCAACATGCCAGGGGAGGAAAAGTTAGGGAAGGAACCCAACCTGATATGTTAGGAGGGGAAAGATTACCCTGGGGGCGAGGTCCTTGTTTTCCCAGCTTTGCCATCGCTAGGCATCTGGTGGGGCTTTCCACCCTGGTGACCTTCTGTACCTGGCCCATCCGTCCTTGCTCTGCTCATGTCTGCCTAACTGTCTACCACACTTCTGCCTTTCTAGGTTCTGTGGGAGACCCCCCTGTAATAAAAGACAGATAGACAAGAGAAAAACAGAGGTTTACTAACAGGCACACCTCTTGTACACTTGGGAGACACCCAGAAAAACTGAGTAAAGTTTCCTCCAAATGGCCCAAGCCACCACCTTAAATGGCATCTCCAGCTAAAGACCAAAGAAAGATGTTGGTGGGTGGGGAGTCCAGCTCTGGGAGGTTCTCAGGAAACGGGACAAAGTTGTTATGAAGGTTTGAGTCACTAATGAGAGTTTCTTATGCTTAGAGTCCTCCTTCTCCTCCAGGTACTGAGGGGCACCCTTGCAAATGGAGATTTCCCTTAGAAATGGAAATAAATGTCCCTAACCAAATAGTAATTGCTGCTCTGATTTTAGAGCTTCTCCAGTGTCTGCTCTCTCTTAGAAATAATTGAAACTGGACACTAACCAGACACACTAATCATGCTTGTCTTTCCTTGGTGACAAGTTTTCTTAAGTATCTTGCAGAACACAACAGGAAGCAGTACCTTAGCTCTTCCCCAGGGTCAACTGTGACCGGCTAATGTTAGCTGTGCGGATGGAAAAAAAGGGGGTTCTATGGAAAGTAACCTCACAGGGTGATCTGATCATAAATTCCTAACTGGGAGGTATGGTGGGTAGTCAGTCACGCCCCAGGCCTCTAACTTCTTTAGTGAAAGGTTTTGAGCCAGCCCTGTCCATTGTTCTTGTGCACCTAGGTTAGCACACCTTTGAAATAAGCTTCGACAACCCTCATCACATAATCTAGTTAACTGTCCGGTAAAACAATCCCCACCTTCTCTCCCACCCTCACGTAATCTTCCTTACGTTCCCTCTTGAATTTCAAATGCCTAAGAGAAACTGTCATCCTGGGGAGCATTTGAGACCTTGCTCCCCAGCATCTCATCAGTTCGGCTCAAATAAACTCTTGTGACCATTCTTTACAGCTTTGAAGTTTTCTTATGTCAAGAGCTGAAGCCAGTCTAGTCAAACTGCGTCTGCACAGTTGGCAATGGAACGACTGATGTGACTTCGAGAGCTCAGCAGAACCAAATGTCACACCCCTGGGAACTAGCGTGAAGACTCGGTCCCCGAGGACCCTCTTCCAAAGTGATGGGTGCCTGAAACTGTTGCCCAGCCAGGAGGAAAACCAACACCACAGGGAATGCATGATTTCAACCAATCAAACCCGGCCAAACTGGAATTCCTCTGTGCTTTCTCCTGATCTTCTTATACCTTACCTTCACTGGCTAAGTTCCAGAATCATCCAATCAGATCCTCCCAAATTAGAATTTCTGAATATGTACAACCTTTTCTTAACATCACCTCTTAACACTTATCTCGATTTGTCAGGGAGACAAACTTGAGTTTTGTTTCCTGTCTCCTTGTCTGGCAGCCTTGCAATTATGTTCTTTTCTCTACAAAAGACTGTTGCCTTGTTATTTGGTCTCTCTGTTGTACAGCAGGCAACGGGCCCACTTGGCATGATTGGTTACATTCTCAGCTCAAAATAATCCTTATGCCAAAGGCCTATTTTGGGGTGACATTCTGCTCCCCTTCAGGGGAAACCTCTGAAAGTATTCAAAACTAAAGCAAAAGATTACTGCATAGCTGTTTAAACTCTTGTGGGATCACTGTCTGGCAAGCGTCAGGTCATCTGCTGCTCCACAGAAATGTCACCTGGTTTGCTATATTATTGACATGCTGTCAAATACTGATCACATTGTGACAGTAGATATTGACGTGCAGATGACCAAGATGTTGTAAGGGTTTCTATCCAGTGGTTATGGTTTTCTTGCCTGTGGACACCATTTATTTCTGGACCTCGTTAGCAATCTCATCTCTGCAATTCTTTCTTTCACTGGTTATACACACTGGCTTCGTTTTAAAACATTTCATTGCTTAGGCAACAGATCTGAACAAGTGTTTGCCAACCAGTTTATGCAAATACGCCAACAAAGCTCTAGTAACAGTCTCTCCCAGGATGATCTGAGCATCTGCCTGCGGAAGAGTTAAAACACGGTCAAAAACACTGCCCACCCAGGGTGCTGTGAGAATGTCCTGGGCCCACAAGTCCCAATCTCAGCAAGGACAGTGGGGAGAGACTTCCATATCTCACCCCGCCTTAACATATTGATTCAAATATTCAAAAAAGCCTGGGGCAGGGACGGAGGAAGACAGCCTGGTAGATTGCTCTGCTGAGCATCCATTAGCATTTCAAAACGTGTCAAGTTGCTGGCAGACCTTTTTTTAATTGCTGCTAATCAGAGGTTCCCAGTGGGACCACGGAGGTATTCTTGGGTGTAAATCCCCTGCAAGAAAAATAGTGTCCAAAGAGAAAATGAGGGGGTGGGGTGATGCTTCAGCCATAAATACAAAAGGGCACCGATTTCAGACTCTTTACAGCTTGATTCCCTCACAAAGCATGAGTTTTCCATCCACCAGGGAGCCCAGCCCCAGGGTGGCCACGTTCCTTTAACATCTGGGCAGGTAATGCAGAAACAACACCAAATGCTGAGAAAAAACCATATGCATTCGTGTCTCTGCTGTCATCTTATTGTATTCTTTTAAAGGAAACGGAGCCCATAACATCACGCCCTTTCCATTCGCGAGGATATTTTCCCTCTGAGCAGTTCAGGGCAGGCGGCGGCAGGAGACGTAGAGCTGTTATGACTTACCCAGCGTGGAAACAAACAGACTTCCCGGAGGAGAACGGCGGAGGCTATTTATTCAGAGCTTGCTCCGGGGAGGGAGCCAGGCAGCCACTGTCACTCGGGGTTTGGCAGAGACTCAAAGGCAGGCAGGGGAGTGGAACGCTTTATAGTGGAAAAAGGAAGGATCCAGGGTGCTGTGGCTGGAGGTGGTTGACATGGGGACGCTGGAGGGGGGCTGACTAAAAGTGGGGCATCCTATGGGGTTGTTTGGGGAGCTTGTTTGGCTTTCTCTGGTTGGTCCTGAGTTGGGGGGGGGGCATAAAAATAAAATAAAAAAGAAGGGAAGCTGCCATAGACATCCAAGCGCTGACCCTTTAGGACTGGTTGCTGCAGAGGTTGTAGGTCAGTTTCACTGTCCCATAGGTCTGGCCATTGCCTGTCTGTGTCGGTCTCTCCCCGGGGCTGTGTTTATCATAACAACCAAGATCAAGCAGAGGAAACGATTTGCTTTGGACCAAGGTAAGGGCCCCTGCAAATCTGGAGCAGAACCAGCAACCAGTTTCGTGTAAACAAGACTATAAACGGAGCCCTTTAAAATGGAGCTGGAGCTACCGCGCCAGAGGAACAGCCTTGCGTATCTCACACCTCAACCTTAGAATGCTAAAAACCGGGCAAAGTGACCTCTGGACAGGTCCGGGGCAACCTTATTTCCCAAAGAGCTGGTGGCAAAGATAAGAAGAAAGCAGTTATTAAGATACAGGACTGATGACTACTGGGTTGATAATTAAAGGCATTGTTCAGAATTAACAATGTTCACGATGTTAGCTCATCCGCACCAATAGAAATGCCTGGCTTCTAAGGATGTAATTGCCCCCCTCCCATCTCTCATAAAGACCCATCCTCTCTGTTACCTAATGGGAGCATTATTTGGGCTTCTACCTGAATTAATGATGCCCAAACAGCTGCTCTTATTGATCTCAAATAAATCCTTGTTTGCCTCTCACTTTGAAAGGCCTTTTGCTTTTAGGTTAACATTAGGGCCACCTATTATTACACATGAAACCGCACTCGGGGAGCCAGGGCTCCCAGTCCCACTGTCACGGGGAAGACAGGCTCCTGGGGCCGCCTGCCGCTATGTAGTGGGACAGGCTGGGTGACTGGCTGTGGTCCCAGGGTCTGAGGGTGCACGGCTGCCGGAGCCTCTCCATGGCAGCCAGATGCTTCCTTAGAAGCCCTCTTCTCAGAGGGCACGGTGGGGGGGAATGCCCGTTCACTGGTCAGAGCCAGGAGAGGGGGAGACACCTACGTGATGGGTCAGGCTCGAGGGGTGGGCCGCTATGGGGCGGAAAGCTGACCCACTCCCGATGGTCCCCTGACCACGCTATGAGGGAGACAGAGCTGTGAAAAGGTCCGGCGATGAAAGACGGATCAATCAACAGAAGACATGGACCAAGGAGAGCAAGAAAAGCAGAATAACTGCGTCACCACAGTTCACTGGGTGGGAAGGCTCAGGCTGCTCAGAGCAATACAATGGTGGGTGGAAGAGGGGCCCCGCAGCGGCTGTTCTCAGCTGCCCAGAGAGACAGATTGTCCAAAGGAACCGCGGTCCTTTCTTACCCTTTTCTCCACGCGGAGAAATGCTCTTGCTTCCCTTGCACTCCAAGTTGGCGTGTTTGGCAAAATATCTTTCTCATGTACCTCCTTCCCTGCAGCCCCTGGAGCTGGGCTCCCAGGCAAGAGCGGAGATGTGAGGTCAGTGTGGCCCATCCTAGAAACCCTATCCTGCGGCATGTGTCTGCTCTGCAGCTGAAGGAAACCTGGCCCTTGAGACCAAGTGGGAAGGTCTTTGGATCTAGTCAGGAGTTGACCTGGGTGTTGGGTGACCCTGGCCAACGCACTTAAACTTGTGGTGTTTATTTTAGAACCTGTCCAATTGGGGATGCCACCCCTGTCCGAGCCAGGTCGCACTCTCGTTCCTTTTAATGCGGCGTGATAGGAAGCTGGGACTCTGAGAGACAGGCAACAGACAAGGGGCTCCCATCTCCCATCCTAGGAAAGGCAAGTCCGAGAAAATCCACACAGTATCTGGTTACAACTTCCTCTGTCTGAATGTGAGACTCTACACTTGGCCAAGTGCCCTGGCTTGTCTCTGGGAACAGAAAAAGAGAGAGAGGGCTACCCCTGAGGCTGTGCCCCTGCCACCTTTCCTGGGGCAAAGGATCCCAACTTATTTCAGGCTCTTTCTTCAAGGCCGAAATTCTGGGTTAAAGGTGACGTTTAATCAGAATGCTCTTCCCTCCTGTGGGGCAGACATAGTCAGACACACGTCTCCATAGTCTTGACTACAAATGTTTTCCAACAAGCAAGCATAATTTCTAGACAAAGAGGGAAAATAAACCGGAAATGTGCAAAATTACATGTACTTTTCCTTGTTGCAGATCCACAGTACATGCCTTGGACAAGTAATGCATCCATCATCATACAGTCGCTTAAGAAAAAGACAATTGTTCTATTCGTCCCCCCTGCTGCCAATGAGCAAGAAAAATCTCCATCACCGAAAAGCAGATTTCTCCCCCAGGGTTTCCCTAAATAGTGCAGAGTCTCTACCAGTCAAATCTAGCACCAACTTGGTCTGCGTTTGCATTCATCTTTGTGATGAACAGAATTCTCTTTCTTGGAAACAGGAGATGTGTATTGACTAAGGAAAGACAAGGCTCTTGCTTAGGTTTGGGGGTGAGAGAAAAGAAGGGCAAGAATAAAAGACCAACATTTTCTTCTTGCCAGGAGTAAAGCTTTTGATCTGCCAAAGCGAGAAGCTTATCAAAGAAGGGAAAGTGGCCCACAGAGCTGTGGAACTGAACCTACAGGGGACACGATCGTGGGGTGAGGGCTGAGCCAGCTTCTCGGTGTCCCCTTAATATGACCCCCCCTCTACCCGGGAGCTCACAGGGTCTCCTCGAAGCTGACCCCATGGCCACCGCCAGCCAGTGTAGGGACTTGTTCAGAGTCGCACTCTGACCCAGAGACTGTGGTCACCGTCCATCTTGGCTTGCCCCATAGATGGTTATTCCAGGAAAGATCAATTTGGGGCCCATCTTTTGAAGAGTTCTGGAGGCAGCAGTATGCAAAGTTGTCCTAGTGTCCTAGAAACATGTCCAGTGGCTGTGCCAGGACCCTGCAGGCCCGTGTGAGCTGCTGCTTGTGACCAGTGACCTGGAAGAAGGCCCAAAGGATCTGGGCATCAGCCAGCAGATGCTGCGCCAGGAGGAGGGACAGCAGGGTGGCTGCATCTGGAAACTCTTATCACCCCATAGACCTGCTAAGATGAAATTCAACAGGGGCAAATTCGAGGTCTGTGTGTGAGCTCAAGTGCAAGCCAAATCCCTGAGAAAGATAGTCCAAAATTCAACTTCTCTTCTACACTTTGACTAGAGTCTTGGTGGATTTGTGCAGAATCTGGGGGCTAAGCAAAACATAGAAATGACCTAGCCCAACCAGTCACTGTACAGATAAGGGCCCAGGGGCCCAGAGAGACTGTGACCTCATTGAGACTTGAAATTCAGCCCTCCCCAAGCCTGACGGGTGTGGTAACACTGTCGGTGCATGTCTGGTGCCGGGTCTGGCACCAGCACACAGCAGTGTTTGAGAGTACAAGCAGTGGCCCCAGTTCTGTCACTCACATGCCATGAAATGTGCACAAGCTATTATCCTGTTTCATCATCTGAAAATCGGGTAAGAAAAAGTCAGTGACAGATCACAGCAAGTTTTCAATAAATGTTAGATATTTGTATGCTGTGTTTAGTACTTTCTGGAACTCTTCATGTAAACAAACATAGATGTAAGTTTAGAAATAGATATATTTTTTCACAAGCTATTTAATGTGTTTCCTCGTCTGAGAATGCAGTACAAAGTCAGTGTGTGTGTGTGTGTGTGTGTGCGCGCGCGCGTGCGCACGCATATAACATTTATATAGTTTTAAAATGTATATATACAACTATTGGATGAAAAGGACCGAGGATCTGACTTTGAAAATAGTCCTTTAGAAAAACTGCAGGTTTCGGCTGAGTACAAATCCAGCAGGAACTAAAGATGTGACCAGGCTGCTAACCAAGCTAATGACACTCCAGGCTCCATTAGAATTATCAAGAGAGGAAACAGCCTTAGTGTTTTTTGCGTTAATCAGACCATGTTTAGACCATTGTTCCCAACTGCAAATCACAGCGCTGTTACCAAGCTGACATCCAGGATGCGGGGAAACTGAAACCTTGCCTGTAAGGGAAACTGAGGCAATGTGGAGCACTCAGCCAGAGAACGCTTGACGCCTGGGTGGGATATGATGCAGTGTACAAAGCGTGTCATGAGGATGACAGCAATTCAAACAGTGAAACCCGGGCAGTAGATGGAAGTTAAAGGGATGGCTATTTCACCTCGATACAGGGATGACATTTTCAGCAATCACAGATATTCACGACACAGTTGTCCACGCTGTACGGGAAGTTCCCCAGCACGAAGAGTGTGAGTGGTAACCAGCTGTTGTAAAAGGGCTCTTGCATTTGGTAGTTGGAAACCTCGATACAAGGATGACATTTTCAGCAATCACAGATATTCACGACACAGTTGTCCACGCTGTATGGGAAGTTCCCCAGCACGGAGAGTGTGAGCGGTAACTAGCTGTTGTTGTAAAAGGGCTCTTGCATTTGGTAGTTGGAAATGATAATATCTACTGTTGTTATCCCTAATTCTTACAATAATTCTTTAAGGTAAGACATATGTCTTCATTTTTACAGTCAAGAACACTGAGGCTCTAAGAGGTTATTTGCAAACCCATACACCTATTAACTGGATGAACCAAGATTCCAATCCAGATCTGATTCTGAATTGCACATTCATTCCATGAGGTCATGATGCCGGCTTTTCAGTTCATGTCCCCCCATTTCCACCTGTTCATCCTGTTCCACCTGGTTAGTCAGGTCAGAACTCAATGCAGAATAGCAAAGTCCCTCATTGCAATTCCACCTCTGATCAAGTTTGCTTACATTTTCTGAAAGAATCTGTAGGCTCTGGCCAGTGTGGCTCAGTTGGTTGGGTGTTGTCCTGTGCACCAAAAGGTTGCCAGTTCGATTCCTGGTCAGGGCACATGCCTGGGTTTCAGACTCAATCCCTGGTAGAGGGCATGCTTTTTATTTTTTTCTCTCTCTCGCTCTCTCTCTCTCTCTCTCTCTCTCTCTCTCTCTCTCTCTCTCTCCTTCCTTCCTCTAGCTAAAAAATATCAATTAAAAGGACCAAACAAACGCATAGGACCCTTAGAAAGGAAAATGCAAAGAAAGAAATATCCATAAGAGTTAAATTTCTTGAATAGAAATACAAACACAGTGCCTTAAGTGGAAAACAAAATATATTTCTTATTTTTTAAATATATTTTTATTGATCTCAGAGAGGAAGGGAGAGGGAAAGAGAGGGAGAAACATCAATGATGAGAGAGAATCATTGATTGGCTGCCCTCTGCACACCCCCTACTGGGGGTTGAGCCTGTAACTGGGCATGTGCCCTTGACTGGAATCAAACTCGGGACCCTTCAGTCCACAGGCTGATGCTCTATCCACTGACCCAAACCAGGCAGGGAAAAACATATTTCTTAAAAACCAAAACAAACACAGGTCTGGATTGGCAGTGGCCTCCGCAGAGTAAAACCAACATACACCCCCCTTCTCTTGGGCATGTGCCCTTGACTGGAATCAAACTCGGGACCCTTCAGTCCACAGGCTGATGCTCTATCCACTGACCCAAACCAGCCAGGGAAAAACATATTTCTTAAAAACCAAAACAAACACAGGTCTGGATTGGCAGTGGCCTCCGCAGAGTAAAACCACACCACACCATGTCCCTTCTCTTTGCACAGCCACCACACCATGTCCCTTCTCTTTGCACAGCCACCACACTGGTCCTTTCTCTTTGCAGAGCCACCGTTCAGGCGCCTGCTGCTGAGTGGATGAGACCCTAAAGCTCGCCTGGGAGGAGGTGCCAGGACTGTCAGTGTCGCAGAGTTCACAGCAACAGCTCAGCGAGGAAACCCAGGGCTTCGAGGGATGTCAGAGCAGGAGGTTCCTGGTGATCACACGGCCTTTCCTTCCCATTTTACAGGTGAAGACACTGACGCCTGGAGAGGTAGAGGGGCTCTCCCAGGCCCCGAGTGAGTCGGTCTGAGACTCTGGGACTGGACGCAGGGCCTGCACGCTGCGCCAGGGGAGCTGTATCACAGCAGCAGAGGCCAGCCCCACCCGGCGCTAGTGAACATCGGTGGGCCTTTCCAATGCGCCACAGGATAATCTACTGTGCACACATGACTGAACTGCACTACAATTGTTGTTTATTTGCATTTTATCCATTTCTCTCTACGTATCTTCGTATATTTGTATAACAGCTTTATTAAAATATAATTCCCATACCATACCAGGCACTCACCCTACCACACACACACACACAGAGACCACATTTTACCCACCATGATGCCCTACACACACACACACACACACACACACACAGACCACATTTTACCCACCATGATGCCCCCTCAGGCTGAATAGTTAGGGTGAGGGATTTAAACCCCTGACCTGTGCGTCTCTAAGGACCTCCAACCTGTGTGCCCTTTGGCTTTCTGGCCATAACCCTGGGTAAGCTGAGTCCCACTGCTGCACAAGGGACAGCCCACCCTAACCCCAGCCCACCGCTGAGTCATTCTGATTCTAGCTCCATCGCTAGGTCCTGTCCTGCGGGTGGATCTGCATGGAGCTTGTCTTAGTTTCTGTTGCTACTGTAACAGATCATCACAAACCCAGTGACTTCATACAGACTGGTTACCTCACAGCTGTGAGCTGTGAGGCTCACGCAGGCCTCCCTGGGTCAGAGTCAAGGTGTCAGCAGGGCTGGGTTCCCCCTGGGAGCTCCAGGGAGCACCATTTCCTTCCAGAGGCTGCTGCAGCCCTTGGCTTGTATCCCACCTTCCCCATCTTCAAAGTCAGCAAGAGAAGTTGATGCCTTCTTATATGACATCGCTCTGACCTTCTCTTCCACTCTGAAGGACCCCTGTGATTACCCGGGGCCCGCTAGGATAATTCACAACACTCTCCCGATGTGAAGGTCAGTTAATTTGCCACCTTAATTCCATCAACCTTAGCTCTCCTTTGCCGTATAACATAACATATTCACAGGTACCTGGGATTAGAATGTGTATATCTTTGGGGGCCCATTATTTTGCCTAACACAGAGCTCAGCTGACACTGAGTGAGGCTCTTACTGTGTTTGAGGACCTGTGCTGGGCCCTTCCTGTGCCCCAGAGGAAGTAAAAACAGCGCAGAGACCATGTATGATACACATCTTTACATAGACAAGAGGCATGCACACACTTATGTGCACACACACACAGATAGCAGGCCAGGGTGCAGGATACATTATCCAGAGCACCAGGAGGGGGAGAGAAGATGAGCTTTGAGGAGCCCATTTTACCTGAATCTGGGACCCGGGACTTGGTGACTTTAAGAAAGCAATCGCAGCAGAGCCATTTTGATGGTGATAGAATGGAACAGAGATAAGGACTGAAGAGGAAGCAGGAGAACCGAGGTCTGGTGAGCGCCCTGGCAGGAAAGCATAAAGGAACGGCTGCAGCAGGAGCCTTTTACCCAACTGTTGGTTCCTTCCGACTTTTCCAAGATCGTGACCCCACAGCCTAATAGACTGGGCACCTGGGAATGCGACTGGGTGACAGGTTCGCTGGAACCTAAGCAGGGCAAGGAAGAGGACAGCTCCCTGACCGCCCAGGGGACACGCGGCTCTCCCACACCATCACGCGACCTGATGCTCGCCTGCATCCCCTCTGCAGAAAGGACCTACTTTGCTGCATGTGTCAGGGTCCCAGCCGCTCAAAAGGGTCACTGAAGCGAGTTTAAAGAAGGGACTGTTTACAGAGGGAGGGTGCAGTGAAGGGTGCTGAGAAGCAGGGAGAAGCACCGAGGGATATAGAAAACGTCATTAAACCCTAAGCCTGGAAGGGGAAGGGAGGGAGCTGTGGCTGGAACCCAGGAGAGCTGCAGGAAAGGGTCTGCCGATAAGGGCTGTGCAGGGCTGGGTGCAGGGCTGGAAGGGGTGTTCCCACCTCTTCCCCTTAGCACCCTCTGATCTATCGCTGGTGCTTCCCACGGGCGGTTCCCATCAGAATCCAGGGGCAAGAACCCCCAGCTGATGCAGCCCACAGAAGTCAGCCTCTGGGGGCACAGAGCCTCGCCATGTCCAGCCCTCCCCACCCTGCTCTGCCCCTGTCCCCAGCAATTCTAGAAATAACTGGATGTGGTGAGGCTCTCGCAGAGACGGCAGACACACACAGTTTCCATCACTTTAACTAGAACCCAGGGCCCTGACAGCAATAGAAGGGAGCTGCCAGAGCAAAGGGAGAAAGAAAGGCAACGGAGAGAGAAAAGGCAGGGTTGGGAGGCAATAGGAGCGGAGTGGGGGAAGCTCTCCGCTGTCAAACGAGGCGCTGCGCCTTTGCTTAAAAATCGGAGCATGGAGCTGTTTGTCTAACACCCGGAGCACCTCACCAGCCCACATCTGCCGTCATTTTGGATGAGCTCACGGAGCCATCCGTGCCGCTCCTGGGCCCGTTTGTGGTTCTATTAAAGCGCTTTTTAATTGCCACATTTTCCGAGGCAGAGAAAGCCTAATCTGAATGCAGCTTTAACACCAACAGCAATCAGCAGAGATCCATCAATTAGCATCCGACGTTAAGCAACGCAGAACGTTCTCCAAGGCTCAGAGGGCCTCTCCACACCTGAACATCCTACAGGGTTCATTCTTTCCTGTTTGAATAATATGCGGGGCTCTTGACTCACGGTCTTGACTGACAGACAGCTTTTCTCAGCCGCCAAAAGAATAACCAATTTTCTACTGTAGCGCTTTTCTAATGCAAACAGAACAGCTCCAACAAAGCTTTTTACTCTGGTACTCACAGCTTTTTTTTTTTTTTAAAAGGAAAAAAGGATCGGCTTCAAACCACTAATTATAATTTATTATAACAATACTTCCCAGGAAGCAGAGTTCTTGCTATAATTAACTGCTGAGGAGTAGGATGAAACAACTGTTTATTTCATTTCAAGCTACTTGTTCAGAATTTGTCACCCCTTGCAACTTAACTCGCAATCAAATCTAAATTCCAAATGTTATGGGAGCACTGTCAACTTTGGGCTGAATACTCAGTGATTTTCTCTCTCTTTTCTTAAGAATTTTTCTTCAGGTTGTGCCATTTGCTCTAATTGAGAGAGAAAGATTTTTCTCCTAAAATGTTAATATATTTATGCCTCCCCTGTGATGTCGCAACATGTGATGGTTGGGCGTCAAGATGGCTTTCAGATGCCGCCACCCCTGCCGGGCTGTGAGGATTTTGAACTGTGTGGCTTTACTGGCGTTCGTTCAAACGTCACCACGGAGAGGCCCCTTTTTCATTTTATGCCATTGTCACTGCACGGAGGCTTGTACTGACCCTGGGGTCCCTTATCTATAAAGTGGGGATGATATTTTACAGCCCACAGAGTTGTTGTGAAGAGTGAGTGTAATCTGAGCATTTGGCACAGGACGTGGCATACAGAAAGCAAGCAGTTCCTACTTTTACTTTTTGCTAGCCAAGAAAGGCAGCACAGCAGTGACTGAAGTGGGGAGAGAGCAACGTATCTTTCCTATGGCTGGTCTTTGAATCTAGGATGGGAACTGTCTGCAACTGAACAGCAGAGCGTAACAGCCTCGGAGCAGGCCAGACTTCTGAAATCCTCTCTCCTTAATTCTCAACACAGGCGCCAGAACGAAATGATTTGCAATTATTTGAATCTCAAGTGGCTGGGGTGACAAATACTTCTCCCAGGTGCCTTCTTATCCAGCTGCTCTGACCGTCAGATCATTGGACTGAGATTTTCCTCTTCAACATGAAGTAAGAAAGTCGGCGCCTGGCCTTCTCTGGTATACAAATCCATGAGACTATTTATAAAGTTCAGAGAATTCCTGGCAAGAAGTTACTTCTTAAGGATGTATTTCACCTACAGTTACTGAGGTGTCTGTCCCCTCTGGCAGCTGGGAAAGTTGTTATTCTGCTTTGATGCCCCGTCTAAGGATGTTAGGATGAGAACACACAAACATTGCTGATGCATTCCACTTTCTGCAAATGGAAATCGTTTCACTACTGTTTGTGACAATAAGAGCACCATGTGCTTATTGCAAAGCATTGAAAATAAGAAAAGCATCGTGCAGTAAAGAGGTACCTCAGTAGGCATGGGCTGCTTGAACCTGCACCTTTGCAAGATCTTCAGGACTTGCCCTTGGCCCAAGCCTTGGAGAGGACCTCTGGGCCTTTGGAGTGTCCTGCCTGCCGAGTGTCTTTGTACGCCTGATAGACACCAGAGAGTCTGCTAACAACGTGATTTAGGGGGAACGCTGCTTGTAAGTATGCCTGAAGCTTCGGGCCACACTGTATCCATTTGAACTCTGGATTGTGGGGTCTACATACCTACGTGACCGACCTGTGGACACCGAGGCTCAGTGAGCCTCGCCAGTTATGAGCTTCCCTGGTTGGCAGCACTTCACGTGTGTGGTTACACATGTTGCTGGAAGAATTAACTTCTGTCTCTGTGACTCCACTCGGCAAGGACGAATGGGAGCTTGTCCTGGTTTGTCCTGGACTCTCTTATGTGCCCTTTCCCTTGGCTGATATTAATATGTATCCTTTTGCTGTAATAAACTGTAACTGTGAATATAACAGCTTTTCTGAGTCCTGTGAGTCCTACTAGTAAATCATTGAACATGATGGATGATGTTGAGGATGCTCAATGCAAGTACAAAAAATAAAACAAAAATTATTCATTGTCCTAATTCTAGTGTTACCTAATATATATACATATATATTAGGTAGATAGATATAGATATTACATAGATTAAATAGATACATATATATATACACACACATACATAAGGACTTTTTCTATACAATCTAACATTTTTGTTAATATAAAGTGGATCATATTATATACTCTCTTTAGTAACTCTTTCTCAGTTAATACCTGATGAACACATTTCCTATGCCCTTAAATATAAAGATGTTGTTTGTACAGCATTCTGTTGTACAGAACTCGTGATATTTATTTAATCAGTCATCTATTGATAGGCATTTGGGTTGCTTCCCCCTTTTGGTATTATAAACAATGCTGTGATGAACGTCCTTGGAGATAACCTCTTTGCAAGCTTTCCTCCTTATTTGTGAATGTTAATCTCATCCAAAAAGACACAGAAACATCCAGAATAGTTTGACCAAATATTTGGCACTACAGCCCAGCTGAGTCGACCCAGCTGAGTTAACCCCACATCTCTCCACCATGATTTCTCCTAAATTAGTTTGGTTTATGAATCATCAGGCCACCAAGTTCCTCCAAAACCAAGAAGCCTACAGAACCCGGTTCACACAGGCCTGTGTGGGTAGGACAGACTTCAGCGAATGCTGGGGTAGACAGGATGGTTCTTTTTCAGCAACACAAACAACTTCGAATTGCAGATAAAACCCCTGCCATTTTGACCCACCCTCTTCTCTCTCCCTTTCCTTTCTGTTCTCCCCTACCCCAAAGTTAGTATTCATTTCTAATCAAAACCAATCTAGATATTTCTATTGATTCCGTGATATCTGCCAAACCACACCTCCAGGATCTCACTTTCCATAGGGAGGTATTTTCCTAAATAAAGACAATTGCCTAAGAATCCCAGTACCAGCTGTAGACCATCCCTCCATCTCAAAACCTTCAATACCTGCTTCCCCATTATTTCCGTTTAAAGGTTGGTATAAATTTCATTTTATTCTACTCCCCTCCAAATCATCCAAAAAGAGGGAAAACGCTAAGCTGATTACATTTAAAATCTAGTAAATCCCTTCTAAGAGAGGAGGGTCTGTGAGCACCGTGAGGCAGGTGAAAAGTGAGGGAATAAAACCACCCAGGGCAGGTGTGGCGTCACCCCTGGGTGGTGGTGGGGCCAGGAGGTCGACCTGGGCCTGGCAGAAGGACACTGCCAGGTGGCACACGCTTTGCAAATGTGACCCACAGATCCCAGCTGTGAAGGCAGGGGTCACCCAGCGTGCCCTGTCCCCAGCTCCGCCCAGTGGCCTGACTGAGGAATCGGGGAGGCAGCTTGCCTCTGAGGCCTCCCACCTCCAGTGTCAGGCCCTCCTTTGGAACTGCTTCCCTGTTGAAATTCACATCTGATTTCGTTTCCCTCTGAGTTCCTGTCACATTGGAAAGTAATTGGATCAAGGAAACCCAGCTGATGCCTGTAGTGATTGCAGAAAATACACTGTAATAGACAGCGGCTAAAAGTGCAATGCTTGTAGTCACCAGTGGTGGGAGAAGTGTTTGGGGAGCAACTGCCTTCCTTGCTGCATTTCAAGACGCACTGTGGAGCCTCAGTCTCCTGATCTGGGAGCAGAGGGGGTGAGGAATAGAGAGCATCCTCAGAGCGAACTAGGGGTGCAGCGGACCCCTGCACCGAGACTGATCGCGCCCCAAGAAAAGCCCACGTGGCGGGCTGCTCACGGCCACTCCTGGGGCACTGCACCCACCTTGTACCCCGCCGGGCTGTCGCGCTGTCCCTGCGGTCGTCGATTCCGGGCGAAGGAGCAGGCTCTGCTGCGGACCTGCGTCCCTCCGGCTGCAACACAAGACACGAGGGGTCGGAGCAGCGCCCGGGTCCCGTGTTGTAGCCCGAGGTCTCACACCGTGTCAAGGTGAGCCCGGCCTGGGGGCGCCTACCCCGCTTCCAGGTGGGCGCCCGGTTCGGCTTGGGGAATCCGGCGTGCTGAGCATCTGGACCAGCAATCTATAAAGCAACAGAGGCTGGCATTGGGGTGGGGTGCTGGGACTGGGCTGTCCTGGGGCCACCCTGCCCCAGCAGCGGGTGTACCCCGTGTCCAGGTGAGCTGCCGGGCCTGCTGGAATTGCCCAGACAGTCCACGTGCCTTTAATATTAAAAATGAATGACGGCTGTTTACAAGCCACTAATTACAGTTTAATGCAACAATACTTCCTAGGAAATGGGTTCCTACTCTAATACTCTGATGAGGATTTCATAAATGCCAGACTAGCACAATGAATTGCCCTGAATTGTAAGAAATATCTGTACTTTGGGAGTGAGGCAGGAAACACATTATTGCTATCCATTTCCTATTGGCCTATGGAGGATTTATTGCTTGTTTGTGGCTGATTTTTATTCAAAAACTCCTACATATCATTTCATGTAGATTCTTTTCGGTGGGTCATTTCTGGTTTTCTTACAGAATAAAATGAGGTCAGTCCAGAATAAACAAACAAACAAACAGAAAGAAAGAAAAGGGGAGCTACTGAAATGTCTCCTCCAGAATCCCGCTGGGCTCAGCCTGTCGCGAAATCATGGGCTTCAGGACTGACTTCTCCCTCCCATCAATCTTGTTCAGCCCACAATAAAAAAGAAGAAGAAAAAGAATCTTGTTCAGCCCTTCTTTGGAGAAAGCGGCAGACTGTGCATACAGATGAGACACTAAGTCAAAGTGTAGAAATTAAATATCACATGGCTTTTTACCAATGAAAGAAGACAAGACTTCCACGGACTCACCAAGTAGGAGGTAGAAGAGGGACAACCCTACAGGCTTAGCTCAGAGGTGGTGCAGGTCCCCTTCCCGACCACCACAAGAAAGCCAGGTGAAACTTTTTAGTTGGCGAAGGGCCTTGCCTTCAATTTGTTAAAAGGCAACATCTGCAAAGTGCAATAAAGCGAAGCACAATAAAATGAGGTATACCTGTATCGTGCCCACATTTGTACAGAAACTGAAAATTGAACAGGTTTGAAAAGGGGAAACATTTCTTCTCTTGCCTGTTTGAAAAGATTTACAAGGGTTCTTCCCAGGTAACCTGGATACTTACTCACCATTGTATCCCAGCGTGTGCAATGCCTGGGCGGCACGCATCCCCCAGATGAGGTAATTTCCCCCTCAGGCTCCTTTCGCAAGTCAGGGGATCCTTACCCAGGACCACAGCAGGTTGTGGGGAAGCAAGAGAAGGCCCAGGGCGGCTCGGGCCCTGCTGGCTGCCATCCCACTTCGGTCCCTGCCTCTTCCTCCCCAGCAGAGCCTGATGGGTTTCCAGGGGCCGTGTCCCAGCATTCCTTGCGGCTGGTGGCCTGTGACACAGTTGTAACCATGACAGATTTAAGCTCTTCTTTTTCTGTTGTCATGGGGGCTGACAACAGTGAGCCCATGAATCTGAGCCTTTGGCCTGCACCTCTCTCTGCTCTGAATGTAAATGCGCTGCCTAGAAGCTGTCTGTGAGCATGAGGAGGAAGGAGCCCGTGTCCTTGATGGGCCTCACACTAGCCCTGCCCTCCCGCCTCTGGGCTTCTCATTAGTTAAGTGCAAGCATCCATTCAGGGAATATTACCACAGTAGCTTCTAGAAAAGAAGTTCTCAACCTGTGGGTCGCGACCCCTTTGGGGGTCGAACGACCCTTTCACAGGGGTCGCCTAAGACCATAGGAAAACACATCTATAATTACATATTGTTTTTGTGATTAATCACTATGCTTTAATTATGTTCAATTTGTAACAATGAAAATACATCCTACATATCAGATATTTACATTATGATTCATAACAGTAGCAAAATTACAGTTATGAAGTAGCAACGAAAATAATTTTATGGTTGGGGGTCACCACAACATGAGGAACTGTATTAAAGGGTTGTGGCATTAGGAAGGTTGAGAACCACTGTTCTAGACGGAGGGTACAGCAGGAGCAAGGCAGACAGAGACCCCCATCCTTATAAAGGTCACATTCTAGGGGAGACAGACAGATTAAATATGGATGAAAAGGCGAAGATACGATGGGAGGAGAGAAGGGCTTGGGAGAAAAGTAGAGCAGAACAAGGGGGCTAGAACGTGCAGAGCAGGCGCGCTGCTGTGAAAAACTTCGCCAGGAGGTGCCCTGGGAAGATCTGAAGGAAGACAGGCACAGACCTGTGACTCCTGCCACCGGGAGGGAGAGAGGGAGGTGGGAGAACGAGCAGTCGCATCAATATTGCAAGCGTGAGAACAAATCAGCGGATGGCGGTAGAGACAAAAAGGATTAGTGCCTTGTTTTCTGCCCCTGGTGTGTTAAATAAAACCGCATGTGATTGCGCAGAGCAGAACACTGGCCTGTGGCTGCACCAGCGGGGGGCTCCTCTCCTCACACCCCTGAGCACTGGGAAGGCTCGCTCTGCTCTCTGCTCACGTCCCCCAGGAAGCTCTGGCTCCAGGGATCCTGCCCTCCAGTAGCTCGGAGCACGTAGGTGGCAGCCTCTAGCTTATGTAAGCGCTTTCTAGGGCTTCTGGGCTTTACTGTGTCGTCAAAGACTTCATTGCATTCAAGGGGCCAAGGACAAGACCTCTGAGGAAGGAGAACCTGTCACAGAGCCACTGGGCAGTGGCCGCTGCTGGCTGTTGGGAGAGGACCCCGCTCCCCGAGACCTCGGCTTAGAACGCCCGATGGTGTCTGTGTCCCCGGGCAGCCAGGCTCAGAGGGCCAGCTCTGTCTGTCTAAACTCAGAAGGAAGTCTGCACACGATGACCTCACCTTTGAAAATCAGCACTGAGTTCTGGTTGAAGAGAGTGAAGGTATCCCACTGTTATCAGCACTTTTTTTGTTATTGTGTTGATGTTAATCCTCACTCGAGGATATTTTTCCATTGATATTTAGAGGGAGCAGAAGAGAGGGAAAAACAGAGAGAAACATCAATGTGAGAGAAACACACTGATCGGTTGCCTCCTGCACAAGCGGGCGGAATCAAACCTGGACCCTTCAGTCCCCAGGCCAACGCTCTATCCACTGAGCCAAACCAGCCAGGGCTCTTATCAGCACTTTTGATGTGAACATGTGTGGCTCCCTGTGGTGTATTTTGAGGAACCAGCAGGTGTAGGCCAGGCAGGGGCCGAGCCTCAGCCCCTAGGAGCCCTCCCACACCTGTGCAATGTGGCACATCCTCCAGATGCTGAGGGCCGGGCCTTTTACCCTCCAGTCAGAAGACGGGCCCACATGAGTCATTTGGTTGGAACAGTAGAGGGACAGGCATGGGAGGTCTGCACCCCCTGAGCAGAAGGGAGAGGTGGGTCCCAGAGGAGGTAGGGCCCAGCCAGAAGCTCTGGGCCCAGCCAGGCTGCAAGGCGAGTCCAGGACAGTGGGGCAGGGGAGGCTGAGCACCTGAAAGAGGGCAGTGCTGCAGGATGAGGAGGACAAGACAAGCCTCCTGTCCCCCTCACTCCCTGGGGCCTTCCACCCCAAACCTATCCCTCATGGTCCTGGGGGAACCCATCGTCTCCTCCATGCCCACACTGAGATGGGCGGCCTGGCTTGTTTGTGCCAACAACAGTCCGGAGAGAAAAAAGCTTAGAATAAAATTCAAAGCTTACCTGCAGGACAGGAGAGCCACGGTCTGAGGACAAAGGAGAAAAGCTGCTCAGGCCCTGGCCAGTCTGGCTCAGTGGCTGGAGTGTCAGCCCACACACTGAAGGCTCACAGGTTCGATTCCCAGTCAAGGGCAGGTTTGATCCCAGGCCCTAGTCGGGGGTACGTGCAGGAGGCAACCAATCACTGTGTCTCTCCCACATCAGTGTTTCTCTCTCTGTGTCTCCCCCCGTCTCTCCACTCTTTCTAAAAAATCAATGGAAACAATATCCTCAGGTGAGGATTAACAACAACAACAACAAAGAGGCTCAGTGATTAAGCCAAAGAGCATCTGTACCAGGTGGAGACTATTAGGAGCCTCTTCGAGGACAGAGAAGTCTGGAAGGGGTAAGACTTGGGAGAAACAAAAGGAGGATTTACTTCCTGAATGGCTAGTGGCCTTGGCCAAGCACAGCTGGGTTTCAGGGCAGAAATGGGCTGCTGGGAGCATCCTGGGAGCTTCCCACTGGGCAGGGCTGGGATGGAGCAAGCAAGGCAGACCGAGGCCTGCAGTAGAGGGCAGTGCGCCGAACCCCAACATGGAGTGTGCATCTGGGGTGCAGGCCCCTAGGTGCTCCCCTTCAGGGAGTACTCATGACGCCTGCCTGGGAGTTTGGGAGGGAAAGCGGCTGTGCCGGAGACCAGAGGCCCTGAAGGAGCCTGACCTGTGTCCGCAGGTCTGGGTTCCCTGGGAGGTGAGCTCCCGATCCCTCACTGTCCCTCACCAGGGCTGCTCCTCGCATGCCCTCAGCCGAGCACACAGACCGTCCTGGCACAGCAGGCACGGCGGTCTCGGTGGAGGGAACACTGAGAAGCAAGCCTCAGCCATCACCCATCTCTGCCTGCCAGGATCTGACTTCAGGGAACAACCGAAAACCTTGCGGGAGATGGAGAAGTAAAGGCAGCAACGACCCGGCCAAGGGCACTCCCGTTCACTGGACGCTCCAGAGGGTCCTGAAGACTGGCGAGCAGGCAGGAGGCTATGGGGCTGCCTGGAAGATGACAAGGCAGGAAATGTTAAAAGTGGCATTGCCTGCCCCAGCCAGTTTGGCTCAGTGGATAGAGTGTCCCAAGTTTGATTCTGCTCAAGGCACGTACCTCGGTTGCAGGCTCCTTCCCAGCCGGGCCCTAGACAGGGCACGTGCAGGAGGCAACCAACCGATGTGTTTCTCTCACATCGATGTTTCTCTCTGCCTTTCCCTCCCGCTTCCACTCTCCCTAAAAATCAATGGAAAAATATCCTCGGGTGAGGATCAACAACAACAAAAAAGGCACCGCCCTGCAGTGCACGCGCCAGTGAATCAGGCCCATTGCCTTCCGTGTGCTGCAGGTTCTATTTGCACTCTTTTCTGCGATTCACTTTTATATCCTATAACAAAAGCCTCTCCATCACAGAAGCACCTTTCATCCATTTGTAATTCTCTCCCTCTGGGGCACCATATATTTCTTTTATGTTATTATCATATTAGAGAACCTAATGCGTTTTTCCCCTTGCTCTCGGAACTCGAGGCTCACAGCTGCTTTCCAAAGCAGGACGGAGGCCCACAGGGGAAGCGCAGGCTGGGAGCTCCTGGCTGTGGCATTTAATAGGATGGCCTATTGGTAAGGTCTCTACACCTGTTTGGAAAGAATGCTAATGAGAAAAGGCCAGTCCCTTCACTTCCGCCATGTTACTTAGAGGAAGAGCTTTTGAATTTGACACAATGATGCCCTTACTCTGGACTTCAGACGAGTCACTTGAACGTCCTACGCCTCAGTTTCCTCCTCTGCAAAATGGGAATATGAAAACCTGTCCCAGCCTCCACAGAAAATGTGTTCACAGGTCGAGCAGCACAGGGACTTCTCTGTCACCCTGAAACGCCAGGGAGCACCAACAATAAAGTTGGCTACATTGATGCAAGGTATTAGTGGGAGTATTACATAAGGAAATTATTCGCTCCTGGATTCATTGAACATTTATTGAATTCCTATCACATTAGTACTCATTTATCATCATTTAGCATGTGCCTGGCCCTGTGCTATGCATTAGAAATAAGGCAGCGAAGCCCGCACCTGTCCAGGACATGGTGCTCAGGTTGTTACCTGCCGCCAAATGCAATCCTATTTCATACCTAAAGGGCCTCAGCTTTGGAGCCCAGTTGTTGTGGGTTCAAACCGAGTTTACAGTCTGTGTAACCTGGGAAACATCCCATAGTCCCTGCAAAGACAAATTCCTCAGTCTTTACAGAGGTTGGACCTCAGTGGCTGGCCCAGATGAAGTACCCACAGGTACCAGCTGCCACACGCACCAGCGATGCTGTTTTCATCACGGTGACACATTTAGAGGTGACACGATGGCTTACTCTCCAGGCGCCCCACAAAGAGGACCCTCAATCCACTCCTCCCTGGAGGCGTGTCTGGATCTTACACACTGGTGAACCTCAACTGCCTTCACCCCCGGAAGGAAGGACTTGCCAGTGAAGCAAACCAAGGATGTACCACGCATGCTCCTTAGAGCAGGATTTCAGAGAACAGGAAGGTCACTGTGGCCCGGAGCCACAGACGTGGCCTGGCCCCTTGCACATAGCAGGGCTCGGCATACGCGGCCGAATGAACAAACCAGTAAATGAAGGTCTGACCTGAGCGAGGCTTTCATAGAAACCACAGTTACAAACGTCTGCGTTTGCTGTGCATGGACAGGGTGCCAGGCACACTCGAAGCACAGGAGAAAGAAGGGTCTTGACCAACTCTGGCAACAGGTTTGGGACTCACCTCCAGGCGTGGGTTACCTGCAGGGGAGATTCAAGGCACCTCTTATGACATCACATGATTATGGGATCAGTTCAACGTTGCAAAATGTCAACCTGCAGATAAGATAGGTTTTGTAGATTTCAAAACATTGACGTTGGGGAAGCCCTTTGGGGCAGAGAGTGTCTTGCAGGCTGAATCCCCCTCCTTGCTGTAACCCATAAAGCCTTATCAACCACTATTTTCTGTCCTGCTATCTTCTGACCAAAAAGGAAGCTCACTGTCCTCCTGACCTTACCTGGCATAAACTCGTCAGGCTCCAGGAAACTAAAAATTCCCCTCCCCCTCTCCAGGTCTTTCACCTGGGCCCCTGCCGAGGCCTTCTAGTCCTTCCCCTCACACCACCTCTATTAGTCACTCCATGTTCCAAAGAGTAAAGCTTAACTCCTTGGCCTGACATTTAAAAATGCCTTACAGCCCAGCTGGTGGCTCAGTGGTTGAGCGTTGACCTATGAACCGGGAGGTCACAGTTCAATTTCCGGTCAGGGCAGGGGGTTGGGGGCTCAATCCCCAGTGTGGGGTGTGCAGGAGGCAGCCAATCAATGATTCTCTCATCATTGATGTTTCTATCTCTCTCTCCCTCTCCCTTCCTCTCTGAAATCAATAAAAATATATTTAAAAAATACAGTCTGCCCTGGCCAAGTAGCTTAGTTGGTTCGAGTGTTGTACTGATACACCAAGGTTGCAGGTTTGATCTTTGGTCAGAGCACATACAAGAAGCAACCAATGAATGCATAAATAAGTAGAAGCAACAAATCTCTCTCTCTCTCTCTCTCTCTCTCTCTCTCTCAATCAATAAAAACAATTTAAAAATGTTTTATAGTCTGGTCTCTGCCCACCTCCAGCTACTCCTCCATCAGTATCTCATAGTCCACAACTTTGCCCAGACCATCCCTCCACAGGGCACCAGCGATGCCCCCTTCCTGCTCCTGCCCATCACCACACCACCCACCCTTCCGTGGCAGCTCAGGGGTCCTTTCTCCTGAGACACCCCCACTCCTCACCTCCTCAGGTGCTAAGATTGAACTACATTTTTTTTATAGCAAAGGTGGAAATTTATTGAAGAACAAGTACAGACTCCCACATGGGGAAGAGGAAAGAATCTCACAGCACAGCCCTAACCGGTTTGGCTCAGTGGATAGAGCGTCGGCCTGCGGACTGAAGGGTCCCAGGTTCGATTCCGGTCAAGGGCATGTACCTTGGTTGCGGGCACATCCCCAGTAGGG
>NW_005359397.1:2064359-2074511 GCF_000412655.1 Myotis brandtii | reverse complement strand
AAGAATCTCACAGCACAGAATCCCACGTGGGGAGGGGGAAGAGTCCCCTGAACTACATTTTTGACACTTCTTTATACTGCATGTCTTTGGAACAATATATCTTTTAAAAACTCCCTGGTTGTAAACACCATTAGATTAGAAACTGAATCATGTATGGTTTTGTGTACCCTGTGGTTCCCAATAAGATATTTTGAATATTAAGGGTATGTAATAAATATTTGCTGGATATATGAATATTTAATTACTTCATAAAAGTTCCCCTATTTGTCATGGAAATGGCCTTTTTCTTCCACAGTCACAATGTAAGTCAATATCTCAGAAGCTTTGGCTGATCTCATTTTCTTGAGCACTGTTATTAATAATTTGCCTTAAAATGCTCATTAAGTGCCCGACACGAAGGTAAGACATCTGCCTTCCTGTTGATGCTCACACTCAGCCGTAATTATCTGTCAGAAGAGGCATGAAGAGGTGTGGAGATGAAAACTAGAAGGTCAGATGTGCCGCCTCCAAATCCTGAAATGGGGCAATTACCGCAGCCTTGAGTGCAGGGCGTGTGGGGGGCACAATTAATCATGTGTGAAGTCATTTGTTCTGAATGTCATAGAATTCAGTCTCCCTCCCCCATCCCAGCACACACACACACACACACACACACACACACACACACACACACACACAATGCACAGGTCTAGAGCTAACCGAAGTCTGCTTGCTCATTCAAGGGCAAAGCCAAAGGGCCCAGATGGACTGCCTGGTCTTCCTCAACATGAGAATCTCAGCCTAATTCAACATTCCACTCATTGCTCGGGGTCATGATCATGAACATTATTTATTGTGCTGTGCAGTCACACTGTGGATTTCTCAGAAGCGCTGTGCCTTTTCCTCTTTTGCTAAAATATTTAGTTTCTGTATCTGCTTTTCATAATTTTCCAATCTCTCTCTGGCTCTCAGATTCTCTGTGGTCCTCTCATTAGGCCTGCAGAAGAACCCCCCCCACACACACACACCTATTTGCAAAGGGCAGAAAACTAACTAACCAAGCTGGTCAGGGCCGTGTCCCAGCAAGATGCATGTTATTAAGACACAGAGCTGGGGGTCCTTAAAGAGGGTCTCAGGCCTCTGCCCATTTGCTCCCCAGCTCCCTAGAAAGTTCGAGCTGTAAGAAAAGAAATCTCGGTTTCAAACGAAGGTGGGAGGCAAGCTCTGTGGCGGTGTATCATCTCTACTTTGTGAGCAGCAATTTAGTGTCAGCACCACAGCATCATTCACAGCATTAAATTGATGCCACTAATTTGAATTTTATTGGTTTTGTAGATTTTATTATATTCAGTTGGAAATTTGTTTTGGCTTTATAGCTGCATAGAAGCTTTTATGTATTTAAGTAGCATTATAATACTAAAGCCAACACTGGGCATTCATATAAGAAATAATACAGCCCTAGCCGGTTTGGCTCAGTAGATAAAGTGTTGTCCTGAAGGGTTGTGGGTTCAATTCCGGTCAAGGGCATGTACCTCAGTTGTAGGCCTAATCCCAGTCGATGTGTCTCTCTCATATCGATGTTTCTCTCTCTCTCTCTCTCTCTCTCTCTCTCTCTCTCCCTCTTTCCCTCTCCCTCCCTCCTTTCTACTCTATCTAAAAATCAATGGAAAAAATATCCTTGGGTGAGGATTAATAACAACAACAACAAAAAAAGATAAACAAGCAAAAAAATAGGTACTCATCCTACTTTTCATAGGCTGTTCTACAATCCTCTAGCAATACAAAAGTCTGGACCTTCAAGTCAGCCAAGGACTCTTACCTTTCATAGAATATATTCAAAGATGATAAGCAATAGATAATTAATTCTATCTTTTAGCACATTAACTAGGTCAAGTTACAAAATTTATTATTATATGGGACTGAACATCAGCTCATGTAAAAATACTCAACTTGTCCATGTTTGCTCCACCCCAGATGCAGGGCAAATGCTGTGTTTGCAAAACATCCCCTCTTTCACCAGCACATAAACCTGTTCAGACACAAAGTAGATTAGTGGTAGCCTGGGTCTGGGGGTAAGAATGGGGTCTGAATACAAATGGGCAAAGAGGTTCCTTTTTGGGGTGATGGAAATATTCTAAAATTACATTTGTTGTATATATACAACCGATAAATATACAAAAATATTGAATTGCATATACACTTAAAACAGATGAATTTTATGGTGTGGAAATGATATCTCATAAAGCTGTTCTTAAAACAGAGAGAGAAAAGTGTTCAGTGAAGACATGGGCCACGTGGGAGGAAGCTGGGAGGGGATGCTGCCACCCTCCAGCTCACTGCACAGAAGCCAGAGTTCGCCTTCAGTGCTGCTGGATCTGGAAACACCAAAGTCACCTAGCAGAAGTCAGGGCTCCGTCCAAGGAACAGCCAAGAGCTCCTCCAACAAAACAAGGTCTGGACCCTGGCATGTTTGTGTGATGGTTTAATCAAGAATTATAGAAAGTCCTCACTTCACGTCACCAATAGCTTCTATGACTTTAAGCTAAATGACTATAATGAAACAATTTACCATAGGCTGATTGTTATAAACAAGAATGAAGTCCCCAAGGGTCTCATCGACATTATAACAAAATGGCATTGAATGAAACAATGTCAATCAAGGACCTGCTGCACTTGACCATCAATCCACCAAGGTTTTGATCAGCTGGTGCTCTGTGATCATTAGTTGCCATCTGCAGGAGTAAGTAGATGGAGTTCACAAGGAAGGACCAAGGCTGTGCTCAGCCAACCAAGTTTCCAGCACTCATCCTGTTCTAGTGGCACAGACATTCCCCTTTTCTCCTTTAAGATTCAGCTCAGTGCTCTTAGGGATTTGCTCCCGACTGTCCCAGCCAGCTGCCCTATAGGATAATCCACCCCTTGGATTACAGGTCGCTACTCCCAACATACAGCTCAGCATGGTCCCCTAAAGAAACTGCCCTAACCCGGCATGGGCTCTCTCTGAACACAGAACTACTAACAGGAAGATGAGGGCCAGCCCTGGCCAGCCTTTTCACTAATCCCCCAGCCCCTCAAATCCACACGCGCAGCTGCCGTTAACCATGTGGAGGCTCAGCAACGGCCTGAATATATGGTGCTATTTGGCCAGTAGATAGCAGATTGTTTAGGTTTTCTAGGTGGGTTTTGTCTCCCTCTGGTTCAAGGCTGTATGTCTCCTGAACTGGGCCCTGTCCTGTCCCCACCCCTCAATCTGCCATTGGCCTCTCTTTTACTGTTCTCACGCTACTTACATCTTGACTCTTCACTTACCTGTTCCCTGGGCCTGATGACTGCATTTAACACCATCGCCATCCACACAAGTCCTTCCTCTGTCTGACCTGAGCAGTTGAGAGCAGAGCCACAAATCCTGGCTCCTTCTCTCCTTCACGGAGCACCTTGGGCAGCGACGTCATCCATCCGTGCTTCTGTTTCTGGGTCTGTCGTGAGAATTAAATGGCTTATTAGCACTTTATTTTTAGGCAGTAGATGCAATAACCATGAGCTCTTCCGTGGTCGATGAGCCATCCCATTGCAATGCCTTGGGATCTTCAGGTTCGGGGCACTTTCCAGCCATCTTCCGCATCACTGTCTGTGGCCTAGGAATTGCTGTTTTACTGTCAGAGATTTTTTCTTCTCTTCTCTTTCCTGTTGTTGCCAATGTTTATGATTGCAAGGCTGCCAACTCTGGGTCACAAACATGCATTCGTGTCTATCTGAACCTATTCTACGGCCAGCGGAGGCTGGAGCGGCCAGGCCCTGCCTGCAGTGACTGCAGCTCCCCTGTCCTCTGCTCCGTCCACTCCTTCTCGGCTCTCTGTCCAGGGCAGAAGCAGAAGGAAGAGCAAGCATCACATTTGTCCCTGCAAAACCCCTGTCCTCTGCAGGGAGTCATTTCCCCTTCCCAGTCCTAATTCTTTGCCCTTTTAAACCAGAGCTATTATTACTTCTAATTTGCATTGACTGCTCCCTTAGCAACCATCCCACGTTGAATGGGATATCAACCTGCTTCTATTACTGCTAGATTTACCAAATCTTAGCTCTAGCCGAGCACAACTGAAAGTGTGATCAACAGAAACGTAAACAGTTGTC
The DNA here is from genome assembly GCF_000412655.1 of Myotis brandtii. Taxonomy (NCBI): domain Eukaryota; kingdom Metazoa; phylum Chordata; class Mammalia; order Chiroptera; family Vespertilionidae; genus Myotis; species Myotis brandtii. The sequence continues at coordinate 2,070,404 of NW_005359397.1, read as the reverse complement.
ACCGCATCCATATGCATGAATACCCTCCTTTACTGAACAGCTGCCGACAGCCAGGCTGCCTAGAAGGCACCTTCTAGAATGAATCCTGTTCTTCCCTTGCCAGCTATGAAACCCAACCTCATAAATTTATTTACTCTTGAAACATGTTTCAACCCAAAACAGTGCCACTGCTCTTAAGATTTATAATTATATATCACTTAAATAAGGTAGATAATTTCATAATACTCTTACATATTGATTAAGACTCTACCTTTTCCAGAAAGGATTAAACAGTGGTTTGCTGGTAAACTAGCTCTTTGGAAGGAAAAAAAATTTTTTTAAAAGACTTATTTTGTAGTGTCTGCCTATATCCATAGTGTAAATACTCCCACTGTGGCTGGTCTCAAACTATCAACTGTCTAGCAAGGGACACACAAAATTCCTGAATATTTAACAAAGTTTCTAGCATATCACTGGGGGGCAACGTAAAGGATACATCGAATGCATCAAGGTAACAAACAAAAAGGAGGTGAAAAAAGAAAGAATGAGACAAGGATAGAGGTGTAAAATGGAGCGAGGGGTTCATAAATATAAAAATGCATACTATAAAACCTATACACAGGTTCACTGCTGACAGCTGGCTTTAAGAAACTTGCAACACTGAGAGAAGACAATTACCAGGTTCACAGTGTCTTTAAGATGAAAAGAAGTCTTATGATGAGAAGTGCCAATTTCCTGTTCAAGTGGGTCACATTTCTCCTGAGGGTGCCTGGGAAGCAAAGACCGTGTCACATAGTGAATGTCCTTATCAACCTCAGCTGGTGGCCTGACCTCGACACTGCAGTGAGGTGAAAGCAACTCTGCAGGATGCTGGGCCCAGCCAGTTCCATCCGGCAGCTGAGCTGTGGATGGAGCCCACAGCCTTTGAGTAATCTTCCCGGCTTTTGCTAAAGACCAGGCCGTGGTAAATTTGAAATTGCTCTCCCAGGCAGATCTCCTTACTGGCGGGTCTTTCTAGAAATCCCAGTGTTCACAGCATTCACAGGATGGGCTTCTGCCTCAGGGCCCTGATCAACACGCTGGGGTCCAAGAACCACCGCTTCAACCTCAAGTCCGTTCATGTCCTAGCCAGATCAATCCAGAGCCTTGGAACCAATCAACCCACCACCCTTTGAACCAGCGGTTCTCAACCTGTGGGTCGCGACCCCTTTGGCGGTTGAACGACCCTTTCACAGGGGTCGCCTAAGACCATCCTGCATATCAGATATTTACATTACGATTCATAACAGTAGCAACATTACAGTTATGAAGTAGCAACGAAAATAATTTTATGGTTGGGTCACAACATGAAGAACTGTATTTAAAGGGCCAGAAGGTTGAGAACCACTGCGAACCTTGTAGTTTGAATGGTTGACCACTCCCTTTGAGGGAGAGCCCCTCATTGGTCTGGTTCCCCAGCCCCCACCTGCCCTTCCCAGTCCTCCCCTTGTCGTCCTTGGCAGCCCTGTGGCTAAGTTCACAGAAGCACAAGCACACACTGCCACCAACTGGCTCCATTTGGGGCGGGGGAGGGGCTTGCATTTATTGGCATGGGCATGCAGCAGTGTTTCTCGGGGCAAGAAACAGTCCTCGGTCACTCAGTTGTCTTGTGCCATCACCAAAAACATACAGGATTTGCCCAGCTGGCATGGCTCAGTGGTTGAGCGCCGACCTATGAACCAGGAGGTCATGGTTCGATTCCCGGTCAGGGCACATGCCTGGGTTGCAGGTTCGATCCCCAGTGTGGGGCGTGCAGAAGGCAGCGGATCCATGATTCTCTCTCATCATTGATGTTTCTCTCTCCCTCTTCCTTCCCTCTGAAATCAATAAAAATATACATATTAAAAAAAACATACAGGATTCAACAAATGGCCTTTGATGTCCTTGTTCCTGCCTTTTCAGGTGGAAGTGAAGACAGGTGGGGAGAGGTGTTAAGCAGTGGACAGTAATTACGAAATGATCACACCTGGAGCACCTGTGCTAGCGTGCCTCAGGCCTCCTTGGTCTGGTTCTCCTCGCTGAGGACAAAGCCACAGAAACATAAACAGTTGTCACCGCATCCATATGCATGAATACCCTCCTTTACTGAACAGCTGCCGATAAAGTTCATACTGTGCTCTAAACCCTAGTGAGATGCAGGGGCCCTGGCCTCACCCGGCAGCAGACTGTCTCTTACGACATCTGAATCTGGGTTCAGAAATGGCAAGGTTATCTCCTGGAGCATGGCCCATCCTTACCAGTCAAGATGCCCATTCTTCCACCTGGGTCATGTTACTTGCGAACCCTATGCTGTCTGTGCCGTGGCATACGGCCAAGCCCATAGCTCTGCAGGGGAACGCAAGGCCACAGTGCTCCTCGGGAAAAGGCATTGACAGAGGCCATTGTCCCACCTCCAGTCCAGCAGGGAAAAGCTGCTGAGGTAAGGAAAGTCATCTGTGTGTCCGGGTGTGTGCGCATGCACTCACGGGGTTTCTTCTTTTCCATAAATTCTGACAGCCTTCTAATAATTGCTTACTTCAGACATAAGTGTCAGCCAGATAGAGGAAAATATAAAAATAGAATAAAAGCATATTTTCTTAAAAGAATTAGACTATTTCTTGGCTGATTAAGAGGAAAAGGTGTCCAGAACCCCTTATGAGCATTCTCTGCAGGAGTGTATTTAGACCCTTAGGCTCTTTCTGGAGGAAAGCAATTAGTGGGTACACTGAATCAAGCACCAGTCTGCTCCCTGGGCATGTGGAACCAACCTCCCCTCTGATGCACTAAACTCAAATCTCAAACCAGCTATTGATTGATTGATGGACCCTATAAAACTATAAACATGCTCCTGGCCTGTATGGCAGAGTGGTTGAGCATCGACCTATGAACCAGGAGGTCACAGTTCAATTCCCAGTCAGGACACATGCCCAGGTTTTGGACTCGATCACCAGGGTAGGGTGAGCAGAAGGAAGCTGATTGATGATTCTCTCATCATTGATATTTTTTTCTCTCTCTCTCTTACTCTCCCTTCCTCTCTGAAATCAATAAAAATATGTTTAAAAAAACACACGCAACTACAAACTTGCAGTAGAGACATGTTACATTAAGGAATATTGTTGTAGGGCCCTAGCTGGCTTGGCTCAGTGGATAGAGTGTCAGCCTGTGGACTGAAGGGTTCCGGGTTCTATTCCGGTCAAGGGCACATGCCCAGGTTGTGGGCTCAATCCCCAGTAGGGGGCGTGCAGGAAGCAACTGACCAATGACTCTCTCTCATCTTCAATGTTTATCTCCCTCTCCCTTTCTCTCTAAAATCAATTTTTAAAAAAATTTTAAAAAAGAAATATTGTTGTAGTAAGCTTCCCACCTGCCCATTCTGGAGATAACCCAAAGCAAATTCTTCTGGAGGCCAACAAAAGAGTGTTTTGATAGAAATGACCAGGCCCAACAAGACACAATCTGGCATTGTCCATCCCACATAAATGCACATCCCCAGTTTTACAGTAGCTCTGCTCATGGTAGGTCAAAGTCCTTCCCTTGTTCCCTTTTCATTTGTCAGATGGAGCACTAAACCTCCCTCCATCTTCCACTCCACCTCCCACCCTCCTGTGCTGCCTCTGAGGACGTTGGGTGGGGTCGCAGGCACCGGCATTCCGAGTACTCCCAGTCCCCTTGCTGTGGCATCTAGGTCAGGGATAGGCTCATCAGAGGCAGCTGGCAGTCCCCGCCCCTGCTGAGGGGAGCAGCCTCAAGAAAAATACAACACAGAGGAGGGCCGAGCGAGGAGAGACTAAGAAATAGAACCAGAGGCAGCACCTCGGTCACATTACCCCCGGAGTTCATGAGACACTTGGGTCACAAAACCCAGAGAGTCTCCTTTAATGTTCAAGCCTGTGCAGTAGGTGGGCTTTTCAGTCACCTGCAACCAAGCACATCCCAACTGAAATACCCCATGCCTTCGAAATTATTAAACCATTAATAGAATGGGAACTACCAGTGTCTTATAGAACAGGCTTTAGGAATCCTGGCTTTGAAAGGTGTTCTATTCAGGCCTGGCCGGTGTGGCTCAGTGGTTGAGCATTGACCTATGAGCCAAGAGGTCTCAGTTTGATTCCCAGTCAGAGCACATGCCCGGGTTGCGGGCTCCATCCCCAGTATGGGGTGAGCAGGAGGCAGCCCACCGATGATTCTCTCTCATCATTGATGTTTCTATCTCTCTCCTTCTCCCTTCTTCTCTGAAATAAATAAAAATATATTTTTAAAAAAGAAAAGAAAAGAAAGGTGTTATACTCAGAAAGACAGAACAATCAACAGTGACTATGTATTTTCATGGGGGCGATGACACTCCTAATAATTCATGCATCATTTTCTACTTAATGCTTCTAAGGGGATTAGAGTCGGCTTACAATAAAAAGACCTATGTTTTAGGATAATTACAACAAGAATTAAATATCCAGGAGAGGAGATGAATAGAACAGGAAACAACAGTGAAATATAATTCTTACACTGGAACATACAATTTGTCTCAGAGCTCCGAGCAGCCACTCCTAATAATTCATGCATCATTTTCTACTTAATGCTTCTAAGGGGATTAGAGTCGGCTTACAATAAAAAGACCTATGTTTTAGGATAATTACAACAAGAATTAAATATCCAGGAGAGGAGATGAATAGAACAGGAAACAACAGTGAAATATAATTCTTACACTGGAACATACAATTTGTCTCAGAGCTCCGAGCAGCCAAGGTTAAAAAAAAAAAAAAAGAAAGAAAAAAGTAGCTTAATTTTTATATACCTCTTATCTGAAGAAGAAAAACACCCCTGTTTGCCAGAAGATATGGCACTTTTCCTAGCAGTAAGGATGCTCTAGAGTGGCTGCAGTCAATTTGGAAAGTTTAGGCCCCTGAATGCTGACATTAGCTGAACCACTTCAGCTTATCTGTATTTTGAGGGTCAACAAAAGTGTCAGCATTAATCTAAGCATTGCCAGGATTCGAATGTTACAGATTCTGCCAGAGAAACATTATGTCAGCATTTTCAAGAAAGCACAATGGGCTGCAGTAAATTTTTGAAGAACGTACAGTGTGGCACCAGCAGCTCAGGACTGCAGGCAGCAGCTGCAGGAGGGCACACTGAGGGCTTGAGCTCCGCAGCCCCTCTGCACCTCGAGGACAAGCAGGGCAGGAAGGCGGAGAAGCACAGGGATGAAAAATGAGAAGGGAGACCACACAGGAGTCCTCAGAGGGCAGCTACGTGGCAGGACCCTGATGCATGCAGCGGGAGAGAGGAGGTATGTTTCATCAGTGTGTGCTCACTCAGGGCTCCACCTTCCCCGAGAGAAATCTACAAACACGGAGTTGTGTTCGCCTGGAAAGAGAAAAGGGGGCTCTGGACTCAATTTGGACTGAAGACTGTTGTTGGGTAACCATAGCAATCTTTTTTAAAAAATTTTTGATTTTATATATAATTGATTTCAGAGAGAAAGGGAGAGGGAGAGAGGGATAGAAATATCAAGAGAATCACACTGGGGATCGAGCCCGCAATCCAGGCATGTGCCCTGACTGGGAATCACACTGTGACGTCCTGGTCCATAGCTCGACACTCAACCACTGAGCCACGCTGGCCGGGCAACAATAGCTAATCTTGATGGAGCCCAACACTCTAGGAGGTAAAGTACTATTGTTATCCCCATAAGAATAGTAATATCCAATGAGGAAAGTGATGCTAATTCATGATGGAGCTCGGGGTCTGATTGAGGTGGTTGCAAAGCCCACTGCTCACCTCTGGTGACCGTGTCCACCCCACGCAGCTGCAGGGGACAGACAGTCCCTGTGAGATGTGACAGCCCTGCCAGCTTGTGCAGTACCTTTTCTCATTCCCACAATACCCTCACGCTACCTGTGGCCCAAAGCAGGGCAGAGCCTTCAACTAAATGCAACGGAAGCTGGCGGAGGGACACTGCAGGCTCAGGTCTTAGACAGACAGCCCTGTAAGGCATCCCCCTGCTTCCCTGGGACCTGGCAGAAGGGAGCCGCACACCCGTGTTTTCTA
>NW_005359397.1:2061525-2064263 GCF_000412655.1 Myotis brandtii | reverse complement strand
CTCCCCTCTCCTGGAATCACCTCCCAAATAAACTGCCGGCAGCAAGCCTGGTGAAAACAAACTTAACCAAGGGAAGGCATCCACGGGGGACATCAGAGATCAGAAAGGACAGCTCGTCAAATTCTTAGCAGGTTCAGACTCTTACTGCTAAAGCCACTGCCCACTGCCCCGCTGTGTCCGGAGAGAGAGGCTGCAGAGGAGGGAGAGGTTCTCAGGGGGAAATGAGCTGCTCAGCCAAAGTCAAAAGATTTCAAATGAACAAATACGTCCGGCTGAACTACGTATTTTCTGAAGGTCGACTTACTCATTTCCAAAGAAGTCATGACAGGAACCACCAGACTGTGGAGTGTTGGACTGTGCGTGGAGTTTTCAATAAATGCATTTCAAAGTCCTCCTTCTCTCGGGCAGTTGTATACAAAAGGCTGAAGAAGTGGGTCTTTGCAGGGCTGCTTGCCAGTTCTCCTAAGTGGAGCGCAGGCCCTAGTTGTGAAGCAAGAAAAAAAAATAACATGTGGCCTCTCTTGCGTCTTCTAAGGCTACCGGCACCCATCAAAAAAGGAAGAAAGAAAATAGAGCCTTTGGTGCCCGAGAAGAAATCTAATCTTCTCCAAGTTCTCAAAGGTGCCACACTTCCCACCAGCTGTTTGCGAGGTATGTGCCAACGCGCTGAGAAAGAGGCCTTTCACGGTTGCATCGTATTCACGCAACTGTATCCAGGGTCACTTCAGAACCAGGGATACCTGAGGACAGCAAATGACTCCACTGCCAGACAAGATGTGGGGCTCCCCCTGAGCAAGGGAAAGCTAAGATTATTTTCTATCCATCATGCTTACCTCAGTGATTCAACTTATGGCCCAAGACATTATTCAGAAAATAATATGCTATTAGAGAATTTCATTTCATGGGACATTTAATGAGAGCGTTCTCCAGCAAGGGAAGGCTAGTCTCCTCAGACACAGAGGGTGAGAGTTTCCACTGATGCTGGTGTTTCTGAGCTGCCCAGAGAAAGAGGGGATCCAGAAATGAGACCACGAGTCCTGAGGAGGCTCGCTGGCCAGTCGGTGCTGGGGTCTCTGAGCTTGGATGGACACCCAGGGGGCCTGGAACTCAGAGTTCCAGGAGGAGGCACTGGGGAGCTGGTGCTGGAGTTGCTCAGAGGGGCAGGATGCGACTGGCTTTCCAAGTGTTGGGGAAATGACAAACAGGATCCAGCTGCCTCCAGGGGAGGCACTGTCACCGCCAGCGTGAGGAGCCAGGATTGGAGTGACTTCCCTAGGAACAGCAAGCAGGGGCAGGGGTCTGAGCAAGTCCCTTCCTCCTGCCCTTTTGCTGGTTCCATCTAGCGCCCCCTACTGGGGGAGCCTAACGGGTGTCAGCTTGGAAAGCAAAAAGGAGGTTGGCAGCGTCCCAGCCCCAGCATCACAGAGCGCAGGATGGGTTTGACGCTGAGACAACCGCTTAGTAACTGACACAGCACTCTCCAGGACTATCATCCTCAGAACACTAAAGCTCTAATTTGCAAATATTCCCTGTGCTAGCAATTCAGTGAAAAAGTAAAATATCAAGGAAGCTGTGGAGGAGCAGTTGTCTTGTTTTATGTTGCCAAAAGTGCGCTCAGCTCACAGGTGGGCTTTGGATAAAAACTGGAGATGGTGCGGGATGCAGGGCCTGCGTATTTTACAACTTCAATATCAACCAGGTAGAAGGGTAGGCTGAAGAACTGCATTGTGTTAGAGATGTAGACACAATGGACAATGTTTGAATGCCCCTGGAAAATAAAAGGGCATGGGCTAGAAGGGGTAATGGGGAGGAGGGGAACGTATGTAATACTTTCAACAATAAAGATTAAAAAAATAAAAGGACACGGATAATGCAGAACGGAAGGAAAAGGTAAAGTTTTTCTGTCATTTAAGAAAATGTTGTCACCCCCTATGTTCACAGTAGCATTACAGTGGGGCCTTGACTTACGAGTTTAATTCTTTCCGAGACCTCGCTAAGGAGCTCGTTAAGGAGCTCGTTAACTCAAATTACTCTGTCAACTCAAAGCAAAAAAATCGGCTGAGAAACAGCTGGTATCTCAAAACACTCCTTAGTCAGGACACTCTTAAGTCAAGGCCCCACTGTATTTACAAAAGCTAAGATCTGGAAACAGCCCAAGTGCCCATCAGTAGACGAGTGGATAAAAAAGCTGTGGTACATTTACACAATGGAATACTGTGCAGCTGTGAAAAAGAAGGATCTCTTACCCTTCGAGATAACATGGAGGGAACTGGAGAGTATTATGCTAAGCGAAATAAGCCAGTCAGAGAAAGATAAATATCACATGATCTCACTTCTATGTGATCTAATGAACAAAATAAACTGATAAAACAGAATCAGAGCCCAGCCGGTGTAGCTCAGTAGTTGAGCATCAATCCAGGAACCAAGAGCTCAACTCCTGGTCAGGGCATATACCCGGGGTGCGGGCTGGATCCCCAGTGTGGGGCATGCAGAAGGCAGCCCATCAATGATGTTTCTATCTCTCTATCCCTCTCCCTTCCTCTCTCAAATTAAAAAATAAAATAAAATAAGAACCAGAGGCATGGATACATGGAACAGACTGACAAATGTCAGAGGGGAGGAATGCGGGGGGACTGGATAAAGAAGGTGAAGGGATTCGCTAAGGAACATATATGCATAGCCCAGGGACACAGACAATAGTGTGGGGAGGGCCACAGGAGGGGGGCGCTGGAGGGAAG
>NW_005359397.1:2052995-2061427 GCF_000412655.1 Myotis brandtii | reverse complement strand
ATCTGCAATAGTGTCAACAATAAAACACTTAAATTAAAAATACAAACAAAAAAAGGAAGTGTTGTGCATTGTATGAAAAGATGGCTTCTGCATGTAACATGTTCATTTTGAAGAAAGCAGCCACATTAAACCGCCTCAGGTCTGCAGACGCACATTTGTGATCTGTGAGGAGGAGGCCAACGGGAAAGCAGGCCAGCGCCTGGAACTGCTCTGAGCCCACCAGCGCCGCCTCCCGAAGTGATAATAGCCACTCCTCGGGCCCCCAAACAAAATAGTCCATTCAGGTAAGTAAGGTCCAACATATAGTAAACTTTGGAATTTCTGTTCAAAGGCACGGGACACGGGGATGTAAAGGACTGACATTTATTAATCCAGAACATTTGCATGCAAAACCCCTGGCGAGTCAAGGGGTTACTGATGGTCGAGAAAAACAAGTCGGCAGACCCCAGGGAACCGGCCTCTGTGAGAAGGTGCTCGCTCACAGCCAGTGCCTGGGAGGGTGAGGACCCTGAAACCTCAGGGTGGAAACCGGCTCCTAGAGAAAGACCTCTCAGCTTCCCTGGCCTCCCTTCCCACCTTGCGGCTGCCTAACCTCTGCCTCCCCTGCAGTCACACGGGGGTTCGTGGCCTCTGGCATGGGTATTGTGCACGGCCTTTCCCTGTCAAATGATGATAAAGAGGGCATTTAGGTTTAGAATAAGAAAATATGACGGAATTATGGAATAAATGGACAAAAATGCCACAGGGTAAATGCATTACACACTTTCCACCCCCCTCCTGCACCCCCAGCTCCAGCTGCCTGTGACTCTAGTTCTGACCCCTGTCGGTTGTTTTTGTCACATTTAGCTTTGGCCACTTGCTTCTGTGCAGGATGGATATTTTTCAAGTTCAAAGTGAAAACTAAGCCTTTTATCTTTCTTATAAGGTTTTTCTAATCTTCACCTGGCATTCATGTGCTTCTGGCAACAGATTCTTCTATGCATTGTGACTCAACCCAACTCAGTAAATTTCAATGCTTTGTGGGCGCTTTAATTAGCTTTTGAGGGGGAAAGTAATTATAATGTGGTAATAGTCTTTCAAGAAGTCAGATACCTCTAGGATATCCTCCCTTCTCCGCCCCTGCAGACAAAGAGCCAAGGAACTTGGAGTCTCAGGCAACTGGTGAAGCCCTAAATGGCATGCACGACTTCGGTGCACGTAAGGGTGCTTCTGTGAGAGGAGTCTACTTCCCTCAGCGTCTCAGAGAATTTCTTCACCTCACAGAGGTTGCGAGTCCTGAGCCTGTCTAAAATGTGTTATATAAATAAATGGAAGAAAATGAATAAATGAATAAAATGGTATTCTGTCTGGCTTTTGTTGTCCATTTAATTTCCTTTCCCCACCCCATTCACCTTGCACCCCTCCCCTCCTCCCACACACACATATACAATTAGTTTCTTTAATCATTAATAGCCAGTCACAATTTTTCTAAACTATCACTTTGGGGTTCAGCCAGACCCTTTCGAACCACACACAAGTCAATGGCTGACCTGCAGATGCCACCTTCCCTGGGAGGAATATTCTGGGGAATAACTGTCTCCATCTCACACATCCCCTCGCCCTTGTGTGAGATGGAGACAGTTATTCCCCAGAATATTTGGGGAAAGGCCCCTCACACTGCGGGTGGGAGGGAGTTCAGGAGAGGACAGTGAGTCCTACATAAAGTCAGAGCGAGAGGAGACAGCAGAGAGAGGCCTTAGGAGGCAGTGGGTAGAGGAAAGAAGACAGGAGGTCTGCCTGCGGGGCACCTCTCCGCCTGCCCAGCTGAGCCTTTGGGCAGCAGCCCCACACAAGGCCAGCCCTAACGCCTGACATTTACACACACACACACCACCACCACCTTCGGAGGCCCACCAGCTCCTGCAGACATGTTTATTCATTCAATTAGCCAGCACTTTGGAGACCCAATTGTGTGCCAGGCACTGTACTAGGCACTGAGGATCAAAGTTTAGTAAGCGTGGAGTCTGGAAAGATGGCAAACAGACACACACGTGGAGGTTATGGCGCAGCCCTGTAGGGACTATCACCAAAACAGGACCAGGGTCCTGGCAATGCAGAGCTCTAGGGTGCAGTGGTGGGAGTCTGTGGGAATCTCACTCCTCCCTGCATTGTCCATTCACTATGTGAACATGCCCTGGAGTTGTGCCACCCAGAGGGCCTGGATGTGACCCATGAAACACCCAGATGGGTGGAGGATGTGCTAATGGTAGCCATCGCCATTCCATTGTGATGATGGCAGGATGGGACCCTACACCGTGTCCACCTTCAGTAAACCTGGTGCCTGCACTATCCCTACTCTAGCCTTTTAAAGGCCACCATATTGCTCTAGCCAATTTGGCTCAGTGGGTAAATTCCAGGTTCGATTCCAGTCAAGGGAATGTATCTCAGTTGTAGGCTCGATCCCCTGCCCTGGTTGGTCAGGGCCCGTGTCTCTCTCACATTGGTGTTTTTCTGTCTCTCCCTCTCACTTCCACTCTCTCTAAAAAAAAAAATCAATGGGAAAAAAATCAATGGAAAAATATCATCGGATGAGGATTAATAAAAAAATGTTTTAGTAACTCAAAAATTCTAGTAGAATTTTTAATTTTAGATATAGTCTATTTGGAAATGATTGTCATATGGGGTTAGTCAATCATGGTCTGCCATTCAAAGGGATGCTATGGAGCAGTTACCTGGCCAGGTAGCTCAGTTGGTTAGAGCATCGTCCTGATACACCAAGGTTGTGGGTTTGATCCCCAGTCAGGGCACATACAAGAATCAACCAATGAATGTATAAATAAGTGGAACAATAAATTGAGGTTTCTCTCTCACCCTCTCCTCCTCTCTCTAAAAAATAAAATAAAAAATCAATCAATAAAAGAAATGGAAAAGAATAAAATGGAGCTCTATATGCTGCCATGAGAGTACATTCTAGACCTAAAGGTATGTATGTTTTTAAAAATGCCATAACAATATATACAGCATGACATCATTTGAATTAAAATAGAAACAAATTATGTGTTTGCTCATGTACAGAAAATTGCTGTGAGGAGGGTGAGAGACTCAGCAATGGTTGCCTACATTCTGAGATGGGGGGAGGTCACATACCCTCCAGTCCTGTCTGAACTTTGAGAGTAGATGAGTTTATAAATAAGTAAAAACTAATTGTTTTTTTAAAAAGCAATTTTTTTCCTTGCCTCATATCAACAGACTGCCTGAGATGTGAGTATGTACTCAGGCCAATGGTTATAAAGCCTGTGGCAGCCTCAGGCTCACAAAATCAATCCTCAATTTCTACATGCAGTACCACCTGCCCCTTAGGTATTACAAAAAGATATGTCGAGAGCATTTGAGATCTTGCTCCCTGGCATATGTCATCAGTTTGGCTCAAATAACCTCTTATAAAAATAAAAAATAGCCCTGGCCCCTGTGGCTCAGTTGGTTGGAGTGTCGTCCCATGCACCAAAAAGTCACAGGTTCAATTCCCAGTGAGAGCACATACCCAGGTTGCGGGTTTGATCCCCAGTTGGGGCGTGTGCAGCCAATCGATGTTTCTCTCTCTCTTTCTTTTTCACCCTTCCCCTCTCTCTGGAAACCTACAAACATGTCCTCGGGTGAGGATAAAAATAATAAGAAGAAATAAATAAAAAATAAAAGATACGTCATAACCAAGTAAGGGTGTGTTCAACTTAAAGAATTATTGTGATACCTACATTTACATGATGCTTTATAGTCTAGAAAGGGCAAAAAGTCCTCTGTGAAAAATGTATCTTTATGGAAGTAACATATAATGCAAGTAGTACTTTTAAAGGCACATCGTAGGCTGAATGGCAAACCTGTCCTCACTATAAACACCTACAAAAAGTATCAAATGAATGCATCAACAACTTGTAACATCTCTGCCCATAGCTATTAAATAAGCAATTATGAGAGAATCCACTTTATAAAAATGTAAGGACTCTCTCCACATGAAAGATTACAAACACCTTTGGTTAAGCATTCAAAGGGATGCTATGGAACAGTTAAAATTACAAGTGTGCCTTCAAAAGCACCCAAATGTCACTCACTGTTTTCTCTCTAAGCTGCCTTTGTCCCAGGAAAGCAGTCTAAATCCCACCCAAAAGCAGCACTGGGGGATCATGTGACATGGAACATAGAGAAATGCCCACACTCACAACCTCCCACTTACCCAAGACAGAGCAAAACCAGGTACATGCAACGTGGGGAAACTCTTGGTTGGCCTTGGTATATAGTTGTAGTAGGCAGTTAGATAGACGTGAGCAGAGTAGGACCCATAGGCCAGGTACAGAAGGTCACCAGGCAGAAGCCCTGAGTGCCTAGCAACAGACAATTTTAGGGTGGGACCTCACCCCCGGGGTGACCTTTCCTGCCCTATCCTAATGCTGGTCATGCAGTTTAGATTCCCTGACCTTTCATATCACTAGTCGTAGGGTAGACCCCACAAGGGCTCCAGAGAACAGCTCATAGATTCCCATACAAGCTCTTGCACAACCACTCGCTTAAGCATTAAGCCCCTAGAACAATGAGTTCTGATCTGCATCAGATAATGTTAGGAACAAAGCCTCCGGTCTTTTGACCCCAGAGACGGAGTTTTGTCAAATTAGAGATAACATCTAGGCCTCAGTTGTGTTTCAGCTCCAGGCCCAGAAAAGCAGCTAGGCCAGGTGGGGGTGATGCCAGGGCTAACATCAGGACCAACTGCAATGACTAATGACACCCTGACCTGGCACTGACCCATCAGTAGAGACCATGACCCTGAAAGGACACCCCAGGAAAGCTGATGAATATTCTATTGAGATCCTCCCCTGGGACCCCCCTTAAAATCCCTACCCTTAAAGTCCTTGAGGCCTCAGTGCAGCACACCCTCCCTTTCCCTCACCTCTCCTCTCCTCCCCTCCTCTCTTTCTCCCTCTCTCTCTCTCTCTCTCTCTCTCTCTCTCAGTGCCTTTCCCCACATCTTCTTTTCCCCAGTGTGCACTCTCTCTGAAGCACACTTGAGCGTTTCCCCTTCTTCTTCCCCAAGGCCCTTACATCCTAGTTTTCTTTCTCCTAAGTTACAAGGAACCTTCTTTTGCCTCTACAACTTGCTTCCTGAGCCCACACAGCCCAGCTGGCTCACTTTTTCCAGAGCTCATTTTGTATATCTCTGTGACTTTCTAAATAAACTTTTATTTTATTTTATTTCAGTCCTCTGAATTCTTTCTTAGCCAGAACTCAAGAACTGAGGATGCTGAACTCAGGTCCAATCGCTGGTAACATTCTGGTGCTGTTTTGCTGCCAACATAATCAGATAATGTTTCTCTCCATTCATGATTTTGAAACAAGTTTTACAGTATTTTTTTTAAAGCTTTTAAATGTAGTAACATCAGTGAAAATAAAGTTTTCAGTGGAGAAGAATTCTCATTTTATGACAGACTCTAGGAAAGTATCACTTGATAGTATAACTTTTCAAGATCATCAAATCCACAAAGAAAGCACACAGTTGCTTATGTAAGTTAAAATAAAACAGTAACAGTTATGGCTACCATTTATTGAGCACATGCTAGTATTCACAAGCACTCTCTCTTTAATCTTCACAATAACCTTACAAAGTTGGTACCAGTTTTACAGATGAGAAAACTCAGGTGAAGAGTAAAAAAGCCTGCTCAAGGTCACAGCCAGGAAGGGGTGTAGCCAGGACTTCAAGACCTCAAGGGTCCATGTCCCATTCCAGACAGGGCTGACTGGATATAGGGAATATGGGATGTGTAGCCAATTCAGAGCACAGCAATGACCTTGCAGTAGCCTTGCTGGATGATGAACTGATCCAATTAGACTTCTCTGAGAACAGGAGCCAGGTGACCTGACAGCATCAGGGACCTGTGTGCTCACAAGGTGCTCAGAGAGTGAGCCTGAGGCAGCCTGAGGTCATGTATGCACAGACTCTTAGGAGCAGAGGAAGAAGGGCTGAGGATGAACACAGGAGCCCTGTGGGTGGTCCAACTGCAGTACAGGCAGTCCTCAGGGTACGTGGAACTCAATGTATGTTGTTTAGTGGTTACGTCGCCCTCTCCCATTTATTTATATATTAAAAAAAAAGTTCCGTCATTTCGACGTATGTACATATGTGCTTTATGTTTTTTATTATTTATTTACCACAAGTAAAGGTCAGGAATTGTTATCTTTCTTTTAAATTTTTTTTTACTGTTTCACTTCATTACTGCTGTGTATGTGCTCCATGTGAGTGACGTAGGGGCTTATGTAGGTGGGTTCCGACTTAGGGCGAAAATCACATTACCTGGCGCCATAGGAACAGATTTCCGACGTAACCTGAGGACCTACTGTAATGCCAAAGGGCAAGAGTAATGATCCCATATGACCTTGTTCCTGAGGTCCTAGAGATGCCTTTCCTGCTCCAAGCTGCCACCAGGAGACTGGTGACTAAGGACAACTGTTATTGCCCTTCCCCCTGAGACAGCCATCCCCTTCCTCTAGGGTAGCAGACTTCTACCATGTCCAGTGAGGCCAGAGGCCCAACCAATGAACCTCACTTCTTGGCTATCTTGCCATTTTGGAGGAGGGGGGCCAACTGATTGGGTTTCAGCACCATTTAGCAGTGATTTATTTCTGATAAATCTATAATTTTGCAGGGCTTAGTTCTTGTGTTCCACATTGTGTCAACTGGAGCTCAGCTGGAGCAGGTCCATCCAAGGTGGCTTCATGCACATGACTGACACCTCAGTGGGGCCACTGGAATAGCTGAGGATTGGCCAGGCCTCTCTTCACATGGTTTGTTTCTGTACGCTGTGACTCTGACTAATATGTAGCTTATAGATAAACAGCATATTTGTATAAAAATTTTAGGAACTAACTTCAGAAGGTACAGACTCTGACCTTCAGTCATCCCAGTTCCAACTGTAGAACCAGGATGACATAGAACCAGGATAATGAAGACCAGGATGCCGCACATCACTTGCCCCGTTTCAAGGTCCTTATCCGGATGGATGTACTGTGTCGGCCTGCACGTAGGGAACTTTTCAACCCCTCCCCTTGATTTCTTTGTTCGCTTTCCCTCTGCCTCCTTATAAAAACCTCTGCCTGACTGAGATGGTGAGATGGGCTTAGGACAAGAGTCCCTCATCTTCTTGAGATGCTGACACTTGAATAAACCTCCTTCCTTTTACACCAGCACTTGTCTCACAAGTTTGGCTTTCGTGGCAGCAGGCAGCCAAACCTTAGTTCCAGTTACAAGAATAGCAGAAATAAAGAGAAAAATTAGGTTCCTGGGGAGATAGAGTAGCTGCTACACCAGCCAGGGGACTGCCTGCTTCCAGAGTGTTTATATTAAAAACACACAAACAAAACCATGGCCCTCTATCTTACTCAAAATGATCAGTTGGTTTTCCCAGTGTTCACAGGCTCAAATGAGAACAACTAACAGAAGGAATCCCATAGCCTACAATTGACATTTCCTGTTTTTTAAAAATATAACTAATAGCACATATCCTGATTAATTGGTAAGTTCTCTTAGAGCCATATAAAATATACTAAAGCAAGATTTAAGGTAACAGGTTTAGTGACAAGTACTTTGCCTCTAAGATGCTAGGAGTCAGTCCCTGGGGCCTTAAGAGAAAGTATTAAGAGGCTTCTTAATACTTCCATATAAACACTTACTGAGAAAAATACTTTTAATTTATTTTAGCCAAAACTAAGCTTGACTGCCTATTCTGAACCCCCCGCCATTTAGGAAGAAATAGTACACACAGTGCAAGTGGGGTCACCATATCTTCCCCCTCAGTTTCTTATTTCCCATTCAGTTAAAGATCCCTCTCCAATAATTGAGGCTTTATTGCCATGTCTGATTCATGGACATGTAGCCTGTCTTTTCCTCCCCATTACAAAGTTTAAAAACACCAAGTAAATAGGCAAGTTTTAAAACACAAGAATAGGTCCCTAGACAGTTTAGCTCAATGGATAGAGCATCGGCCTGTGGACCAAAGGGTTCCTGGCTTAATTCTGGTCAAGGACACCCACCTTGTTTGCAGACTCCTCCCCCTTTGCCCACCCCTGTATAATTGACATACTACTGATGCTGTATACAGTATTATTAAGACAGGGTAATAATTGTGCTGTTTTGCAACACTTCCAATGTCAAAGTCTAATTATTTACAGTAAACGCTTTTCTAGAGATCTTCTGTGAATGTTCACGAGGGTATAGAAAATCACGAACTCCTTACAACTTCTCTCCTAATCCAATTAAATGTGTATATCTTACTTGATCATTTGTCAAAAGAAAACTTGTTGCCTACCCATTGCATACGTTTTTATTCCTACCATGATAACCTTAAAATTCGAGTGATAACCAATGGATTCTTAACCAATGGCCTCCTCGGATTCCAATGATCTGTTCAGGG
>NW_005359397.1:2050583-2052873 GCF_000412655.1 Myotis brandtii | reverse complement strand
ACATGGACAGCGCTCTGCCCCTAACCTGTGCGCCCCACCGAGCTGTGGGATCCACCGGGCTCTGTGTCCACTCGGTTTCTTTCTTAGACTTCCTGTATCTTTTCTTCTTATCTCTCTGTTCTTGCTTTCCTTTTCCAGTCTCTCTCACTGCTTCAGTATCCACTGACTTTCAATCTTAAAATATCCCCTGAAGTGGTGGTATTTCTTCCCGTCTGTCGCTTGTCATTTACCCACGCAGTCATTCAAAAACTCAGGGGCACAGACCCAGGCTCTGCCGCCGGTTCCAAATACACGGTGTAGCCAAGGTGCTCCAGAAAGTGATGCATGTCCAGCACTTATTAATGAAATAACCACTCTCCCGCCCTCCCGCACACAGCACCTCATTAGCAGGGCTCATTTTTAAGGGTGATCCTATGAGCGCACTTGGTGGGAGGCGGTCCTTTCTGATCTCCTGCCCCCTGGCCCTGGAACACACAGCTGTGCCCAGGCCCGTGTCCTGAACCACCAGCGGGCTTCGTTCTCTGCTTCAACCCATTTTGCCCACTGACTGCTCGAGTCCTGCGACCCGACTCCCACCATGATGCTAGAGTGGCTGGACGCGGGCTCCCCTGGTTCCGTTCCGGACCCGGACGCGGGCTCACCTGGTCACTCGCGGACTCGGGCGCACGCTCACCTGGATCCCGCTAGCACTCGGGCACGGGCTCACCTGGGAACCCGACGAGGGTTTGCCTCTCCTGCCTGCGCCGCTGGGGCTGCTTTGGAGGCGGCTCTGAGCTGCTGCAGTCCTGAGTGTGGGGCTGAGAGGTCAGCTGGGAGTTCCGGCCAAGTTACCCGTGTGCCTCGAAAGGGACGGCCTCTGGGAATAGGTAGACTCCGTTTCGCGGGGTCTCTGCGGTCCGAGTGACCCCTCTAGGCCAGTTCCCTCCGTGCACCGACCGAGATGTACCCGGCGCTCTCGCCTTCTTTCCTTGGGTTAAGGAATTCGCGGTGATGCGCTGGGACCCGTCGGAAACAGAACGTTTTCCCCCTGCTGGTGACTCTCAGGAACTGCATGTGGTGGAACAAACCTATAACAGGTTTCCTTCCTTCCTAGCAGCTAGGGTTGTGGTTCTTCCCCCACCCACCACATCAAACGTTTTGACAACTTTCCTTTTTATTCATTTTACTTTTTAAACTGCCATGTCAAGAGAAGGAAACTAATTTTCAGCCTGCGGATTAATGAGATGAGAAAAATTAAGACATGCATACAACCATTTCCCCCTCATTCTTCTGTTTAAAATTATGGAAAATTGCAAATATATAAGTAGGCAGAAGAATATAATGAGGTTCTAGTTTTTGGAAATGGTGGACTAACCTTCCTTTGGATAATAATTTAAAAATCTGAGCAAGCCCTAGCTGGTTTGGCTCAGTAGATAGAGCACCGGCCTGCGGACTGGTCCTGGGTTCGATTCCAGTCAAGGGCACATGCAATTTGACCCAGCAATTTCACTCCTAGGTATATATCCAAAAGAAAAGAAAAGAAGTACTCAAACAAATACATGTTTGTGTTCATAGCAGCACTATTCACAATAGCCAATAGGTAGAAACAATCAAATGTCCATCAACAAATGAATGGATAAACAACGCGTTATATACAATGTAATATTATTCAGCCATAAGAAGGACTGAAGTTCTAATATATGCTACAAGCCGAAGAACTTCAAAGATATTACAGTAAGTAGAAGAGGCCAGATACAAAAGATCACAAGTATGATTCCACGATATGAAATGTGCATGGTAGGTAAATCCACAGAGACAAAGCCGACTAGTGGTTGCCAGGGGCTGGGAAAGGGGAGAATGGGAGCAACAGCTAAACGGGGCTGGGGCTTCCTTTCAAGGCGATAGAAGTTTCCGCACTAGATAACGTTGGTATTTGCGAAACGTTGTAAATGTACTAAACGCCACCAAATTTTCACCTTACAATGGTTAACTTCATGTTGGGTTAATTTCACTTCAATTAAAAGCAGAAAAAGAAAACAAAACAGCTCTCTCGTGTAGGTGCCTAAAGTCGGCTGGACTGGAGGTCCCCTTGCGTCCCTGCATCCACCTGCCTCGGCCCGGCTCGCGAATTAGAGGGCGACGAGGGCTGAGGAAATGACAACTGGGGCATCAGAAAGGGACTGTCGGGAGGGAAAGGCAGAGGGACCCTGGGACTCTGCTCCTTACATCGCTACCACTGCCGGGTGAGGCGGCTCCGCGCAGGCTCCGGTCCGCTGAGAATCCTCGCTGGGCCCCGAGCGGGGAAGGGGCA
>NW_005359397.1:1972142-2050487 GCF_000412655.1 Myotis brandtii | reverse complement strand
CCGGACCGCGTGGGACAGAGCCAAAGCGACCGGAACGCCTCATCGAGGGCGCCCGTTTCCGGGCGGAATGTGGATCCGGACGTCAAAGTCCGCCACGCCGGGAGCCCAGCTTCCGGAGTCTCCTTGTGTCTCGGTGGGACTGTGGTGGCGATGAGGCAGAAGCACTACCTCGAGGCTGCGGCGCGGAAACTGCAGGCTCGCTGCCCGGGCCAGGCCCGCTATCTCCTGTAAGGCCGGGACGCGGGGAGCGGGAGCGCGGCGGGGTGGTGTGCCCGCGTTCCTCACGGCCTCTTTCTCTTTTGCAGCTGGGCCTTCAGTTCGTCACACGGTAAGGAGAACGCCCGTGGGTTGCGGGTCAGGCTCGCCTCGCCCGCGCCCCTCCGTCCCGCGTAGCACTCAGAATGAGCGACGAGAAAAACCTGATCCCCCCACTGCCGCGCGCCCCTTCCCGGGCTTCATGGGCCTGGCCTGGCCTGACCTATTAGCGGGATTGGACACCTTGACCAGTCTCTCGAAACAGTTTCCTCACTTGACTTCACAGCTCTCCTTCCTCTTTAGCCAGTCCGTCTCGAGCTGCCGTAACGTCCCTCCTGGCTTCCCCAATCTCTACAATGTTGGAGCATCCAGGACTCTGCCCTGGGACCTCTGTTCTAGCTGCACTCACCTCCTGGGTGACAGTTTGTCATCCAGTCTCATGGCTTTTAAATGCTGTATCCTGAGCACTTACAAATTTATACCCCCAAACCCAGACCTCTCCCCCAGGCTCTAGACACATCCTGATGCCTTCTTGCAACTTTTGAATGTCTCTGAAGGCAAAACCCAAGCTTTATCCCCCAACACAAGTCTTCCCATTGCAGCAAATAATAACTCCTCTTTGTAATCAGCCATTCTTGACTCCCTTCCCAAACCAACATGCCCTGGTTTTGCAATATATCCGTCCTCTAGCCGCCTCTCACCACAGCTATCTAAGGCCGGGTCCCAGCCACCAGTCTTTCTCCCAGGTTATTGCCAGCAGCTCCCATGCATTTACGCAGGCCATTCTCAGTCCAGCAGCCAAAGTGAGCCTGGTAAAAGCTTACGCCAGAGCATGTCCCTTCTCTGCCACAAGCTCTCAACTTCCCATCTCACAGTGAAAGTGAAAATCTTGTAAAGGGAGGACAAAGCCTCACATCACAGGTGGCGTCATCTCTCTGACCTGCTCTCCCTTTTGTTCACTTAACTCGAACCACAGTAGGCTGTTTCACTGCCTTCACCCTTCCTCCTGCCTGACCTCACATGTCTGCTTGGGTTCGGCCCTCACTTCCTGTGGTCTCTGCAAATGTCACACACACACCCCCCACCCCCACCCCCCGCCAAGCCTTCCCTGGCTGCCTTGTTTAGGATTACAGCAGCTCCATCCCCACTCCCCATTTACTTTTCCTGCCTTTGTTTTTTCTTCCCAGCACTTAACATTAGCTGTTGTTATATTTATTGTCTTTTTCCACAAACTGTCCTTTGTTCACTGCTGTGTCTCCAGCTCTGAGAACAGTGCTGACACTTAACAGTCACTCAATAAATAGGAATGAATTTTACAGTTGGCAGAGATGAGTTGCAAGCATGGTGCTTAGCTCTTTGTAGTGCTGTTGTGTCCCGAGGACTTAGCACATTGCTCACCAGTAAATATTCACTGAATAGCCCTGGCTGGTTTGGCTCAGTAGCTAGAGGCTTGCGGACTGAAGGGTCGCAGGTTCAATTCCAGCCAAGGGCACATGCCCTGTTGCAGGCTCGATCCATGATTCTCTCTCATCATTGATGTTTTCTCTCCCTCTCCCTTCCTTTCTGAACTCAATAAAAATATTATTTAAAAAAAAATATTCACTGAATAAATAGATGCTGTGCTCACCTTCCTTTTCAGCTGCATCACCTTCATGCCCTCCCCTTTCCCTCCATAGCCATGCTTTCTTTTTCACTGTACTTCTCCCGGAAAGCTCCTTACCTTTCATGGGTGCCATCTCCAAATGTAGATAGAATGTATAGTCATCCATGACAAACTTTGACAAGCCTTCTCTTTGAAGTGTGGTTGGCTGGTCCATGCAGCTTAATAATTTCCAGGGCATTTACATCATATTCTGTTACAGTTCTTACCAGTCTTACCTTCATTTGTTTAGGGCTCCCAGACGTGAGTTCTTTAAAGAGAGCAACTCTTTCACTCCCATATTTGTGTCTCCACATCCTAGCCTGGTCAGGGAATGCTTTCTTGATTGCATAAAGGGTCTGGGCAAGTCTGTTGTCTGTTACTTTATACTGAGAGAGCTACCTGCAGACAAAGCCCAGCCCACAAGCCACAAAATTATTTTAAAAAGAAAGAAAGTCATAGTAAACTTTTATATTTTGTGATCAATGTGTTTGAAAAATAGGTGAGACATGCAGCCTTTTATACTCAGTACAAGTAAGGAGCAAGAGAGTGGGGAATTACCTGTCTGTTGCTAAAAGGAATGAATGGAAACAGTGATAGTGTTTTGCAAAATAAATCATCGCCAGTTTATCTTTTAATAAATTCTCATAGTTTGAGTTTGCTTAAGGATAATGTATATCTGCTTATATTAAATAATAATATACCTTTCCTTTTTACATTTATAAAATTGGCAGTTTGAGGTAAAAAAAAGTATTCTAATTTATTGAATCATGAGTTTCATTTCTATAATTTTAGATGCTAAAAGCACTTTTGAAGAAACATGCCCATACTGTTTCCAGTTGCTGATTCTGGATAATTCTCGAGTACGCCTCAAACCCAAGCCCAAACTGACACCAAGAATACAGAAACTTCTTAATCGAGAAGCAAGAAATTGTACACTCAGTTTTAAAGAAGCAAAAATTGTGAAAAAGTACAAAGACTCCAAAAGTGTACTGGTAAGATTTCAGTTTCCAGACTTTCACTCAAAATGAAGAGAATCAGCCTGAACATAACTCAGAGATTTGTAGTAGTATATTGAAATTGGCAAAAAATATACATTTTTTTCCTAGTGATTACTGTTTCAGCAAGTGTACAGCTTATTTTTGCTTTTTACAATTACTTAAAATCACATATCACGAGCTCTCAGTTGTTCCCAGATCTCATTGTTGAGCACAATTATTTTTACAAATTGGAGGATTTCTTGAGCAGACCAATGTGACTTCACCTGAACTGCAGCTACCACTAAATTATTTTTTCAGTTAATGGTCCTTTTCTTCAAACAACAGTAGCTTATTTGTTAGGCATTTGTCACTTTTTCAGTCATCCCCTCTTCCATGTCAGAGTATGTATTTACGTTTATGCCCAACAAAAGTAAGTACATCTTATGTTCATTCATTAAACCTTTATTGAGGGTCTATCTTATGCCATATAATGCTAAGTATTGGGGATATAAAATGGATAAAACAACCAAAATCAAATTACTTGTGGGTTATTAATAGAGACGAGTATCAGAAGATACATTGAATCATCCAGGTATTAAGGGGTATTATTCCCAGTCTCCTCCATAACCCACACACATGGTTTTACATTGAGAAAGTAGAGACTTTATTATCTTTAAAAGGTGTTTTAAATTAAATACACAAGTTTAGCCATTCATTTTTTATTGGAGATTTTCTCATTTTAAATTTGTGTTTGATCTGATTCCTGCTGCAAGATTACAAGCTCCCTGAGTTCAGCCTCTGTTACCCTGTAGTACCTGGTCTGCTCCCTTGCATATAAGAATTTAAGGAACATGTACTTTATTGGACTAAATTTTAAGAGAAATCATGCCATGTATGTCTTCTTTTTATGGCAGTTGATTACTTGTAAAACATGCAACAAAACAGTGAAACATCATGGAAAGAGCAGAAGCTTTCTGTCAGCACTGAGGAGCAATCCTGCCACTCCTGCGAGGAAACTCAGCCTGAAGACCCCAGAGAGAAAGTCTCTAGGTTCTGCAAACCTAAATCACAGGGTGTCTGGTTCCAAAGGCAAGAGCCCAGCATTGACTTTCAGGTAATTAATTCATTAAGTTATTTGAATTGCCAGTGTTAACTCCTGAGTATTTCTTCTAATTTCCTCTTATGTACATGCCCAAACTTGCCTTGGCCCTCTTTTTTCCTCCATACCCTTTCCTTCTCTAGTCTCATATTCTCCTATAGCTTTCATTGTCACCTCTGTATGACTTCAAGGCAAATTTCTCTACTTGCAACCTCTCCCTGTTCCCAGCTGCATGCTAAATATATCCACTTCACCCCCTACAGGTCCCCACGGCTAACTACTCAAACCTGCCCATCCTCCTTAAGTTCCTTATTCTGTGAATAAACATGCCCTTTTAGACATTCTGACCTGAAATGGCAAGTTCAGTTGACAACCACTGCCTTGGTCCTTGTCCAGTCAGCTGCCAGTTTCTATTGTCCTACTTTCATGGTGTTTACATCCCTACTGCCGCTCTCTCTTCAGGTCTTTATTCCTCTTTTGATGAATCTTCCTGTCTGATCTCCTGAATCACAGCTATGATTAGAAGCACCATTTGGGGCATGCAGCAGGCTCTCCAGCCCTCACTGCCTGGCATCAATCTGTCTGCCTGTGTTACTTTGCCTAATGTATCCTGTGTGTCAGCAAAACTGAACAACTCACCATTTACTTTCCTGCTCTAAATCTTTGTTCTTGTTAGTTTCTCTAATAAATTCCTGTGGAGATGTAACTAAATAGGGATTTGTCAAATGATACTGAGTTAACTATGACTGGGCACGCTTTAACAAAATTCAGGAAGGACTGGATTCTCTGCTTTCTGAATTGAGTTTTTTTAATGTTGGATTTATTGGATAAGAATTAAATTTCAAAGCAGGGGCATAGAAAGGGAATGGACTGATAATTCTTGGGGGGAAGGAGGTGTGGGGGGTGTGGGAAGAGACTGGACAAAAATCTTACACCTATGGATGAGGACAGTGGTAGGGGGTAAGGGCATGGGGTGGGGTGGGAACCTGGTGGAGGGGAGATATGGTGGAAAAAAGAGGAACATCTGTAATAATCTGAACAATAAAAGATTTATTAATTAAAAAAAAAATAAAAATAAAACTTAGAAAGAGAAAAAAAAAAAAAGAATTAAATTTCAAGGCCAGTTTTCTCTATATTCTTAATTTAATTGTTTTGTTATTTGGTATGATAGGAATTCATCATGGAAGTTTCCACTTTATTGGATAAAAGTAGATAAAAGAAAATTTGGTGTATTTAAAAGAATTCACTTGCATTTAGACCAGACTGCTTCTTAGACATGCAGGACTGAGAAAAATATTTCACATTTATCTTATAGATGGGGAGGCAGAAGAGGGGTCAGGCTGACAAACCCCAAATAAAGGTTTGGGATAAAACACAATTGGAAAGAATAAAATAGAATGAGGCGTAAATATACACATACCAGATGGGGAATCATTTATGGAGTGAATATATATAGAGGGCCTCCTCTGTGCCTGGCACTGTTAGAAAGCACTGGACTATACAATTAGTACAGAGTGCCTGCCCCGTGGAGCTTCCATTCTGGGGAAGATACAACGGAATGGTACCTACATGTGTAGGTTGAGATCCTTCAAAGTCATTGCTTAGCTTTGTCATGAGTCTTGATGTCAGACTTAAAGAGAACTCAAACCTGATGACACTTTACCTTTAGCCTTCTCTTTCAGGTGTGATAGAAGCTTCCAGAACCACCCAATATACCAACTAAATGTTGCTTGTAGCCTACTTAGTGAGGAGGTTTTTGGGAGTGACTGCTGGGTACAGCCACTGCTCATATATGGCCATAATACAGAAGAGTGGAAAACGTGTCTGATAGCAGTCATTTAGGCTAAGCAGGAAGAACACTTTTTAAATTGTCCTTTGTCAGTATTCCTAAGTGTAGTTTTATGTTTCTTTTCAGAACACCCACATCTGGACACTCAACACCCACTTGCTCCTCAAAAAATGTGAACAAAACAAAGAAACACTTCTCTCAACTAAAAATGTTACTTAGCCAGAGTGAATCCAAAAAGAATTCAAAGGTGGACTTCAGAAATTTCTTATCTTCTTTGTAAAGGATGAACTTGTGGAAATAAGAAATGTTTAATGCAATTTCTGAAACTAAAGTTACCAGAAAAACAGCTTTTTAAAAACTAGGGTCTAACAGCAAACTTTTCTTGGCAGTATTCTGTATTTATGGAGAAAATACCTCATTAGAATGAATAATTAAAACCTGCCTATCCCCAGGGTGATTCTGAGAATCAAAAACATATGAAAGGTCCTTGTAGGTAATTTTAAAAAAATATATGTTTATTGATTTTAGAGAGGAAGGGAGAGGGAGAGAAACATCGATCGATTGCCTCCCATAAGCATCTCAACCTGGGTATATGCCCTGACCAGGAATCGCACTGACCTTGTGGTGTACAGGACAATGCTCAACCAACTGAGCCACCAGCCTGGGCTCAACATGTTTGTCTGTTTGTTTTTGAAAAAACACACCTTTAAATAAAGAATGTAGATATTTTAAACTATAATCTGTTTCTAAGCCTTCTGTTGCTACAAGTTTAAAACTTATTTTTCTTCCATTAGGGCTTGGTAAACTGGGCGGCCAAGGTTATTAG
The DNA here is from genome assembly GCF_000412655.1 of Myotis brandtii. Classification (NCBI taxonomy): domain Eukaryota; kingdom Metazoa; phylum Chordata; class Mammalia; order Chiroptera; family Vespertilionidae; genus Myotis; species Myotis brandtii. Next base: position 2,043,899 of record NW_005359397.1, on the reverse strand, counting down.
CGAGTTAGTCTTGTAGTCATGTAAAGTGAAATTACACTAACTAGTGTCATCAAAGAGGGTTGGTGAGAGTCATCATTCTGAGACTGCGGGCCACAGGCTGCAGCAGCTGGGTCTTCCCTTCATGTCCACAGCATGGTCACAGTAGATACTGTACCTTTCTGGCTAACTTCGCACTGGAACATGTTTCTCTTGAACTCTCTGCTCTTCTGTTCACTTACCCAGGCATATGAGCTCTGTTGTTCTTGGAATGTACCATCTTCTTGCCGGCCATGGGCCTTTGCACATGGTTCTGGAGAATGCCATCTACTCCAGCCCCACTGCATTGAGGGCCACTCTTCCTACAGTGCTGGTGACCCTGTAGTTTCCTGCTTGACTGTCCCTAACTGCCTGTGAGCTCTTTGCATGTCTAGGTGATCTCAGCACCTAGTTCCCTGCCCAGCACGTAGCACAAGCTCTGCAAATATTCCTCAATTATGGTAGTTAAATTCAAATTCCTTAGCCCACTTGTTCACACTAGATTTAGAACTAACATCCTCTCCAACTGCATGACTGGGAAGTAAGAAGGAGTAAAAGTAGGAACTCCTAGGCCGGGAGCTGTTTACCTCAGTGGCAAATAAAGGACACTATGTATTCTTGACTTTCTTTTCTATTTGGCAGAAGGGTCTTTGGGCATCTCTAAAGAGAATATTAAAATTATAGTATGGACATAAAACCTTGCCTTGATATGAAATCTTTCATACTTATCTTTTCAGGCCTATCCGTTTAGAGAATATTTTTTTACTAATTTTTTTTTGTAAATCCTCACCCAAGGATATTTTTCCATTGATTTTTAGAGAGAGTGGAAGGGAGGAGGAGAAATAGAAGGAGAGACAGAGGGAAACATCTATGTGAGAGAGACACGTTGATTGGTTGCCTCCCGTATGCTCCCCGACCAGGGCTGGGGATCAAGGCTGCAACCAAGGTACATGCCCTTGACCTGAATTGAACCCGGGACCCTCCAGTTGGCAGGCTGACACTATATCCACTGAGCCAAACTGGCACGGGCTTTCTTACTAACTTTAATATGCAGTTATACACATATGCATAGGATATAGATATCCTATATAATAAAAGAGAAACATGCAAATTAACTGTCCTTCTGCTATGCTCAAGCCATACCCACCAGCCAATCAGGAGCAAGTATGCAAATTAACCCAACTAATATGGCGGCGGCCACAGAGCTGGAGTGAGCCAAGAGGCTTGGGTTGCCCCTGGCGATGGAGGAAGCCAAGCTTCCCACCTGCCCTGGCTGGCCCTGGGCTCCGCTCAAGGCTACAAAGTTTCAATTATAGAAGGTAAATAAATCCCAGAAAAAAAGAAAAAAAGGAGAGGCTGGGAGTTTGGGTCGCCGAGGGGCATGGCCAACCTGAAAACAGCCATCAGCTCCTCACCCAGGCTGGCCAGGCACCCCAATGGGAACCCCCACCCTGAAGGGGCTGTGGGCAGCCTGAAAACAGCCCTCAGCCCCTCACTCAGGCTGGCCACACACCCATAGGGTGAGGGTCCCCACTGGGGGACTTGAACAGCCTGCAAACAGCCATCAGCCCCTCACCCAGGCTGGCCAGGCACCCCACTGGGACCCCCATCCTTCGGGACACCACCCTTCAGAGCAAACCAGCCGGCCCCCACCAATGCACCAGGCCTCTATCCTATATAATAAAAGGGTAATATGCAAATTGACCCTAACAGTAGAAAGACATGACTGGTCACTGTGACACACACTGACCACCAGGGGGCAGACACTCAATGCAGGAGATGCCCCCTGGTGGTCATTGCGCTCCCACAGGGAGCTCTGCTCAGCCACAAGCCAGGCTAATGGCTGCCAGCACAGCAGTGGTGGCAGGAGCCTCTCCCGCCTCCTCAGCAGCGCTAAGGATGTCTGACTGCAGCTTAGGACTGCTCCCTGCTGACAAGTGGACATCCCCCGAGGGCTCCTGGGCTGCCAGAAGGATGTCTGACTGCCAGCTTAGGTCCGATCCCCTGGGGAGCGGGGCTAAGCCAGCAGGTGGACATCCCCCAAGGAGTCCCAGACTGCAAGAGGGCACAGGCCGGGCTGAGGGACCCCCCTGAGTGCACAAATTTTGTGCACCGGGCCTCTAGTAATTTATATTTAAAGTATGTCTTTGAATCCTTAATGTTTAAAAATGTAATCTCTCCAGAGAGATCATTAGATCATGGTCATTTCAGATTAGTTGTTTCATTATTTATTCTGAACTTAGGAAAAGATCACACAAAGCTCACATAAAGATCTTTTCCTAAGTTCAGAATGCTTAGCATCCATGCTTTGGGTTTTTGCTTTAGTATCTTGGAATTACATATACAGTATATAGAGCTAAGTAATTCTCCCATCCAGGAATGGAGAACTGAAGCACTGGCCAAGAGGACTACATCTCCCAGAATTTCTAAATAAGAATCACAGAAAGTTCTGATTCAGTTGGTATGTGGCCATATGCAAACGTCCCAAGTGAGTTTTATCAAAGAAATTTGGCCAACACTGCCAGAGATTCCCAGATTTCAAGTATTCCCCCATTGTGCTCTAAATGCAAGGTGTGGTGAGAGGTCCTGGGCTCCAAAGAAGGAGTTCAAACTACTAGTGAGTCTGTTTATTCAAAAGCACTTAAGCACTACTGAGCAGGAGGTCACAACAGAAGATTTGGTCTTGTCCTCTGCCCATAAGGAACTTGCTATATAATGAACTGTAAAACCCATACTTTATTATCATATCTCCTGGAATTGCCTGGAATTTTAAATTGTCAAGCAAGTCATGGACCTCAAAAGTTGGTCTAGAGCATGGTTGTCAAAATATAGTCCCAGTGGTATCAGCACCAAATAGTTAGGAATGCAAACAATCAGACCTTACCCCAGAGCTCTGGTTTAATAAGCCCCCTGGGTGATTCTGATGTTCTCTCAAGTTTGGGAACCACTGGCCAAGCAAAAGCAATCTCCTTCAGCAGTTTCTCCACTTCCGTCGCTGAATACTTCCAATACTTTCCTTCCCTCCCAGTCCATTAATCACTCCCTCCCCACCCTATATCTGATCAATCAGATTCACAAAAATAAGCTACACATTTCAAAAAGAACATAAAACTTTATTAAGAACATTTTATATTGTCATCAGATAAAGCCAAACAAATAGGGGTAAAGAAACAGGGAAACTTCATCTTCCCATGTGCTATTGCCACGTCAGAACACTCATATGTGCGGCAACCCACTTGGGTCCCCTCCCAATAAACTTTGCATTCACTTATAAAAAAAACAAAAAAATTAAAAAAGAACACTCGTGTGGATGGCTGGAATTACAGGTGGAAACAAATCCTCTGTATAAATTCAGTAGGTAACTCAATGCTCCCTTTCAACACAGAGAACTGGGTTTACACTTTTTAAAAAAGCTTCATATAGCGCAACAACTATGAAACAATATTTTACCTTTAGGAGCTATTTCTTAATAGACTACAAAGCAGTTTAGTAGCTTATGTTATTTCATATAATGTCAATTTTTAGAATGGAAATTTCAGAAAGGACATTCTAAAGATTTCTCAGAACCAGTTCAATCACTCATAGATTGAGTGTTGCTCATCTACAGTGACAACTGACAACCTAGTTTTTGTTCTTTTAATCTTGCAAATCAAGATAGCTGAGTCATCCCAGCTTTTGTTGATTCTGAAGGAGTTCCTATAGAAAAGCCCTGATGGTTCAGAGTGCCTGTGAGAGAAGGTGCCAGAACAGCTGCATCTGGACTCTTTTCCCAGAGGGGAGGCTGGCTACTGAGCACAGCCATCTGACTCCCGGCTGCCCACGTGGTTCTTTACTTACTGTAGTGATGGAAGGAGCAGAGGGAACGCCAGGGAATCTGCTCAGACTGCCACTCCAGACAGCTGTCACTGTTTGTGGAGAAAAGAGTGATGGTATCCATTCACACTACAGCACCCGTGTTAGTGGGGTGTTACACTTTTCTTTTGAGGGGCCAGGCCAAACTGCACTCAGATACATGGTTTGCCTCACATGCACAGTGGAGAAAATGCTCATGATTTAGAATTTGGTATTACAATACCCACATCTAAGCCCATTTCTTGAGAAGTAGTCTACCTTTTAGAAAAAAAGACTACTTACTACTAAAGGGCTTACCATGTTTTAACTGTCATAAGGCTGAAAATGTAACTTCTAAACCACACCATATCATTTGTGTTCACAGTCAGTGAATTAACCAACAACCAAAGGTTTGAGAAGGATTGGTCATAGGGTGGGATTGGGGTTCAGATTCAGGTTGAGTACTATCACTTATCACAAATTGCATCAAGCTCTTTAAAAAAATAATGCATTTTTATAATAAATATTTAGAGTAGACACTGGCATTAAAATCAGTATCTAAGTCAGAAGTCTGTCTTAAATGGTGAAAATATTTCAACAAATTTCTAATAGATTTCAAAGCTTCCCAGGCATACACAGTTTATAAATTAGTTTTAAGTGGAAAAAAAATATATTTTGAACGAATAAATCACCACTTTAGCATATCATAAATAAGGTTAAGAGTTTGAAAATAAATTAATATACAAGTTTTTGCTTTCACTTTAACAAAAAAAATCTAACTTACATGATACACTTTCAAAACAGTTATAACTAGGTTTTTATAATTGTGTATTTGTTACACACATCTACCAAGCTGAATCTTTTTCTTACATATCCTACAGGGGGACAGGGGGACACAAGACAGACACCCCAATGTGTGAGTCTGACTACTGCACATCATTTGTCAACTACATTAATTATGTCAACATGAATTATATCCATGATTAAGTGGGTTAGGTTCCCAGTGAGTTTTCTGTGGTGGTGTTCACACGGAACCTAACTATAATTGTTTCTGTGAGAACATGTGCCCCAACTCCCAAAAGGTAACTAAAAAGCTTTGGACTAGAAGCCAGATGAATGGGAACCACTTACATGTGTCTGCTTTGGAGAAAGGTTAAATTGTTAGAAGCACTGTTTCCAGAACTACTGGCTATTAAAAATAAAGATTTGCCTTCTTCACATATAAATTCTTTTTATACTCTCTCATACTGAGGAAGAAAGAGTGAAGCCATTCAGACTAGTGAGACAGAATTGGCTTGCGGATTTAAAGATGTTTTATTGACTATCTAATTTGAATCTGCTTACAACAAAAAGGAAAATGTCTAATATGTAAAGTAATGAATGAAAAAAATGTTTATCCTAAGTCATTATTGAGTACAAATCCACAGCTTAACAATGTGATTTAAGAAGAAAGCAGGAGAGCATGCAACTGCTCTAACACACAGGGTTAAGTTGAAAGGTAAAAGTACATTTGTTTTGGTAATTCTAAATATACAAATATAGTATTTACCAGATCTACCCTGTAGTGCAGCACTGCCTTATTTCCAAATATACAGTCATTCAAAAACCTTAAGGAAACATTAAAAATGTTCCAGGCTACTTTATTGAACATTAATGAATATTGTGTCCTTGAGATATTAGAGCTAAAAATACCATTGCTTTTAAAGTTAAAGGCTATAGGAATAATAAAAGTATCACTATTTTGTTTCTTTTAGTCCCTCAGATGGCTTTATGTTAAAGGGATCAATATGTAAAAAGAAGACTGATCTGGCGAAATGAAAGCTGTCCTCTTAGCAAAACGTCAACATTACAACATTTCCCAAGCATTTCATATTACTCTGATCAACTATTTCTAAACAGTTTAATCAAGGGGCCCCTACTTAACACTCCTCATGTTCTACGCTGGCAGCTGGAATGGAACCCCTATGGTGCTCTGATTTGACCCTAAAAATTACATCCATGGTTAGTGTTAAATTACTGACATCTAAGGAATAAGGAATCAAAGGCATTGAGAGGCACACAAATGATATTTTGTTCGGGAAGAAGGGTGAAGATTAAGTTAAAACATTTAGTCCCTTCTACAATCAAGTCCTAATTATACCATAATTAAGTCTCAACCAAGTCCTGATTAACTCTTACCCTTCAGGAATGACATACTATATAGTGATTAGATACTGAAGGAAACAAAGAAAAGCATCTGAAAATACATAAAGAAATAGAAACATGGAATTTCTCACAAGGCCCTGGATCAAAAAAATTTACAAAAGAGCTTTTGAAAATAACCACTATTTGTGAGCTTATTAATACACAGAGATCACTTTGTTTAATCTAACTCATGTTAACTTACCAATAAAATAGTAAACAAACCAACATTTTAAACAATTTTATAAATTACTTGTCATTTTTTTGTTTGTTAGTGTCACTCTCTCAACAATATACAAAAATAACGCTACAGGACTATCCACCTAACCTGTCTCCATCTCCCACACAGTCCTGGGCCCTGGAAAGAGACTGGTCAATCTTCACTGTAGATGTCCCCCGCGAAGGGCAGGTGCATGTGGCTGCCAGTGACATTGGGCAATCGAGATAAGTCCGGCAGGCTCTGGATCCGGGACCTGAGTTCTTTGCGCACCAGGGAAACTCTGGCTAACTTGCGCTTGTATTCCTGTAACATCAAATACTTTTCATTAGAATTCTGGCAGTTCAGAGAAGTGCTATACACTCAGTTAATGCTGAATAAAAAAAAACGATTATTACAATGTGAGATTTAGGATCAAAAGAGACTTTGGCAATAGACAACCAGGTAAACTCTGTTATTCTTATAAAAAGCCACAATCTTTTAAAAATTTATTTTATTGATTTTAGAGAGAGGAAGGGGGAAAGAAGTGAGAGGGAGGGAGCGAGGGGCGGGGGGACATCGATGTGAGAGAGAAACATCAATCGGCTGCCTTTGGAATGTGCCCCGATTGCATATCAGAATCACCTAGGGAACTCAGATTTTTCAAGAGAACTCCAGCCCCACTCCATGTCAATTAAGTGAGAATCTCTGGAAGTGGGTCCACAACTTGTGAACTTTGTAAAAGCGCCTAAAAATGATGCTGATAAGGCCTGCATGGCAGTCTTGCAAACTCGGAGACCTAAAGTAACCACCAAGGATGGTCTGAAATTAAACTTTAACTAAAAGCAGTTATGGTGGGCAGTTACGTCCTAGGCCAGTATCTTCACTGACAAGGTCAACCTTTACCTTAACTGAGCCTATCTGTCTTTTTGCATCTATGATAACATAACCTTGAAATGTCTGGGTAACTTGTGACTTCCCTTTATCTGGAGCCCCTGGGGCACAACCAAATGTGCTGGGCCCCAGGACAGATACCACAAATTCCTTCATTATCATGTTAATTGTTCCTGCACCCACCTAAGTATGTGTCCATCATTTTACTTTTTATCCAATCCCAGGGGTTTCCCTGCTTTGCTTATCCCTCCTCCTTAATCTATCACCAATGGATTTCATGTGGCCCACCTATGTTCCTCCTTTGGTTGCAGTGTATAAATACAGATGTAGCCCCTACATTCTCCAGAGCATTATCTCAATTTGTTGAGGTTCTGCTTCCCGGCATATGTCGACAGTTTGGCTCAAATAAACTCACAAAAATTCTTAAAAAAAAAAAAAAAATGATGCTGATACACAGAATTGTGAGCCACTTCCCCGCAGTTTTTCTGCCTAAAATTTAATAAACTAGTAAGATTTCTTTGTACGATTGACCCTTCTCTTTCAAAGAATAACTACAACTGGGGAAAGGGGTTAGTCAGAATTACCATAACCCAACTGATCTAACAGAATGAGGGAAAGGGGGGTTCTGACACATTGGGAGCTGGGCACACTGGCAGACAAAGCAGGCAAGGTTGAGGCTGGATAAGTCAAGGATAGCTTTGGGCACATGGGAGAGGAGTAAATCCTTGCCATGTCTTACATGTCCCTGCATTTCTAATCTATTATGAAGAGCAACAAAGAATAAATAAGAGAGAGCTTAATAGGGAGCCATAATCTCAAGACACGGTTTTCCTCTTCCCTTTCCCCCTTCACCAGCAACGCACACAAACACCAGGTAGATTCCAGGAGAGCAGCACAGTGACATGCAGAAGATGGGCACCAGGGCATTTCACATCAGAGCTGCATGTCTCAGCGGGTCTCACACATCTCCATACTCAGCACATGCCTCTTCCTTAGGACATGCGAGTATGAAGGTATACACACGTCTCCATCTGTCTCATTCTTAGCTGAATCATTTTTAAATAAATAAGACCTAAAACGCTCTGGGGTCAGCACAAAATACTTAGATGCTATTTAAATGTGCTAAAAGCAACTACTCTCTGCCTCTCGAGGCCGAATGTTTTGAGAAGTGTCATATACGGCTTTAGTGGTCACTACTGCCCATCTTAATCTCTAGCATCCAGATAAGATGTTCTTCAATGATTGATTTCTCTTAATCCTTTCATTCAAATGATATGTGGCACCCTGGCCAGTGTGTGCAGTGGTTAGAACGTCGGCCTGAGCACTAAAGGGTCATGGTTTGATTCCTGGTTAAGGGCATGTACCCAGATTGCAGGTTCGATGCCCAGCCCTGGGCAGGGTGAGTGCGGGAGGCAACGAATCGATGTGTCTCTTTCACATCGATGTTTCTGTCTCTCTCTCTCCCCTTCTCTCTTTTCCTTTCTAAAACTCAATGGAAAAAAATATCCTCTGGTGAGAATTAACAATAACAAAAAAAGATGGCAATTAAAAGCCCTCAGCCAACTGGTATACACTGCACACAAAAAAAAACCGGTAAACGTAACAAAAGCTGCAATCTTCTAAACATCTATTATGTGCTAGGCATTAAAATAACCTCATTTAACCCTCTTTATGAGATCATCCTTCATAAACCTGTGCAATCATGCTTTCTCAAATAGAAACAAAAGTCATCTTAAAGACAGGAGGTTTCAGTAGCAGTGGTAAACTGTCTCACGTTAGCCTAAAGATGAAAAAGTAGATGAAACCTGATAACTACCTGACTGTACAATCCAGGGCACTGTCCTAAATTTTTTTAAATGCATCGCTGGTGGAGATGTAAAGACGTCCAACCAACATGGGGAACAGTTAGTTCCTCAAAGTCACCCAGAGTTATTACATAACCTAGCAATTCTACTTTTAAAAAATAAGAAAAATGAAATTGTATGTCCGCACAAAAATTCATATGTGCATGTTCATTGCAATATAACTGATTAAGTGCCAAAAAGTAGGGAAAAATCCAACTATCCATCAATTAATAGAAAATATGGTATATCTCCTACAGTATATTATTTAGCAATGAATATTAACAGAATACTGATATATGCTACAACATGGAAGGCCCTTTAAAACATTATATAAAAGCATAAGCGACTGTCCAACCGGTAGCTATGACACACAATGATCAACGGGCAGACGCTCTGACCAGTAGCTATGATGTGCACTGACCACCAGGGGGCAGTCGCTCAACACAGGAGCTGCCGACCTGCAGTGACTTGGCAGCTTTGGTTCTTGAGTGACGCAGTCGGAACCAGAGAGGAGGGAGCCCAATTCCCAAGAACCGCCCTCTCACAATCTGGGACCCTTGAGGGATGTTGGAGAACCGGTTTCAGCCCGATCCTCGCAGGCCAAGCAGAGAGACCTGCATGAATCCGTGCACCGGGTCTCTAGTACTAAATGAAAGAAGCCAAATAGGCCATATATACTGTGTGGTTCCATGTATATCAAATGTCCAGAATAGAAAAATTTAGACACAGAAACGAGAGCTGTCGTTGTTTAGGGCTTGAGGTGGGCTTGTGTGGAAATAGGTAAATGGTTTCCTTTAGGGTAGACAAAAATGTTCTAAAATTATAGATTGTAGTGATCCTGTGAATGTACTTAAAAACTGTACTTTAAATGGGTAAGTTACATGGTATGTGAATTATATGTCAATAAAACTGTTAAAGTTGGGGAGGCTTTGTTAGCCTGAGAACATAAGTACCACTGATAGTACTGTTTTTAATGGGAAAATGGATTCCAAGTTCTGCTACTTTACTAAGAAATTCACTTTTAATAAAACTCACATCGATAAAGGAAAAAGTGAGCTGGTCTTTCCAGATGCAGTAGATACCAAGCTCAAACAATAGAAATACTTTCCACCCAACTCTAAACTGACTTCCTGGGAAGGCCAATTTGATATCTGTTAATGCAAGTATTATAGTGAATAACATATGTGATGGGCAAGAAGGTCAAAAGCAATTCTATAAAAAATAAGCATACTGTTTATAACTCTTTACAACCAACATTTTGGGTGTCAGTTTGAGTCTTCTACTGAGATTTTAGCCATTACTGCATATTATTTAAAATTTTCAAACATAGCATTGTCATTTGTTCTGAACCCAAAGGTCTCAACTGACCACATTTCAGTCAGCAAACATTGGAACATCTATCAGAGTATGTGCCCATCACTATGCTGGAGACACAAAGATGAATCATAATCCTCACATAGAAGAGCAGTTTAATGGGCAAGCAAACAAGTTAATAAAGTATGATGTGGCCCTAATCGGTTTGGCTCAGTGGATAGAGCGTCGGCCTGCGGACTGAAAGGTCCCAGGTTCGATTCCGGTCAAGGGCATGTACCTTGGTTGCGGGCACATCCCAAGTAGGAGGTGTGCAGGAGGCAGCTGATCAATGTTTCTCTCTCATCGATGTTTCTAACTCTCTATCCCTCTCCCTTCCTCTCTGTAAAAAATCAATAAAATATTTAAAAACAATAAATAAAGTATGATGTGTTCCATCAGAGGCAAAAACTCATTTCTATGATATACAAAGTGGAGGATTTCCCTCCACTGAGTTTAGGGAAGGGGTTCAGAGGTGAGGAGAGGTAAGAACACTCAGGTCAATGGAACAGCACAATAAAAGGGCAGAGAGAATAAAGGGCATAATATGTGCCTGGCAATTTACTATTACTATAGTGCATGGTGCCATGTCAATTTCCTTACCAAACACGGTCATATTTAAGTTGTGAGAATTAGTGTTGATATAGTATAGAAGAGAATATATCTGAGGAAGAAACCCAGCCAGTTTACTTCATTGTTTACGAAAGACAGATTTAGGGCCTGAACCAAGCCAAGAGTAACAGAGCTTCACAAACTATACTGTGTGTACATTAACTTCATTCAAAAGACAAACTGTATAGTGAGAAAGCTCAGCAGGACTTGGTTGTGGTTACAATGTGAAGAATGATAAGGGTTCAGGCTCCATGAGTGGTTGGATGCAGGTGCTATTATGTCAGAGAGCAAAGACAGGCAGAAACTCCTTTGGAAACAGTACAGATTCCAGCATGGAAAGTGAGCTATCCTTGGGACTTTTGGCAGCATTTGGAAATGCGGTTCTAGCATTCTGGGATAGAAATAAAGATTTTGGCTTTATCATGAGCAAATAGTCGATTTAAAACCTTGAGATGGCCCAGCCAGTGTGCCTCAGTGGTTGAGCTTCGACCTATGAACCAGGAGGTCATGATTCAATTCCTAGTCAGGGCACATGCACAAGTTACTGACTCAATCACCAGTGTGGGGTGTGCAGGAGGCAGCCAATCAATGATTCTCTCACCATTGGTATTTTCCTGTCTCCCCCCCTTCCTCTGTAAAAAGATGTTTTTGAAAAAGAAATAAAAGTATAATTAAAAAAAAATAAAACCTTGGGATGTGTGAGCCAATTAGGGTTATATGAGTGCGTACATGGCAGTGTTTTTCAATCATTTTCAACCATTTTGCCTCACCCTTACCTACTCTTATCTTCTGTATATTCACCATCAACCATGATTTTGTCAAACTTTGCATTCTGTAGTTTTTCAGGAAAAGTGCATTTACATTGAACGTGGTTTTCTGAATTATTGTTTCACACCACATCCCATAATTCCAATGTGCACCTAGTGGAAGAGAATTAGGCTAACAGCAGAATGCAGAAATGTCCCCAGTGTCAGGAAGAAATGAAAAAAAGCAGAAAAACGTGAATTAGAAAGAAGTAGTGAGCATCTACAAGTATTTGGAAAATTTTGAACTTTTTTCCTTAGGAAACACTACCCTTCCCAACAGATGCTTTGGGGGCTGTGACTATAACTCAGCTATTATCCTTAACCAACTCAGAATATCTGCTCTCCAAATTCTTATGAGAATTAAAAAATGGATTGCAATTTGATATTTGAAAAAGGTTCACTTAAAGCATTACATATTTGAAAAGTTTAATGGATTCCCACTTTATGTGTGAGCTGCACATGGCAACTTATTCCCAGGTACGAAAATGGGAAAAAGGACTAACTTTAGAGTGGAGAAGTTGACAAACACTACCCCAGCCAATCAAGGGCACATCAACACTGGTAAGTCATGTTGACAGAATGTACTCTTGATAAAATGTGATGAAAATGGCACTTTCTCTCTGTGGTCTTCTTCCCAAAACACCTAACTCTAGTCCATGAGAAAAATATCAGACAAATCTCAATTGAGGGACATACTGCAAAATCCTTAAGTAAGGTTCTCCAAAACTATCAAGGACATCAAGCACAGGGAAAGTCTAATAAAGTGCCACAGCCAAGAAGAGTCTAAGGAGACATAAATAAATGTGATATCATAGATGGGATCTGGGAACAATCACATTCATGTTCCTATTTTTGCTGATATTTAAATGAAGAACTAGACTTACTCATGCTATATTTACATTACTTTCATTTTCTGTGTGACTGCTTAGCCTCATTGCCTTAGCATACATTATCCAGTAATTAAAGAATCACGTGATCTCAGGGTCATAAAGGTCAGCTAATCTGGTGTTTCCCAAATTGGGTGTCTCATGGAACATATTCCACAAGATTTTAATAGGCCATATATTAGAGGTTCTGGGCTGTTTTGGGAGCAAAAATGTGTCTTTGCTACATTCCTGCTGCAATCCTCAATATGCTCATGTACAGAGGAAAGCTCCAAGAGTGGAATCTAGTTTGTAATATTCCTCAAAATCACTGATATACATACTACCATCTCCCAGAACTGACCATTTATATATAAAGGCAAACATTAGACCCAATATTTTCTTTGAACCTCTTCTTGACCACCTCCAACAGCAGCAAACTCATTTTATCCTTCACTTGTTTGATTATAGAACTCTAGGTTTGTTTTCTTTCAACACTTTTTACCCCCACTCTCTTCTTGCTTGCATGGTTCTGCTGAGTCCACTGAAATTCTTATCCTATAGGTAAGATGTCTCTTCCTTCTGGCTTCTTTCAAGGTTTTCCCTGTCTTTGGTTTACTGCAGTTGAATATAATATGCCCAAGAGTGTCCTGCCTGGCATATGTTCTGTTTCCTGATGAGTGGTTTGATGTCTGTCATTAATTTTGGAAATACGTGGCATTACTTCAAATGTTTCTTCTGCTTCATTTGTTCTGCTATTCCAAGTACATGTGTGTTACACCTTTCCAAATTGTCCCACAATTCTTGAATATTCTGGGCTTTTTGGTTGTTCGTTTTTGCATTTCAGATTGGGAAGTTTCTACTGATCTACCATCAAACTCACTGAGTTTTTCCTCACCAGTGTCCAGTATATTGAAGTGACCATCAAAGGCACTCTTCATCTGTCAGTGTTTTTTGTTTTAGTTTCTAGATTTTCCTTAACCATTTCCATCTCTCTACTTAAATGTACTGTTTTTGTACAGTATCTACTTTTCAAAGAGTTAACATATTAATAATCAGTTATTTTAGATTCCTGGTCTGGTAATCCCAAAATTTGTATCATACATGAGTCTGTTTCTCACTTAAAAAAAAAAAAATCTCTGCAGACTGTTGCTTGCCTTTTGGCATGTGCTGTAATTTTTTCAAAAGCTGAGGTTAGCCGAAACCGGTTTGGCTCAGTGGATAGAGCGTCGGCTTGCGGACTGAAAGGTCCCAGGTTCGATTCCAGTCAAGGGCATGTACCTGGGTTGCGGGCACATCCCCAGTGGGAGATGTGCAGGAGGCAGCTGATTGATGTTTCTCTCTCATCGATGTTTCTAACTCTCTCTCTCTCTCTCCCTTCCTCTCTGTAAAAAATCAATAAAATATATTTTTTAAAAAAAAGCTGAGGTTAATCAGCTGAGGAACAGAGGTAAATCAGCCTTGATGGTGAGTTTTATGTTAATCTGTGAGGACTGTGTTAATCTGTTGGACTGTGTTTAGAATATGCTGTAGATGTAGAGGGCAGAGGCTGAAACTACTTTATTGAATAGTCCTTTCACATTAGGCAGTTCTAAATGGCAGAATAATCTTTGTCATATATAATACATCCACTGTTCTTTTTGCCCTAACATAACTCATGCCTATCCATAAGTCTGAGCTCTGATACTCCCAAGGTATGATTTCCATTTCTTTTGCCATCTTGGTTCTTGCCTCTGGATACACTATGGTAAGTTAATTCCTTTTATTAATGTGAAATCCAGAACTGAACAGAAATCCAGCTGTGGTTGAGCCAGCATTCCATGAACATCTAGTGTAGCTTAACATTATACCAGCTATGTCACTATGCTAGTAGCTACACGACCAGTGCTTCCTCCCATGAAGTGATGCCAAGTCTAGTTCTGACCACACTGATGCACTTAGCTTAGGGGAATCTAAATGCAATAAGCAGAAGTTTTTAAGCAGAGAAAGAAGACAATGAAAGTAATACAGGACCCACATCAATCCCATCCTTTGTGCAATGGTTAGGTATCAACAGGTCATTAAACTGTGAGCCATGGGAAACAGAGGCAGTCCTAATTCAATTGAAGTTGTAAACAAATGTGTGCATATGTGCATTTTTCAAAGCTGTTGGCAACTCAAAGGTTAAGAATGCCCGTTCTTCTCATATTCAATAATCTTTCTCATGTTCCATGCACACATACACACACATTTTAAATCAAACTACGTTTAGTTACACATATCCCTAAGTCAAGAGGTAACTAAAATTTCATTAGCACCCGGCCGGCGTGGCTCAGTGGTTGACCTACGAACCAGGAGATCACGGTTGGATCCCCAGTTGGAGAACATACCTGGGTTGTGGGCTTGATCCCTAGTGCGGGGCATGCAAGAGGCAGCCGATCAATTATTCTCTCTCATCACTGATGTTTCTATTTTTCCCTGTCCCTTCCTCTCTGAAATAAGTAAAAATTTATTTAAAAAAAATCTTATTAGCAATTAGAATATAAAACACATTACTGTAGTATGTGTCCAGCATTTAATAAATTATCAAAATTTATTGCCGAAACTGGTTTGGCTCAGTGGATAGAGCGTCGGCCTGCGGACTGAAGGGTCCCGGGTTCGATTCCGGTCAAGGGCGTGTACCTGGGTTGCAGGCACATCCCCTGTGGGAGATGTGCAGGAGGCAGCTGATCGATGTTTCTCTCTCATTGATGTTTCTAACTATCTCTCTCCCTTCCTCTCTGTAAAAAATCAATAAAATATATTTA
The DNA here is from genome assembly GCF_000412655.1 of Myotis brandtii. Classification (NCBI taxonomy): domain Eukaryota; kingdom Metazoa; phylum Chordata; class Mammalia; order Chiroptera; family Vespertilionidae; genus Myotis; species Myotis brandtii. The sequence continues at coordinate 2,028,521 of NW_005359397.1, read as the reverse complement.
AAAAAATAAATAATCAAAATTTATCAAGTTTGCTGAAGCTGCCTAGTTAATATCTGTGCATTCTTTTATATGTAAACTAGAGGCCTGGTGCACAAAAATTCATGCACTTGTGGGGGGGAGGGGGGAAGGAGCCCTCAGCCCTGCCTGTGCCCTCTCACAGTCTGGGACCCCTCGGGGAGATTGGGCCTAAACTGGCAGTCAGACATCCCTCTGGCAGCCCGGGATCCCTTGGGGGATGTCCGACTAATGGCTAAGGGGAGCGGGCCTAAGCCGTTAGTCGGATATCCTTAGTGCTGCGCGGAGGCGGGAGAGGCTCCCGCCACTGCTGCTGCACTGGCCAGCCATGAGCCAGCCGGCTTCTGGCAGAGAGGTGCTCCCTCTGTGGAAGTGCACCGACCACCAGGGGGCAGCTCCTGCGTTGAGCATCTGCCCCCTGGTGGTCAGTGCACATCATAGCGACCAGTTATTCCACTGTTAGGGTCAATTTGCATATTACCCTTTTATTATATAGGATTATCTCAATTTAAAAATGTATTAAGTTTAATAACCCTTAAAAACTCCCAAGAATTTACTTTATATTAGTATGACTGGCTCTTGAAAAGATTTAAAGAATAGCCAAGCCCGGTTTGGCTCAGTGGAGAGAGCATCGGTCTGTGGACTGAAGGGTCCCAGGTTCGATTCCGGTCAAGGGCATGTACCTTGGTTGCGGGCACATCCCCAGTGGGAGGTGTGCAGGAGGCAGCTGGTTGATGTTTCTCTCTCATCAATGTTTCTGACTCTCTATCTCTCTCCCTTTCTCTCTGTAAAAAAATCAATAAAAATATATTTTTAAAAAAATTATTAAAAAGAAAAAAAGAATAAAACAGGCTTTGCTATTAAGCAGTGACTTTCTCCATAATCTAATCTAAACATAACCAGATCTGAGAAATGCTTTACAAACAATCTTGCTTTAGGAAGTTAAGTCTGACAGAATTCTGAGATAGATCATGTTAGTATAAATGACACAGGGCTCTCCTTACAATGGATTGACCTAAGTACGTAAGAGGTTCACATTTTGCTTGAGCAAATCTGATGTGCATAGACATAAAAAAGACAATTTATAGTTCTGACACAAATCTTATACTTCAAAAGTGTTGAGCTGAGCCCAGCCGGCGTTGCTCAGTGGTTGAGCATCAACCTGTGAGCCAAAAGGCTACTGTTTGATTCTAGTTCAGGGCACATGCATGGGTTGCAGGCTTGATCCCTAGTAGAGAGTGTGGAGGAGGCAGCCGATCAATGATTCTCTCATTGATGGTTCTATCTCCCTCACCCTCTCCCTTCCTCTGAAATCTAACTTTGTTTAAAAATGATGAGCAGATAAATTAATTACATGGTATAGTTACCAATGTTACCACTCCCCCAATAAATTATAATGGCATACTGAAGTAATTGGACTTAGAGGCAATAAAGACTTTTATTAAACAAATATCGTCCTATATTCTTGAAAGTAAACATCTCCCCACTAATTTGTCACATAGACTTAGTTCTGTCAATAGGTCCAAAAAGTATAACTTATTTATTCCAATGTGGAGAAATAGACCTCATCTTTTTTAAAAGTTGTACTCCTGTTTGAAATTAAGGAAACAAGATACAATAAATTCTGGCTAGCTACAATGTTAATAAAGCCTCAAAAAAAAAAATAAAGGATGAAATATATATAACTATATAAAACAAAAAACAAAAGTGGAACAAAATACATCAAAATATTAATGATTGCTTTCAGTGGTTAATGTAAACTTGTGTTTCTTTTGTTTTGCTTTTTTAGGTATTTTCCAAGTTTTCTATAATAATCATGTATTGTTTTATGTTGATAAAGAGTTTGGAGAGAGCCCAGCTGGCAAGGCTCATTGGTTAAGCATCAACCTATGAACCAGGAGGTCACAGTTTGATTCCCCATCAGGGCATATGGCCAGGTTGCAGGCTCAATACCCAGTGTGGGGCATGCAGAAGTCAGCCGATCAATGATACTCTCTCATCATTAATGTTTCTCTCTCTCTCCCCGTCTCCTTTCCTCTCTGAAATCAAATTATTACACACACACACACACACACACACACACACACACACACATGCATGCACGCTACATGCAGCCCTAGCTGGTTTGGCTCAGTGGATAGTCAGGCCACAGACTGAAGGATCAAGGGCTTGATTCCGGTCAAGGGCACATGCCTCAGATGCAGGCTCCATCCCGGGCCCTGGTCGCGTATGGGAGCCAGCCAATTGACGTGTCTCTCTGCCCTTCCCTCTCCCTTCCACTCTCTCTAAAAAACTAGTGGAAAATATCCTCAGGTGAGGATTAAAAAAAAAAAAGCTACATTCAGAGAACACCTTCAGCAATAGATTTTTAAATTTGCATTTAAAATTTGCATATATGTGCTATATATAGTAAACATTCTTATTTCCTATATTAAAAGAGTCTGACATCAGAAATTTCTAATCATCAAATGTCTCAGGTAAAACAAATTTATCTTAAGCATTTAAAAAAATGAAAATTGAATGTTTTGGAAAACAAAAAGTTTTATAAAAGCAAGCACTCTTGAAAAACCTGGAAAATACTGTCTAGCACAGTGGTTCCCCACCTTTTTTTGGCCATGCCCCATCTAAGCATCTCTAAAATCCTGACTGCCCCCCCCCCCCGATGACATATAATTCTTATTATTCAAAAAATGAACTCTTATTCACATGGAAGAGCCTAAAAGGCCATTAACTTGGTCTAAACATTCTTCCAAAGAACATGGCATCCATGAAAAAAAAAATAAACTAAAGGACAGTTGAAGTTCTGAGGAAGAAATCACTAAGAAATTGTTAAAAAAAATAATATGAAGTGATATAAAAAATAGCAAATAAAGATAGAGGGGCAGACAACAAAAGTAAACAGTATTTCCAAAAACAGGGAAAAGGCCAAGTTAAGTCTACTTAGCTGTCAACTGTTAACTGAAAAATAATTTCATAAAAATGTCTATTCAGTAAATACTGTCTTTTAAAATATTTAGCATGTAGGCAAATATACATATAACATAAATGGAAAGAAAAATTTATACACATCCTGATTAAAATTATAACACAAATGCCAAAAAGTAATACAAACAAAAATCTACTGTATAATTAAAGGTAAGACAAATGTACCAATAGAAGAGGGACTACATTCCCATGTATGTATATAGGAAGTAAGTATAACAGAAATGGCATGATGAGGAAACAATGAACAAAAAGTAATTTTTAAGATATCAGATATACAAAAATTTAAAAGACCACTGAAATTCAGAGAGGGCATGGTTGTATTGGGAAAGATGCACTCATACTGCAAGGAACTTAAAAAAGCATAACTTTTGGAGGGGTTGAGTACACTATCAACACCAAAAGATATACATGCCCTTTGACCTTGCTATTCTATTCTACTTATGAGAAAGAAATCCTGCAAATATTCTTGAACAACTATACAAACTGCCAGCAGCACCCGGATGTTCTCTATGTACTACATATAATGCACAAACTAACGAAAGCAACTCAATGGACATAATCCAACACCATGAGAAACTAAACAAACAACATCATACAATAAATACTATGCCTCATTTTTTAAATGACTTGAATCTGAATATACTGATGCAAAATTGCAAAAGATAAACACTGTCCTCTCTGACAGCTTTCCTATTCTTACTTCCAGAACTCGGGACTATGACTGATTTTTCCTTGTAAGAGCCATCAAATTGTGATTTCCAATTTTCTGCAGAAGCTTAGCAATTTAAACTAATTTAAACTTTCAGACCTCACGGACCACCAGTGGTCCTCAGACCACCGGTTGGTGACTGTCGCTCCAAAGGTTTCCTTATCAATGTACTATGAGGTACATAGGAATTTTATAAAACCAGTTTCAACTACAGTAGGTCCTTGGGTTACTTTGGAGATCCGTTCCTACGGCACAACGTAACGTGATTTTCACTGTAAGTCAGAACCCAGCTATATAAGCACCTACATCACTCACATGGAGCACATACACAGCAGTAATGAAGTGAAAAAAATTTAAAAGAAAGATAACAATTCCTGACCTTTACTTGTGCTAAATAAATAAAAAACATAAAGCACATATACACATACATCAATATGATGGAACTTTTTTTTAATAGAAGCCCGGTGCACGAAATTCATGCATGGGGGGAGGGGGGGAGAGTCCCTCAGCCCAGCCTGCACCCTTTCCAATCCAGGACCCCTCACGGATGTCCGACTGCCGGTTTAGGCCCAAATTGGCAGTTGGACATCCCTCTCACAATCCGGGACCGCTGGCTCCTAACTGCTCACCTGCCTAACTGCCTGTTCACCCCTAACCACCTCTGCCTGCCAACCTGATTGCCCCTAACCGTTCCTAACTGCTCCCCCCACCAGCCTGGTCACCCTTTACTGCCCCCCACCCCTGCTAGCCTGGTTGCCCCCAACTGCCCCCTCTGCCAGCCTGGTCGCCCCACACAGCCTGCTGTTCAGTGGTTTGGTCGTCCCTCACTAACCCTGCTGCCGGTCTTGTTGCCCCAGGCTGCCTGCTGTTTAGTCGTTACTGTTACTGTGATGGCATCCCGGACAATTTGCATATTCCTCTATTATTAGTATAGATGGGAGATGGTGACGTATCCATGAAACTACGTCCAACGTAACCTGAGGATTGTCTGTATATCATGAAAAAATACTTAAAATTGAGCAAAAAAATTTCTCTCATTTAATATGGAAGAATTTCTGATCTCTATATTCCTCCTCCCCAGAAATATAAAAGTCAAAATATCATTATAAGGTCCTTATCCATAAATGCCTCCCAAAATAACAAGCTAAGTGACTAACAGTTCATGCAATAAATTCAACTTCTAAATGGTGAAATGATTCCCATAGCAATCTATGAAATATTTTATAAATATAAATCAAGTCTATTTTAAGTTATCTACTTAATTGGCTAAAGTTAGCCATAAGTCGAAAAAATAATTCAGCATTTCCAAAGTTAAAAAACTTCGTGTTTTCATTCATAACAAACCTATAATAAAAGCGTAATATGCTAATTAGACCGGATGTCCTTCCGGATGAAGCTTGGGCTGCGAGGGAGGCCCAGGTCCAAGGTGCAGTGCCAGAGGAAAGCCCGGGTCCCGGGTACCAGAGGGAAGCCAGTGCTGGCAGACGGGGTAAGGAAGGCCTACTCCTGCATGAATTTCGTGCATCGGGCCTCTACTGCGTTAATAATGGCCTCCTTAAGAAATATGATATAGCCAATTCCTGAACTTTTACATTTACGTTTCATTAAAATAAAAAAGAGCATTTAATGACACATCAATGCCTGGTTAATCACAGCTGATGTTCAAAAATGGATGAGAAATTAAAACAATTTGATGATATCACAGCTGATTTGGTAATTATAAATCTTGACCTCTTAGTCTCAACTTTAAAGTGATGCTACCTACTTAGCACAAAAAATGTCCAAATATCTCAATATTTTTCTATCTTATGACAAAGGAAATGACAATTTACAAAAAGTTCTGTGGAATAACCTCCTAGTTTATTAGAAACCTAAATACTTCTTTACATGTAAAAAATGTTTAAAATCATTTAGGTCATTTCTTTATAATAGAAAATTGTCATGATGAAAAAAACACCCCAAAAAAACTCCTAGAAGACTTTATTTTAAGAGAGTGATTACCTCTGAGGAAGGAGGAAGCAGGAACAGTTGCAGAGATGGGACTTAGGTTTTGTTTTAATCTTTAATTTCTTTAAGTAAAAATTAAAAACAAATATGTCTTTTTGGAAACTGATTCCCTGGTTCCAAATAATTCACTACCTCTTTGTGACCTGGGCAAGTTATTTAATGTCCTTGTGCCTAAGTTTTCTCACCTGTAAAATGGGGATAATAATACTTCCTGATATATAGGATTAAATGAGTTGACATATGTGAAGTGCTTAGAATAGTACCTGATATACATGGTAAATGTTATTGTTATTAGCATCAGCCTCATCACATACTAAGAATATGGGGTTGGGGTAGGGGAGTAGAATCTGTTCTATTTTCTACATTTACATTTAAAACATAAATTGTATTTTTCTAACCAGTGATAAATAACCAACTTAAGTGAGAAAGCAATATAAAGTAGAATAACAAAGTTTCAGTCTTCTCAATTTTTAAAAACATGAGACAATACAGGCTTTGGAGTTTGATATTTATTTTTAGCAGGAAGAATATGCTAATGATGATGACACCGTTAGAAGATACGCCATGTCCAATACCTGCAACAAAAGCTCAACAGAAGTTAAAGAAACCATACCAAAAGACTAAAGACAAAAATGTATGACATTACTTACCCTTAATTCTGCTAACAATAAAACAAATAACAATATGTTTAAGATTGAAGTTCCATTACAAGATCAAAAACTAGTAAGTTAACTATCAAAAGTATCTTTTAAACCAATTCTTTTACTTTCTATGGAGAACTGGACAACTTCTCTAAAGGTAGAGAGAGCATGGTGTCAACAACTATGTTCTGAGAGTATATACAAGGTGGGGCAAAAGTAGGTTTACAGTTGTTCATATGGAAAATAACACAAGAATAAATAATAATACAAGAATAAACTCTGGGTAGACAACAGCATGGCAATTACCAGAGGGAAAGAAGTATGGGGGGAGGTAGAAGAGGGTGAAGAGGGGAATACATGGAGATGGAAGGAGACTTGACTTGGGGTTGGTGAACACAATACAATATACAGATGATGTGTTATAGAACTGCACACTTGAAACCTATATAATCTTATTACATGTCACCACAATAAATTCAATTAAAAAAGAAAAGAATAAACTGTGTTTCTTATACTCACAACTATAAACCTACTTTTGCCCACCCTGTATGTGAGCAGAGGAGAAACAAACTGAAAAGGGGTAATGCTAAATTAAGAGCTAAGACATAAGGTAAGAGCTCTATTGCTGGTATTTCATCAAGCAGATGCTCTCACAGGTAGAAATGGCAACCATCTATGGCACAAATAGAGTTTGCTGAAACAAGAATTAAACACTATAGAAATGCTTGAATTATATGGTCTTGACCCTGAGAGGAGGGGAGGACGACTAAACACTAATGAAGAAAAGCAACTTAATAGAAGCGACATCATAACTTACTACAAATATGCAGAGAGCAATCTCTAAATAGAGGGACCCAGATAATTTAGAAAGTCTCTTATGTATTATTAGAATAAGAAATTACTAGAGCAGTATGCAACTTAAACAAGCGCTAGTCAAATGAAAGAATCTTTTAAATAAAACCAAATCTGGCCCATCCACTTCTGACCATTGCTATTCTAATCAAAGGAACTCTCACATTAACTGCTGCACCTCCAGATTTCTCATCAACAGTGTCAATTCTCAATTTAAAGGGTATGTATGAGCTAGGAGTGGGTGGGAATATGTTATGCATCAGGATCAGGGATAAAACAAAGGCATAACTTAAAGATTACCTTCCTGAGCAAAACTGATGAATTGTTCGGGAACAGAGAATGGGAACTAGCACATCCACAACAAATTCTATGCCCCAAAGTCTTTTTATTTAAACCTTTTGTATACCCAAAGGTTTCATGTATTCAGAACAGGAATTAAATATTTCCAAACATAATTTACTGTATTTGATACTAGACTGTGTAGTAATTGCTATTTTCCCATTATTTTTATTCTTGAAAATAAGGATTTTAACTCATAAGGTAAATTACTATAACTGGAATCTCATAGGAATACGTCTTCAATGCAACCAATTCTGCTAATTCAAATCTCTAAATTTACTTAGGCAGGTTGATTTGATCCAAGTAGAAAGAAACCATTAATGCAAGTAGTAACTTACCTGGGCCACTGTCTAAAAAAGGTCTATTTAAAAAAATGTGCAGGAACATCAAGATATAAATTACTACCAAAAAAAGAAATTAATGAAATAAACACTAAAGAAGGAAAAGGTTACGCACTTCCAATTTATGCTCTTTCTCTGCAAGGGCTTCCTTTTGACAACGAAGAAAATCTGCTAACATTCGAGTAAGTTGTTTCCTATCATCTATTTCAGCCGCCAATCTGCCATTGTAATCTGCCAGCAACATACAAGCATCCTCTACCATTTTAGAAAGCCTTTCTCCAGATTCTTTATCTAAGAAAAGCACAGAATAATAAAATTATTGCAAAAACAAACAACAACAACAAAAAGCACAATGTCATATAATATTCCCTCACCCAAACTCCCTCCAAAATTCAGATCACATTTAGGACACCTTACCTGTTATTTTATCTAGTAGGGATACTTCTTGGACTTCAACAGGCAAAGAAGCTATCCTCTGATGAACTGCTGCATCACCTGTAGCAGCATTTTCTAGATCTTGTAATGCTCTAACGAGATCTAGAGTCTAAAAAGTTATACAACTTTAGAACCAAAATAAAGGAAGCTTAAACAAATACAAAATATGACATTTATTTCATATTTTAAAAAATTTTTATTTCACATTTAATCCTTATGAGCTACTTACTAATTCAAAGTTTCAAATATCAATTGCTCTAGAAGACACTCCATTTCTTTTGTATATTAAGAAAAAAAGCTATACTAGTTACTGGAAATACATAAATTGGAAACATATAACTGAGATGTGGCCCTTGGCCATGAGAAACTCATACTTCAGTGGTAGAGACAGATAGTGTAAAAATAATAATCTGACTATTAAATTGATGTGGTTGATTTATATACCAAACACACACAATGGTAAAAGGGAATGCAGACTATAACTTAAACCTGGACAAACAATTTTATGTATGATATAGTCATTATATTATCATTATCCTTGAATAGAATTTTGCAATATGAAAATATACATTGGGGGAGGGGGCTACAAATCACCTATCACAACACAGAAGAGTCTCCCACGCTCCATTTCTAAATGATACACTTAAAGCATAGGAAAAATGTAGTTTTGGAATATGCTTAAATATGGTGCCTTCAATTATTCTATAGTTTGTTAAGAAGATCATTAAAATATTACAAAGTTCCACATATTTGATGACTAGTACTTATATAATGCTTAACCAGTAATTATTTTATTAGAAATTTTAGTTGCATTGTTTCATATACCACCTATAATTAGGAGGGAAGGGAAATCTTTGCTGGTGATTTCACAATTCTATAAAGTGATTCCAAAGAAAAATGACTACATTTTCTTTTTACTAGTCTTCATCCCATCCTACCTCCTTTCTTTTCTTAATCTCTAAAACTAGATCCTGGGACACTAATTATACTCATACTTGAAAAATACGGAAAGTTACCAATTCTGTGTATATATTAAGATGACACCGACAGATTACTGATTTTTCTTTAAGTTATTTCCTTACAGAAAAGCTATCACTGGCATTCTAGTACACAGCAAATGATTAAACAGCATAAGAATGAATGGAACCCAATAAGAAATAAGTATACTTTTAATTCATTACTAAGTTTCAAATCCCAATATTAAAAAATTTTTTCATTATAAGATATATCCCTTCAATGAAAGTGAGCTTAAGAGCAATGACAATTACCAGGAAGCTTATTTCTCATGGTGCCCCAATTCACATGTATACACACTAATATATATAGGGTGAACAAAAGTAGGTTTATAGTTGTGAGTATGCCAAACACAGTTTGTTCTGTTTATTCTTGTATTATTATTTATTACTTAGTGTATTATTTTCCATATGAACAACTGTAAACCTAGTTTTGCCCACCCCTGGGTGTGTGTGTAATTTTTTATCAGCCTTAGAGAGTTCTAAAATTTTCTGGAGTTCCAAGAAGCCTGGCTTCATGGTTTTGACAACACATGCATGCTTTAACTACAACTTATTCTATCACATCTTCACATTCCCACAAGTTAACTCTAAATTCCCAATGCTGAGTCAAGGATCAGATAATAAAGCAAAGTTGTCTGAAACAACACTAGCCTAGGACTTTCTAATAGAGAAGAATGAAATGAGTTCAGCTGGATCATACAAAGAAAAATTTTAGTCATTCTTATAAAGAATGAGATAAATAAAATGGTGCTACAAAGCTAGTAGTCACCATTTTATCAGATTAGTTATACTGCTTAATTCTCAGTTAAAACCACTGAGAATGAAGTAGTATAACTATAATCTGAAAGTGGTCAATATAAAACGAAAAGCAACAAAATAAAAAACAAAAAACTAAAAGCAACAATATTTATACAAGCACTAGAGAAGCAGATGGTTACTCAAAGATACTCCTAAGGAAATACAACTGAGGTTACTCTTTCATCAGGGATTGTAGGAGAGGGTCAGACCCTCTCTCTAGAATTCAGATAAACTGTTCATGATATCATAATAAAGCTCTTAAAGTGATTCTCTGTCTTATTACCAAATGGAAATATAAACCTTAGTATTTGTCTGTTTCAAATGTTATGTTCTTATTGCTTTTCTAGCTCTCATCCTTTGGTGACCACACTGGCTTCAGCATTCCTGTCACTGCATCAATAGGTAGCTTGGCTCAGGCCCTAGTTGAGCACCTTGGTTGGATTCTTTCTGCCTCCCTAGTACTAACTGATATAAACCCACACTTCTAGGAAGGAACCAACCGTACCTTTCTTTCAAGCTCCTGTCATGAGGAAAGAGCTCTACCAGCCTCTGGTTTTATGCAGAGTTTGGGTCCAGTCCTCCAACTCCCACGAAGCACTGTGTTTCTTGATACCCTCTAGGATATTAATTTCTGGCAACCCATGTTGGCTTCCAGATCACAGCTCAGCAGAAATCAGGCCCTAGCTCACACAGAGTTATGTTTCTGTACCATTTCTAGCCCACCATGATATTTACCTTGTTTTAAGAGTATGGCTATGTCTTCATTTTCTCCTTTTAAATTTTATCTGTCCCTCCTATATGTTTGAAACATAGAAGGAGGAAGCTTTAAGACTCAATGCCCACATAATAGTTAAAAATGTCTTTCTGGAATCATCTAATGGTTAAGGAATGCTATACTATATCAACCTGGGAGGACATGGAATATTAAGTTAATGATTCTAATCCAATTTATCTTATCAAGAAACTACACAGTCCTAGTATAGTCACACAGAACTTGTTCTTCTAACACTGGTTTTTACATATTTAAAAGCAAAAATACTTAAAAGGGTAGTGTTATCTCTAGGAATGAAATGCTTAGTGTACTTAAGTGATACAACAAATAGTCTTATATAATATTTTATTTACTTATTTAAAAGGAAACTGTTTAAGTAGAATGTATCTTACCAGACCTCATCATACTAAGCAATCAGAAATCCTTTCTAAACAAAATATGATTGCCCTAATATACACTGCGCAACATATTATATTAAACTTAACAAATGTTAATCAGAAATATAAGGTATTCATGTAGCTTCTTTCTTGTGCCCAGAACTATAATAAAAATCAATTTATAAAAGTGAAACACTGAAATTAATAAAGGTTGGTGACCACGTGAAGTAACTCCCTTAACAGAGAAAAACTTCTACCTGTGGTGGTTCACCTGGAGATCCCAGAGAGGAACAGTTTTCATTTTCATCCACTGTTATCTGTTCATAAGTTCGTTTCCCAGACTTCTTATCACCATCTGAATTGAAAGAAAATTTAAGTTTTAATGAAAGAATACATTTTTGTTATTGTTATTATTTATGCATCCACTGGTTGATTCTTGTATGGGCCCTAACCGGGGACCGTACCCACAATGTTGGCATATCGGGATGACGATCTAATCAACTGAGCTACTCAACCAAGGCTTAATGAAAGAATACATTTTGCCCAACCGGTGGTTCAGTGGTTGAGCGTCAACCTATGAACCAGCAGGTCACAGTTCAATTCCCGGTCAGAGCACATGCCTGGGTTTGTGGACTCAATCCCCAATGTGGGACATGCAGGAGGCAGCCGCTCAATGATTCTCTCATCATTAATGTTTCTCCCTCTCTCCCTTCCTTCTCTGAAATCAATCAGAAGATATAAAAAAAAATACATTTTTGAGAGGGCGAGGGGGGAGAGAGAGGCATTTTCTAAGCAAATGCTAAGAAATAGAAAGTAAGTAGCACTATTCATATCAAGCAAAATAGAATTCAAGGTGAAATCCATCAAGAAGGAAAAAAGGAACATTTCATATTGATAGAAAGAAAAATTCACTAAGAGGGTAGAGGAATCATAAATCCTTATGTCCCTTAAAAAAATAAATAAATAAATAAAAAATAAAACAAAAACAAACAAACAAAAAATACATTTTAATGAAGAGATCATGATAAAAGATTATATACTTACACAGAGCTTGCTTAAGTTGTTCTAATACATCATTTTCATAAACAGATCTTTCTTCCCAAATAGAAAGCACTCTTCCAAGGTGCCTCTTACAACTTTCATCAGTTTCACTAAAGAAAAAATAAAAATATTAACAGTAAAAAGCATAGTGCTATTGAAAAGATAAGGGTGATTTTAAATACAATCAGACACTCATTCCCTGAAAAGAGCTCCAAAATGTTTACTGAGCACCATTATGTTCAGGGGTGCAGTGAGCCAAACAGACATACTTTTTGCTTCCCTTAAAGAGTTTATAGACATATTATTAAACAAACAAACAAAAAATGCAAATGTGTTAATACCAGCTACTAGGGGTTTACAAAGAAGATGCCCCTAACCTAATGGGTGCTAAACATGAGGCTAAAGAAGATGTCTAATGGGTGATTTTGAAATTTATTCAACAAATATTTATTAATCAAAGCACTACCTTTGACGTAGGCAATAGAAAGGAGCTTTATGGCAGCTGTTTTTATAAATGCCACAAAAGAGAACAAGGTGTTAAAGAGAGGCATAACAGAGACCTGGCCCAATTCTAGAGAGATCAGGAAGGATACTTGAGGAAGTGATATTTATTTTAAGATCTGAAGATTGGATACACAGGGAAATGGAAAACAGACTTACTCCCAGGGACTTCCTACTGCCTTCATCACTACCAATGTAGGTTGAACCACTATTATCTCTGTCCCAGATTTAAATCTTCTCATTGATCTCCCAGACTTTATTCTCACTATTCTCTACCAATGTGAATCAGATTACACTAATTTTCTAAGAACTGTCAATCATACCAAGAATAAACTTAAAATCCTTATTCTGTGCTACCAGGTGGACATATTCTGCTTCCTGTCTACCTCTTAGTCTACATTCCCTAAATATCTTCTACAAATCTCCTTGCTTGACTTGCTGGTTTCTCAGTGGTTAGAGCGTCAGCCTGAGGACTAAGGGCTGTGGGTTTGATTCAGGTCAAGGGCATGTAACTCAGTTGCAGGCTCGATTCCCAACCCCAGTTGGGACACGAGCAAGAGGCAACCAATCGATGTGTCTCTCTCACATCAATGTTTCTCTGTCTCTCCCCCTCCTTTCCACTCTCTCTAAAAATCAATGGGAAAAATATCCTCGGGCCTTAGCCAGTTTGGCTCAGTTGGTGTCAGCCTGCAGACTGAAGGGTCCCAGGTTCAGTTCCAGTCAAGGGCACATGCCCAGGTTGTGGGCTCGATCCCCAGTAGGGGGCGTGCAGGAGGCAGCCAATCAATGATTCTCTTGCATTGATGTTTCTCTCCCTCTCCTCCCTCTCCCTCTCCCTCTCGGAAATCAATAAAAATATATTTCTTAAAAAAATATATCCTCAGGTGAGGATTAACAACAAAAATCCCCTTGCTGCTGATCCTCAAAAATGCCCAGCACACAGCTGTCTCAACGTTTCTGTCAAGTATTCTCTCTACTTAGAATCCTTCTCTTCTAAAATCACATGGTGCTCATTGCATCCTTTCCTTTAGTCTCTGTTGAAATGCCACCTCCCTAAGATAGTCATATTTTATCTCATGATATAACTGAGCAACGTCATGTATCTCTAGTTCCTTCCCTGCTTTATGTTTCTTCATAGTACTTATCTTTTGACATTATAATATATATTCACTTGTCTATCTAGTTATTACCTGTGTCATCCACTGAAATGTAAGCTCCACTAGAAGACAATTTTGTCTTGTTCACTATTGTATCCTTTGGACCTAGCACATGTAGGCAGTCCATAAATATTTTACTGAATTCTAGGGAGATATAATATATAAAAGCCCTAAGGCAGCAAGAAATAAAAGAGGTTTGGTTAGCTTAAACTGTAAACTATAGAGTATGAGTGTGGAAGGAGTGAAAGAGAAGAGTCTGAAGAGGTAGACAGGGCCATGAAGGAATATCTTTTTTTTTTTGCTTTTACTTTTTTATTTACTAATTTTAGAGAGAGTAGAAGAGGTGAAGAGAGGAAGAAAGAGAAAGAGAGAGACAGAGAGAGAGAGAGAGAGAGAGAGAGAGAGAGAAAGAGAGGAAGGAGGGACAGAGAGAAAGAGAAACATCAGTTTGTTGTTCCACTTACGTATTTATGCATTCACTGGTTGATTCTTGTACGTGCCCTGACCAACTGAGACACCCCGTCAAAGCTAAAGAAACATCTTAAGTCTTGCTCAGGACATTATATTTGATTTCCAGTATAAATGAGAATGACTCCAAGGCAAGGGAGTGTTATGATCAGCTCTGCAACTCTGACTACAGTTTCTGAAAGGATTAAACAATAGTGGAGGCTACTGAAATTGTACAGAAATGACATTATGGTAATTGGAATGGGGAGAAATCTAAAGAACTGAGGGAACTCTATGTAGCATATGGAATAGGAGGAGAGGAGGAGAAAATAGAGCATGGTATAAGAAAGATGACACCTAATTTCTCACATAGTGATCTCACTGAGAGTGAAACCTAGAGGAGAAGCAATGTATAACACGGAGCAAGGGCATAATGAGTTCACTATCAGACATGGTGAATTTGAGCTGTTTGGAAGCACACAACTAGAAATTCAATATGCAATTGGACATACAAGTCTAAAAGAAAAAGATATCTGGACTGGAGCAATAAGATTGAGAGTTATTTGGGTGTGGATAATAACTAGTTACATGCAGTGTATGAAATCATCCAGAGGGCAAGTGAAGAATATGACCCCAGAAGAGGGCCTAGGACTGAACTCTAAGACTTAAATACCAACATCTAAAAAGATGGTAAAAGACAATATCAAAATTAAAGGAAAAATAATATTTATTCAAGAAAGCAACATACAGCAGCATTTCACTCTGTAATTTTAAAAGAATGCATCCAATGTGACTAAAACTGTAAAGGCATATGGTGAGTGTATTTTCATCCTTAACTCATTCAACACAAATCACCATTCACCACTGAACTATGTAATTTAGATTAATCTAATAGTTTATCCCAATAATGTTTACCCAGTTATTGACCAAGTATTTGCATATGATGTTTGGAAATAAACATTTTAAAAGGACATAAGCCAAAGTAGACTCCTACCCTCAGAATCTTTCTGTAGCAAAATTTTCCAACAGGTTGATGATTATTTTAAATATCCTAGATTTCCAAAGCATTTAACAATATTATGACACATACCCACACACTACAAAACCTTAAAATCATTACAAGTAATAATGAGAAGAAAACATACTAAGTTTATCCAGAAACATTAGCTGGAATAATGATAGCTTTATAAGTCACAAATTTTCAATTCAACACCTTCATTCATTCTGAACAATGTTCATTCCAACACGGCAGTTGCTTTTGATCTCTTTAAAGAAAGCTGTAATTCAAGTACTCTAAATGCCTACCTTAGCAACAGTTAAAAAAAATTTTTCTTCACAGAAACATGTAACACATTTACAAATGCCATTTATAGATGTCTTTTCAAATGAAAACTTCAAAGAAATACATTCCTTGGTTTTTAATTTAATGGCGTAAGGCAAGTTTAGCAAAAGGACATATTATGCATTTAAAACAGATTACCTAGTACCCAAAATAGTGATCATACCTTGAAACATGCTTAAAAGCCTCCACTATAACTGGTGCAAAATCTTTTGTAAACTCCGGCCCCTTCCTTTTGCTGTTCTGAATGACATCATTGGCTAGGTAGAGAAAAGTAAGCTTCCTGTTTGGTTTGGCTGAAAAATAAAAAAATTTTAAAATCTACTTAAAATATCCTCACTTAACTTGAACAAACTTTCTCAACTCCTGAATTAACCTGTTTGAGAACTACAACCAACCTACTAACCATTATTTATCATGTTAAACCCTAGCTTCTCATTCTACAACTAAACTTATCAAGTTACTATCCTTCAACTCACCAGGATAACTACTCTATGGTTTCTGGAGATCAATTATGTATCTTTCTGTTTCATCGCTGTTTTACTAAGTCAACCAAACTACTTTTCATTGATGGCTAGTCTTATCACTATTCCCAAACTAATACTTTTATACACTGAAATCCTCGTGTCGGTGCAAAAATGCACCTCTGTGACTGTCTGGTATAAAATTTTATTAAATCTATTAAGCACTATATGAAATCTAGTCTTTTAAAAATAATGCACAAACAACCAAATAAAAAATCAATTACAAGGTTTCAAAAACCAGAATCTGGGACATTAAATAAACAATATGAAACAAACTTAATCAGGATTCTAGAAATGCCAACTAATTTCACTAATTCACAATCAGTTCATAATCTATTTTTGTTTATTCATAATCAGAAAGTGGTAGGGTCAATACTTCTTTTCTTTTTTAAATATATTTTATTTACAGAGAGGAAGGGAGAGGGATAGAGAGTTAGAAACATCGATGAGAGAGAAACATCGATAAGCTGCCTCCTGCACACCCCCTACTGGGGATGTGCCCGCAACCAAGGTACATGCCCTTGACTGGAATCAAACCTGGGACCCTTGAGTCCGCAGGCCGGCGCTCTATCCACTGAGCCAAACCAGTTAGGCATTTACTTATTTTCTTAAACTGTACAGACCATATGCCTACTCATTTTGATATAATGCAGAATATCATAAACTTAATCACCCATGTTTCCATGGAGATTAAAATTTAAAATCACAGTGGATTTGATGAATACAACAGAAAGCTAAAATTGTATTGTGCTACCTATAAATTTCAGAACCCTCTCTCCAGGGGAAGCTTTCTACATGGAGAGAGGCAGAAAAAAAACTGAATAAACTACCCGGTTGGCATGGTTCAGTGACTGAGCATCGACCTATGACCAGCAGGTCACGGTTCGATTCCCAGTCAGGGCACATGCCTGGGTTTCAGGCTCCATCCCCAGTAGGGGGAGTGAAGGAGGCAGCCAATCAATGATTCTCTCTCATCACTGGTGTTTCTATATCTCCCTTCCTCTCTGAAATCAATAAAAATATTTTCTTAATTTGAACAAATATACACACACGCACACGCACGCACGCAAACACACACCCCAAAGAGCATTACTGTAGGTCTTACAGAAGGAAATCAGAAAAGCCATTATCTTGAAACAAAAATATATTAAAGATTTATTATTAATTGCTGGATAGCCTCATTTATTCCCCTGGCAAACTGAATCACTACAGCATAGAAGACATGTTCGGTAGATGGATAGGGGGTTGTAAGGCACAATCTACTTTAACTTAGTAATATTCTTTGCCACAGAAAGTGCATAATCAACACGTAATTTTTTAAAGGGCTTTATCTGTCCCAGATTAGACAAACAGTTCAGTCAAACACAGCTGGCTGCACCTTAATAGCTGAGGTGGGTGAAAAATGGATAGAGCTGGTGTATTCCTGTATCGCTGCCAGGATGCCTCAGACTTAGCAGCCCATCCATCCCTTGTGCTTTAACCCCTTTAAAGATTTTCTATTGTTCTCCAGATAACATTTTAACTCATTATTGTGAACCCAAAACCCTAACAGGTCTGTCCTCTACACTACTCTCTTCATGCCCACTACTACTACTCCAATTTCCTCAACTCCTACCCATCCTTCCGACCTGTTAAATGGGTTCCTCTACACATACGTTAGGCAGCCCTGATATGCTCTCGTAACACTTCATACTTTTCCTATGGAGCACTTATAATTACTTTATGTAATATTGTGCTTCCCAAGTAAACTAAGTTCCATGGAAAGCAACAACTGTCAATCTCAACTACCAATCTATGAAAATCAAGCCTAGCAGCTGACTCAGAATTTGCTCAGTATTTATTATGTCAATAAACTTTGGCCTAGACCTATGTCTTTACTAGTAATTATTTGTACCAAGAACTTGGCATCCAGTCTTAACCTCACCCTGCATAGCTGAAAAGGGGAACACTTGTGAAATTACACTGCTCTCAGCAACCTCAATTTCAAATTATGAAAGACAAACTTTCCTACAGGTCCAGCAGCTCTTGCTTATTTTCAAAACTGGTTTGGCTCAGTGGATAGAGCATCGGTCTGTGGACTGAAAGGTCCCAGGTTTGATTCTGATCAAGGGGATGTACCTTGGTTGCGGGCACATCCCCAGTGGGGAGTGTGCAGGAGGCAGCTGATCAATGTTTCTCTCTCATCGATGTTTCTAACTCTCTATCCCTCTCCCTTCCTCTCTGTAAAAAATCAATAAAATATATTTTTTTAAAAAATGGGCAAGTACTGTGATGGCAAGGTCAAAGAAACACAAATGTCAAGCAATTAAAAACAATTATCATTTTCAACATATTAGATGAGTGGTTCTCAACCTTCTGGCCCTTTAAATACAGTTCCTCATGTTGTGACCCAACCATAAAATTATTTTCGTTGCTACTTCATAACTGTAATGTTGCTACTATTATGAATCGTAATGTAAATATCTGATATGCAGGATGGTCTTAGGCGACCCCTGTGAAAGGGTCGTTCGACCGCCAAAGGGGTCGCGACCCACAGGTTGAGAACCGTTGTATTAGATGAATCAAAATGAAAGTATGACACTAAAATTGGCAACAGTATGGGTAAGAGTACCACCATTAGATACCTTCAGATATTGGTAGTTAAAATATAAATTAGTGCAATGTCTTAGAAAAGTAATTCAGTGGCTTGGCCGGTGTGGCTCAGTCGGTTGAGTGTCGTCCTGTCCACCAAAAGGTTGCCAGTTCAATTCCTAGTGGGGTGTGTAAGGGAGGCAGCCGATCAATGTTTCTCTCTCATATTAATGTTTCTCTCCCTCTTCCTCTCTTTAAAAAATCAAAAAAAACACATATATTTTAAAAAGTAACCTGGTAATATCTATGAAAAATGTAAATAGACAAATCCCTTGACCCTGCATATTTCACTTTAGGAATATATACTATTGATAAATTCATCATAATGCACAAAGAAATCACTAAGGATATTGGTGATAACATCAAAAAAGATGACTAAAGAAATCATGGTATATCCATTACATGTTTTAAGTAGCAGTTATTTTTGTTTATTTGTATGTACTCTATGGTGGAAATGTTAAATCCTGATAGTTTTTACTACAAACTCTCAACCACTTAATTTTAGAGCAGAATTATATGTTTTGGGGGATTTTTGTGCTCCACCTGAATTTAGAAGTAATGTCAGAAAATATTAAGCATGTCCTTTTTTTAGAAAGTACAAAGTTTCTTATCATCTTATTACCATGGTAATTCAAGTGAATTAGGAGTATTTAACTGCAATCTTGAATTATAAAGTTGGGATGCAGATATCTGTATATATATATCCATCCACATCCACTAGAGGCCTGTTGCACGAAATTCGTGCACTGGTGAGGGGAGGGGTCCCCTCAGCCCAGCCTGTGCCCTCTTGCAGTCCGGGAGATGTCCGACTGCAGTCGGACACCCTTAGCGCTGCCATGGAAGTGGGAAAGACTCCCGCCACCACTGCTGCGCTCACCAACTGTGAGCCCAACTTTTGGCTGAGCAGCGCTCCCCCTGTGGGAGCGCACTGACCACCAGAGGGCAGCTCCTGCATTGAGCGTCTGCTCCCCTGGTGGTCAGTGCGCATTATAGCGACGGGTCATTCCGCTGTTCGGTCGATTTGCATATTAGCCTTTTATTATATAGGGTGTGTGTGTGTGTGTAGAGAGAGAGAGAAGAGAGATCTCAGGATCTCAACTGATATAAAGTAAATGAGCAACTACCTAGTGGATTTTTTTTTAATAACTGGCTTAACCCACACTTTCACAACAAACTTAGCCTCACTTCAGCATTTATCGTTGTCCATTCAACAATGCTCCAAAAAAGGGAATGTTAGGAAATAACTGAGAATTACTAAAATACTTTATTTTTGGTTAGAAAAATATTTCTAGGGTATTTGGAAGCTGGATTTTTTTTTGTATTACCTATTCATATCAGCTAAAAAAAAAACAACAAAAAAAAAACCATTCAAAATATTTAGGTTTGCCCTGACTGGTTTGGCTCAGTGGATAGAGCGTCGGCCTGTGGACTCAAGGGTCCCAGGTTCGATTCCGGTCAAGGGCATGTATCTTGGTTGCGGGCACATACCCAGTAGGGAGTGTGCAGGAGGCAGCTGATCGATGTTTCTCTCTCATTGATGTTTCTGACTCTCTATCCCTCTCCCTTCCTCTCTGTAAAAAAATCAATAAAATATATATTTTTTAAAAATTCAGGTTTACATGTTAGGTCTCTTTGTAAGGAGTTGCCATACCTCACAGTTCAAAATGTATTCTATAAATCAGTAACATTATACTGACATGTAATTGGAATTTGCTATGCAGCAAAAATTCAAGAGTAATAACCTACAGTGTCTATTTACCTTTGTATAGGCAATTGCTTAAGTTACTCTGTTTTTAACATTTGTACTTAGACAAAATGCTTATATATGTATAGCATATACATATATGCTATACATATATAAGTGCAAGATGCTGCTAGCCCAGTCACAAAATATTAAAGTTATTTTGTGAAGACTGATTATTTTATTAAAACTGTTATGGCCATTATACCTATAAAACACACACACACACACACACACAAAACACGAGGTTGCTAAATAAATAACTCAGTTGACAAAGGGGGAAAAGCATTTATGCTGCTGTGCCTATATGAACCGCATTTCAGAATCACCAATGGTTGATGAAAGAAAGTTCTTTTTTATTTTTTTTAAATATATTTTATTGATTTTTTACAGAGAGGAAGGGAGAGAGATAGAGAGTTAGAAACATAAAGAGAGAGAAACATTGATCAGCCGCCTCCTGCACATCTCCCACTGGGGATATGCCCGCAACCCAGGTACATGCCCTTGACCGGAATCGAACCCGGGACCTTTCAGTCCGCAGGCCAACGCTCTATCCACTGAGCCAAACCGATTTCGGCGAAAGAAAGTTCTCATACAACTTCAGTATGCCTCAGAATCATCTAGAAGGCTTGTGAAAACATAGATTACTGGTTCCTATCCACATAACTTCTGATGTAGATCTGGGGTAGAACCCACGAATTTGCATTTCCAACAAATTATCAGGAAATACTAATGCTGCAGCCTGGGGTTCACACTTTGGAGAATCTCGGTTATAGAAGAATTCTGGATAGTAAACACAGAAAGAATTACTGGACCCCCAAAGAAAGTTTCAGAATTGGCAGTCTTCATCTCAGGTTCTGCCAGAGAGGTGAGACTTCTACCAGGCCACTGGCTACCTTTCATTTAGTCAGTGAGTAAACCTTAGACATCCACTGTTTACCCTTCACATCTGCTTATTTCCTACGTCTCCCAATGCCATGGCTGTTTTGTCTCTTGTCCTCTTTCTCCCCTTTTCTGTAGTTTCTGCTACGCTTCTACCTTCTACACATACAAGTATATATTTACAAGCATATACATGTATAAGGTAATATTAATGTACCCCAGACAAGAAATATGGGAAGGAAAATAATACTTTAAAAGGCTTTGACAAAAATATGTCTAAGCCTTTCATCTCAAATGCTTTCAGGAAGGAATAAAAAGTTTTCAATCTACGAGGGATGTGCCCGCAACCCAAGTACATGCCCTTGACCGGAATCGAACCTGGGACCCCTCAGTCCGCAGGCCGACGCTCTATCCACTGAGCCAAACCGGTTTCGGCCGGTACTGTTAAATAAAAATAAGTATTACGATAAAAAAAAGAATGAGAAATTCATAGTTTGGCAACCCCTGGTTTTTAAAAAAAGGGTCAAGCCAACTGTCATCAGTGGCTGCTAAAATCACTGGGTGAAAGGTGATGGGGAACTGTGTAATGGATTCATAATGCACCCATTGATCAATCTTGTCCTTAAATATAAAATAAGTTCACATTATGCATCTGTTAATGTGATGGAACAGAAGTGCAGAATACTTCCAATGAAGTATTCCTTGGGAACGACTTTAGGATAATCTTGTCTGTATCAATAAACATTATTTTGTTGAGATTTTGATAAGAGTTGCAAATTTTGCAAAATTCTGATTTTTGCTTGAAACCTTGAATTTCATAATGGGCAATAAATACTGTCAGTATTCTTCCTCAACAAAACAGGCTCACTACATTCACTTATGAGAAAAACCTGCCAAATACCCATGTTTGATTAACCAGCTTCTCTGTCAACCATGAAAAAAGCAGCTGGTTTCATTCATAACTCAATCACACAAATATATTTCCTCCAGAATGTCCCATGCATAGTACTTTATGTATACTTCCCATTTTGTCACACGGATTATTAAAAAGACATGCACTCACATCTAAAACCATATTTAACTGCAAAAGACTGAAAGCTTTCTCCCTAAGATTCAGGAAGAAGAAAAGGATGTCCACTTTCACCACTTTTATTCAACACTAGAGGCCTGGTACACGAAATTTTTGCACAGGTAGGGTCCCTAGGCCTGGCTGGCAATCAGGGCCAATCTGTGGGGTGACTGGTGGGACCACCCGGGGGTCCCCACTGGCACCCGCCTTGGCTGGCCTGGGGCCTGTGGGCAGTTCCTGCATTGAACATCTGCTCCCTGGTGGTCAGTGCACGCCATAGGGACCGGTTGTTCCGCCCTTCAGTCGATTTGCATATTAGGCTTTTACTATATAGGACTAGAGGCCTGTTGCACGAAGAGACTCATGCAATAGGCCTTCCCTTCCCCTGGCTGCCGGCACCGGTTTTCCTCCGGCACCCGGGACCCAGGCCTTCGCTCTAAGCCGCTCTGGCTTTGCTCCACCGCTTCACGCCTATGTATGCAAATTAACCGCCATCTTTGTTGGGTTAATTTGCATACTCTCCTGATTGGCTGGTTAGCGTAGCGGAGGGACGGTCAATTTACGTGTTTGTCTATTATTAGGTAAGATAGTGTTGGAAGTTCTAGCCATAGCAACTCAAGAAAAAGAAATAAAAGAAAGAGGTAATATTATCTGTTTACAGATGACATAATCTTACTTGTAGAAAACCCTACAGATTCCACAAAAAAACTGTTAGAGCTAATAAAAATATTCAACAAAGTTGCAAGATACAAAATCAACGTTCAAAAATCAGTTGCACTTATCAATTACAATTGAACAATCCAAAAGGCAACTAAGAAAACAATTCCTTACAATTATATCAAAACAATAAAATAGTAATAAATTTAATTAAGGAGGTATAAGACTTATACACTGAAAACTACAAAACATTGCTGAAAGAAAGGCATAAATAAATTGAAATACATCCAATGTTCATGAACTTAAAGAGTAAATATTAAGATAACACTACTCAAAACAACTTACAGAGTAAATGCAATCTCTATCAAACTCCCAAGGGCATATTTGCAGAAAAAGAAAAATCCATCCTAAAATTCATATAATCTCATCCCAAATAGCCAAAACTACCTTAAAAAAGAAAATTATAATAGGGAGACTTACTAGAAAGCTACAGTAATCAGAACACAATTGACCCTTGAAAGATGTAGGTTTGAACTGTGTGGGTCCACTATATACTTATTTTTAAACATAAATACTAAATATATTTTCTCTTATGATTTTCTTTTTTGAATGTTTTTATTGATTTTAGAGAGAGGAAGGGAGGGGAGAGGGATAGAAACATCAATGATGAGAATCATTGATAGGCTGCCTCCTGCCTGCCCCCTACTGGGGATTGAGCCAGTAACCCAGGCTTGTGCCCTGACGGGAATGGAAATGGAATCAGACCTCAACCTCCTGGTTCACATGTTGACACTCAACCACTGAGCAACACTGTCCATGATCTTATGTTTTTCTTAATAACATTTCTTTCTCTACCTTACTTTAAGGACACAGTATACAATACATATAATATACAAAATGTGTTCATTGATTGTTCATGCTATCCGTAAGGCTTCCAGTCAACACTAGGCTATTAGTAAAGTTTGGAGGTAGCATTAGTTATTTGCAGATTTTTGACTGCGCTAGGGGTTGGTATCCCTCTAATCCTGCATTGTTCAAGGGTCAATTGTGGTGTGAAAGAGGCATATAGCCCATGAAATATAGAGCCCAGAAATAAATCCCCACTATATAGTCACACTAATCATTATGACAATGCAAATAAAAATCACAAGCAAATACCATTCCACATTCATTAGGTTGACTTCTTTTCAAAACCCAAAATAAGCATGTGCAGAAATTGGGACCATGGTGTAGTGCAAGCATGTCAAATTCGCGGTCCACAGGCAGCATGCTGCCCACAACAATATTTTTGCAGCCCAGCCAATATAACAGCATGTAAGAAACATTGTAATAAAAACTTCATAACTTAATTTTTACAATATCCTGTTATACACAATTATTAATAACGAACTACAACGTTCGCTAATGACTGATCACTATAATTGTGCTGCATTCATTTCCCTTATGCGCAGGTGCACCATTCTCTCCACTAATACTGTAGCAGCATATATTTTAGCAGCCGACTGCCACCTCATTAGTCTTGGACTGACTTGTTTGGTGTGCACAACAGGAAATATTTTGCTTTCGGAGAACAAGAAAAATAGGTTTATTTGCATTACGCTTATTAATTTGTGCAGTTATTCAGTGTCTGGTAAAATGTTCGAGTAAGTTAATGTTCGAGAAAAATATTAATTTTTATTAAAATGTTCTATTATTTTATGTTAATGATTACTCATTTATTTCAGCCCTTTGTTTTCAGCATGTTTCTATCGAAATAAACCTACGTTTCTATGAAAATTGAAGCTTTTGTTTTTTTTGCAGCCCACATAAGTTACACCTTGTTTATTTGGCCCATGTTAGCCTTTGAGTTTGACATGCTTGGTGTAGTGTAAGTGGCAATCTAAAACAGGACAGCCGCTGTGAACAGTATAAAATTTAAACATAGAATTACCACTATTACCAACCTTATTATCATCACCAACACCATTCACTTCCTAAAGCATCTATTATATGCCTTAAAATTTCTAATTATGAATCATTTAAACATGGAAACATCCCCAAACACAGATAATAAACAACACATCTATCATTTCTGATATTTGTATCAATATTTAAAAAATTGATAACAAATCCATTTTCATTTCCTCTCTCCTTTATGGTAACTAACCACCATGGACAAATAAAAAGGGTTCTATGGAAAGTAACCTCACAAATTGATCTGATCAGAAATTCCTAACTGGGAGGTGATGGTGTGTAGTCATGCCCCAGGCCTATAACTTCTTTAGTGAAAGGTTTTAAGCCAGCCCTGTCCATTGTTCTTATGCATCTAGGTTAGCACACCTTTGATATACCAGAATACCTCTCGAAGGGGATATTAATCCTCAAGAGAACTCATAATCTTGTTAACTATCCTGTAATCCAATCCCTACCTTGCTTTCCCCTCCTGAATTTCAAATGCACAAAAGCTGCAAACTGTTATTCTCCAGAGCATTTGAGATCTCACTCTCTGGCATATGTCATCAGTTTGGCTCAAATAAACTCTTGTAAAAATTCTCTACAATTTGGATGTTTCTTATGTCAACACCACTATCATAGAATAGGGTGTTAATCCTTACCATGCATGTAACTGAAACTACAGATATCTATAAACTAGAGTATTGCTTTGCATGTTTTCAATCTACTAAATGGCACACTGGTCTGTACCTTGCTTTTTCAGCTCAACATTTTGCTTGTTTATTGTTGTTGTTTTTAATCTGTCATGTTTTATGTAGCTCTAGTTCATTCATGAAAGCTAGACAGTACTCCATTATATAAATATCACAGTATATTTGTCCATACTCTAATGAGATGTTTAAAACTGTTTCTAATTTTGTTACTAACAGGCTGCAATAAACATAACTCCTTGAGCACAGGTACTAGTTTCTAGGATATATTCCTAGAAAGAAAACTGCTGGGTCAAAGGATATATACCTTCAACTTTATTCGAGGTTGCTAAGCTGATCTCCTTTTTACATTCCAAGCGGCAGTGTGAGAAAGTTCGTTTCTCCTTATCCTCACCAATTCCTGGTATTGTCTTTCTTTTTAATTTTGCAAAATAAAGAATATAAAGTGGAGTCTCACTGTTTTCTTTTTCTCTGATTAGTAAGATTACGTATCATTTATTGGCCTTTCAAGTTTTCTCTCAAGTTTAACAGTATCACCGTTTTTCTACTGATTTGTGGTAGTTCTTGAAAATAGTATGGTATCAATCCCTATTGACTATAAGTGTTTTTAAATGCTCTATCCCGCCAAAAAGGATGAACCTGTTGCTGATTTTGAAATCTAGTAAGGTGTAGAAGCAAAGACAATTCCTGCCATCTCAAAGTTCACAGCTGTTTTCCAGACCTTTATATATGGACTTCTCAAACCTTTCTGGCCACTCACAGAAGATAAATTCCTCCTTAGAGCCAAATACACATACACTTATATATAAACTGAAAAATGGAGCTATAAATCAATTCCTTCTACTGAATTAACACACAAGAAAAAAATAGTTGGTCTCCATTCTAAATTGCCAAGGCTACACTGGCTCTCATATTAATTAATACATCATATAGCTTTCACATGGGTCAGTAAACAGGCATCTATTTTGATTAATAACGGTTTATTAAAACCCTAATAAATAACCATCTTTTCGCTACATCAGAATGTCTGAAACAATGAAGAGTGCCCACTTTCTCTACCCAATGAATTAAGAATTGAGGTACAAATCCAGACTAAGCAAATGTATTTTTTAAATTTTCAGTTGCACTAACATACAATCAGTTCTTACAGATAAAGTTGCTCTGCAGAAGTGAAATGATTCCAGGTATTTCAGTGAGATCAAATTACTACTCAAAAAAATTAACTTCATTTACAGAGGCAGTATCGAAGGTTCTGAAAAATAAAGACGGTGCCCTAGACGCACATAATCAGCAAGAAATGACCTTAGATCACTAATCCAACCACCTCATATTCAGATGAGGCAACTTCAATACCGAAATTAATAAATTTGCCCAATCCAGGTCCTCTAAAACCTGTAAATCCAGGATTTTCCCCATTGCATTCCACATCTTATTGTAGACTTCCCAGTTCTAAAACTCGGATTCCTTTATTAATTTTACAAGACTGAGCTGATGTGTAACAGACATGACGGCAGTCACTCCCAACCTCACACCAATCTTTTCCTTTCCACCTCCCTACCTTTCTCCTACCCAGCCTCCATGATTGATGTGCAGAATGAAAAAAATACCCGACTGCCTGAATTTCTGGCCCCAATTAGGTGCGAGTCCTGAGCCCCTAGTTCCTGTTTCTGTGTTAAATCAATAGGTCTTTTTTAATCCTCCGCCCCTTTATTCAGCAATTACCTACAAAGCGCCGACTTTGCGGGCAGCGCGGTGCACGCTGCTCTCAAGCCCCCGGGACACCGGAGCCAGGTCGGGAGCGCCAGGCAGCGTGGCGCTGGGGGCATGGGGCTCCCGAGGACTCACCTTTACGCAGCTCCCGCTCCCACACGGTGACGATGGGGCGCGAGTGCTTGCGGTGGTGGATGAGCCACAGGGACAAGGTCTGCACGCTCTGCTGCGAGTTGCTCAACTCCGACAGCTTCTTCTCCAGCGCCGCCTCGGAGAAGGCGGACATCCCTCCGACACCGCGCTCACGCCGTCGCACGCGGTGGGGCTTAGGGGAGGAGAGTTTTGCCGCACTCGCTGCGGCCTCGCCCCCTCACCCCACCCTTCTCCACGCCCAAGCCACCGCCGGCCTTCACCCAGGACCCACCGCGAACCAGCAAGATGGCGTCCGGTCGGATGTGACGTCACGGACGCCCCGGAAGAAGCGGGACCTCAGTGGCACAGGTGGGGCGAAAGCTGCGCAGGGAAGGGCGTGGGCGGGGTGGGGCGGGGCGTGCCCGGCCTAGTGTCCTCCGGGGAAAATTCTCAGTGCCAAGAAAGGAGTGATTAAAAATCTCTACGTGGGCGTGTAAATTGGTACAGGCACTTTGGAAGACTATTTCATATGATATATTTTAAAGTGCACCTTTCCTCTGACCCAGCAATTTCACTAATTGCTGTCAATGTCAGGGAAACACCTGCATGTTTGCCCAGGGAGCTCTGTACTAGTTGTCCTGTCCAGCTCAGTACAGTGAAGAGTTGGGACATTGACAGCAAGTAAATGGCCGACTTAACTAATTACAGTATACATGCAACAGCTGAAAAGATAAATAAATCCAATGGTGGGTAGGGATTTTTTTAAGTTATAGAAGGGAAGTATAGTATAACATTTGTTTTATAAAAGTATCCTATATAATAAAAGGCTAATATGCAAATTGTCCCCTGGACCAGGAGTTCCACCGGGAGTTCGGCCAGGGGGTGGGGCCTGCCAGCCAACCACCCAGGACCACTCCCCTTGGCCTGCCCCACCCTATTGACCCCCTCCACCCCAATCAGGGCCGGCCAGCTGGATCCCACTCGTGCAGGAATTCATGCACCAGGCCTCTAGTATTCTATAAAATTTTATGAATTCTTAAGTGTGTAAATGCAGGCAAAGGGTCTAGAATACACACTACATCAATAGTGGTGTCAAAGAGAACTGCAACCCTTAAACTGTGTCTATACTGTTCCCATATTTTTTACAAGAACATTTATGTATTAGTTATATAATTAAACATTAATTTCAGAAATCTCATCATTAATCCAGCACATTTTGACATAGTACTTCTCTTAACTATGGTAGTTCACAAAGGAAACAGATACTATCATATTCTAAATATTAATACAGAAATCTTCAAGAAAGACACATAAGAAACCACAGAATTCCTAAACCATCTTTTGAAAAGCACTGTTCAAGAACTTTGCACCAAATAGGCATCAAATATGTTTATTTATTTGCATGTTTGATTATAAGTATAGTTTATCTTCTTTATTTCTTCTTCTTTTAAAATTAAATGTTTTTTACTTTAAAAAGAGAGAGAGAAACATCGATTGGCTGCATCCTGCATGCCCCCTACTGGGGATCAAACGCACAACCCCGGCATGTGCTCCAATCAGGAATGGAACCGGTGACCTTTTGGTACATGGGACATGCTCAACCAACTGAGCCACATGGGTCAAGGCATCTTCCCCATTTCTAATGTTACTACAACTTGAGGTTCAGAGTCACGCCAATATTTATTTCTGTCTCTACATTCCTCCCATTATACATCCTTTTGTTTATCCTATTTACTTAGTCTAGTTTTTAACCTTAACTTAGTCTGAGTTTAACCTGTCTTCCAAGACCTAAATGTATCTTCAGCATTATTCTCTTCCATGAACCCTACAGCTACCAAAATTGCTACTTATCATCTCCCAAATTATGTCTTCACCTGAGATTCCAACTCTTCCTACTCTATTCTTCTCCATCTCAATTCTAACTGAACTTTATGTACTATATAATGTATTCTTACAATAAAGTAAGCTAGAGAAAGAAATGTTATTAAGAAAATCATGAGCCCGGCTGGTGTGGCTCAGTTATTGAGCGTCAACCTATGAACCAGGAGGTCACAAGTTCGATTCCTAGTCACGGCTCATGCTTGAGTTGCAGGCTTGATCCCCCGTATGGGGCATGCAGGAGGCAGCCAATCCATGTTTCTATCTCTCCATCTTTCTCCCTTCTCTCTCTAAAATCAATAAAAACATATTTTTAAAAAATCAGGTGCCTGTACTCATAAGGATTTCTGGTACCAAGAATTAACCAATCAGATGCAACCTTATGATGCAATGTAACCAATAAGATGAAACTCTATTATATGACCATATATATATGGTTTGAGACAGGGTATTTACACTGAATGGCTATTTTTGTGCTGACTGTTCTCATTTTTTATTTCAAAATCTAAGGGAAAAGAGGTCAGTGCCCCTCTTTTGCATGTTTTAAAAATTATTGTGGCACACCGCTTGAAAATCGCTGGTGTAGAGACCTACAATAGACCTTACTATATGCTATTATTCTTACTTTATAGCCCCTTCTCATTTGCCAAGCGTTTTTACCTAATATATAGTGGAAGTAAAAAGCTAATGGTAGCCCTAACCGGTTTGGCTCAGTGGATAGAGCGTCGGCCTGTGGACTGAAAGGTCCCAGGTTCGATTCTGGCCAAGGGCATGTACCTTGGTTGCGGGCACATCCCCAATGGGAGGTGTGCAGGAGGCAGCTGATGGATGTTTCTCTCTCATCAGTATTTCTAACTCTCTATCCCTCTCCTTTCCTCTCTGTGAAAAATCAATAAAATATATTTTTTAAAAAAATTAAAAAAAAAGCTAATGGTAACACATAGAATAAAATAGAACCAATAAAAGTTTTGTTCATTGTGGCTAGCTTATTTCACTTAGCATAATGTTTTCAAGATTCATCTATGTTGTAGATAATTATATTTTTAAATTGAACCTTTCTCATGAGTGAGAAATCCTGCAATATGTAATCTTTTATATAATGAAAAGCGGTTGAATCTTTTCCCATGAATACTCAACTCATGTCTTTTGTGCATTCCTCCTAGCCAAGAACAGAAATACCTCTACATTTATTCAAATATTTGTGTCCATTAGTAGCATTTTGGTTGTCCTTATATAGATTTTGCATAGGTGTGTTAAATAAAACTGGTTTTTAAATTGACATATAAATAAAAACTAATAGTTGAACATCATTTCTAAATTACTGTCATCCTCTCAATCTGTAAAATTGGAAGTTTCATTAAAATTCCACAAGGTGGCAGATTGGTTCCAATATATCTGGCTAGTGAGTTCATTAAAAAGAGAGTGAGTTCAAATAATCAGTTATTTAAATACATTCTAGATATTCCCAGTATTGGTATCCCCAAATATAAAAAAGCTTTCTAAGTCAACACAACAAATCTATGAGTATTTTCTCCAAGAAACAGCTTTACAAATGATGGTTAATTTTGTAAATCAGTTCAAAAAGCTTATCATTAAATTAGCTATAGAATTTTTTTTTAAAGTTTCATAAAAGTTTTAATATATTTTATTGACTTTTTACAGAGAGGAAGGGAGAGGGATAGAGAGTTAGAAACATCGATGAGAGAGAAACATCGACCAGCTGCCTCCTGCACACCCCCTACTGGGGATGTGCCCACAACCAAGATACATGCCCTTGACCAGAATCGAACCTGGGGCCTTTTAGTCCACAGGCCGACGCTCTATCCACTGAGCCAAACTGGTTAGGCTAGCTATACAATTTTACATTTACAGTAAACGAGACTTAAGAGGTAATTTAATTATATAATTCTTACCCAATGCAAATATCTTTATCCTTGGCGTCAAAAACCCCACAGAAGTGGGAATTTAAAATGATACAGTCACTATGGCAAATGGTATGGCAGTTCCTCAAGTTAATAAACATATAATTATATATGGCTCAGCAATTCCACTTCTGGGTAAAGAACTGAAGCAGAGACTCAGATACCTGTATACAGTATTATTCACAATAGCCAAAAGGTGGAAGCAACCCTTCACCATCAATAGACAAGTGGATAAATAGAACGTAGTTTATACAGTGGAATGAATATTATTCAGCCTCAAATAGGAAGGAGATTCTGACACATGCTACAACATGGGTGAACGTTACAGACATTATACTAAGTCAATATCCAGACTCAAAAGGACAAATATTGTATGATTCCACTTATATGATGCACCTAGAACACTTAAATATAGAATGTCCCCTCCCCCAAAAAAGTATACACACTTTAACAGCTGGTAGTTCAATTTTGAAAATGAAATGTATTTTAATAAACACTGCCTTTATAATTTTTCAAAGTGTATGTATACATTTTTGGAACACCCTATACATAGAGACAGAAAGTAGAATTGTGGTTACCACGGACTGGGGTAGGGACATTATTGTTCACTGGGACAGAGGTTCAGTATGGGATGATGAATGAGTTCTGGAGATGGTGGTGATGGTTGTACATGTGAGTGGATATAATGCCACTGAATTTTTTTTCTTTTTAATCTGTTGGTATAGTGTAGTAATAGGTTTTCTGATTAACCATTCTTGCATTCCTGGGAACACCTTACTTGATCATAATATACTAAGGGCCCAGTGCATGAATTTGTGCATCTTGAAAGGAACTGTGGGCCGTGAGGCTGCTGTGGGCACAGAGGCAGGTCTCGGCCCATCCTCGGTGCCCCCGCCTGGACTCTCCTGCCACAGCCCCCAGTCCCCCGTCTGCCCCTGTCTACTCACTCCCACACCAATCGCTCCATGTCGTCAGCCAGTGCAAGTGGTGGCTGCTGCCCCAATCGCCCCTCTGGAGCAGGGGGAGATGGAGAAGCCCCGAGTTGCACCTGCTGATGGCGCCTTGCGATTGGGGCTGGCGCTGGGCACTGGCAGCAGGTGCAAGCGCTGGGGCAGGACCGTGGCATGAGGGAGCAAAGAATTTTCAGTAACCACCAGAGGCTCGCCCCAATGACAGTGATCAGCACCCCGTCTTGGTCTGGTGCCCCTGCTCACCTGCTCCACCATCCTGCAGCGGCCAATGCCCGCCATGTTCTGCACCCTGCCATCTGCTGCTGATCTGCGTGCGCCCCCTGGTGGTCAGCACAGGTCATAGCGACGGGTTGTTCAGTCTATTTGCATATTAGGGTTATATATAGAGATTATTTTTTTAATTAATTGATTTCTTAGAGGGAGAGTAAGAGAGAGAGAAACACCAATCTGTTGCCTCCCGCACACCCGACTGGGACTGAGCCCACAAACTGGGCACGTGACCTAAGAATTGAACCAGCAACATTTCGGCACACAGGATGACATTCAACTGAGCCACATGGGTCAGGGTGATCATAACATTATATACTGTTGAGCTTGATTTGCTAGATATAAGAATTGTAAATTGTAAATTCTATGTTCATTTTTTTTCATTTGTATCCTGTGAGATTTTATGAAGTTCTGGGACTTTATCCAACTCGAAGCTGCAAGTTAGCTGTTACTGTTTTGTGGGTAATGGCAGAAGACATGAGATTCCTGGGACACAAAAAACTTGCTCTCTCCCTCTCTGAAATCAACAAAAATATATTTTTAAAAAAACTGATCAGGATACGGAGGAACTGGAAAGTTCAAACTCAAAAGCCCGAGGGCCCCCCAGCTCTGACAGGGCCTGGGTTTCAGGCACATCCCCTCACTCTGCCCTCCAACCTTGGTGGACCAGGCCATGGCTCCCCAGATGTCCTTTCACTGTATGGACAGGACAGGGAGTGGCAGCTGGTCTGGTCTGGAGCCTACATCCCATAGGCCACACAGAGTCAGGAGAACAGGAGCCAGAAATGAGACTCATTCATCCACTCTTCCAAGTTTACTGAGTATCTGCCCATCAAGCACCAGGCAGGATTCCAGGGGCAAGTAGGTCCTGTCCCAGCCTCCTGGAGCCTGCACTTTAGTGTTGATGGGCGGTGGTGGTAAGACAATGTACAAGCATGTAAATTATATTGAATATTAGCATAGATAAAATAACATAAAGGAACAGATACCTCACCAAAAAATATGCATGAATGACAAAAAAATTAAAATATGCTCAACATCATTAGTCTTGTTCAATTATTTCTGATTCTCTTTAGAATATAGGATATTAACGTCTCTTCTTTAGCTTAAGGCTCTGGTTGTTAAAAAAAAAAAAAAGAAAAAAGGGGGATAACGTGGAACAAACCGTGGACTGATTATTTTTTGAGGTGTCCTTTGAAGAAAACCTAGTATCTCAAATTCACAGAAATGGAAAGTAGAATGGTGGCTACTAGGGGCTGTGGGAGGAGGACATATGTTGTTTAATGGATATATTGTTTCAGTTCTGCAAGGTGAAAAGATTCTGGAGATCCATTGTACAAAAATGTAAATATACTTAAAATTACTGAACCATCCTATATAATAAAAGGGAAATATGCAAATAGACCCAACAGCAGAGCAACCACTCAAAGCATAATATGCTAATGATATGCTAATGCTATTCAACCACTTGCTATGATGTGTACTGACTACCAGGGGGCAGATGCTCCAACCAGTAGGTTAGCTTGCTGCTGGGGTCTGGCTGATCGGGACTGAGTGAGATGGGCCAGACATGCCCTGAAGCCCTTGTGCGGACCCTCCCTGGCCCGATCATGCACCGATGGGGTCCCTCAGCCTGGCCTGCACCCTCTCGCAATCCAGGACCCCTCGGGGGATGTCGGAGAGTCGGTTTCAGCCCGATCCCACAGGCCACTCCCCTTGGGAGGGCGCCAGATGCAGGGCTCATGGCTGGCGAGTGCTGCTGAGGCAGCACAAGCCTCTCCTGATCAGGACTGACTGGGCGGCAGGCACAGTGGGGCCGGGATGAATGGGGGCGGCAGGTGGGAACTGAAGGCGGCATTGGACTGCAGGTTTCGGCCTGAGCCCTGCATGCCACCCAGAGGGGCCCCACCCATACACGAATTCGTGCACTGGACCTCTAGTATATTTTAAAATGCTCAAGATGGTTAAAAGAAGTATCAGACATTTAATATCAAGATGACATGGGGATTTTATTTTGTAGAAAAGTAACATCTAAAGAATTCCACAGACAGCCCTAGGATGTCTAAAGTACTATACTGTATATAAACATGTCATAGTGAAAACACTGAAGCACTGAAAGATACCAAAGTACTTCCTGAATCCAGAAGTCAAAATCAACTCAGTATGGTTTTAACGTCCTTTTCTCAAAGTCCTAATACGCTGACATTTGGTAAACCAGGTAACTATCCAATTATAACTTTGGGCAATACATAACTTGGTGATGTCTAAATCTTCTGTCAATACAGAAACTTGCTCACACTCATCTAGTATATCTCCACACAAATATTTTAAAATTTAAATTTCTTGGTCAAGTGGTATAGTGTTTGAATTAATTATATTTAGATGTTTCCATTATAAAGTTAAATGTACAACTAAATTAGTAAAAAGTGCTTACTATGGTTTTATGGGAACATTAATACTCTGACAAAAATGTTTACACATGTGCTCTATACTAATATTGCCTTTTTAATTTAAATCTAAATTTTCCTTCTATTTTACAAACACTTGTGTGATTTTTTTAAAAATAAATTTATGCCTTCTTAATCCTCACATATTTTTTGTCCCTCCTTATTTCTTAACTTAAATTCAGTACAAGCTTTATTGGCATCTTAGGCTTCGTGAGTATTCTTACTCCTGAACATGAGCAGTTCTATGGAGTCCTAAAATCCAGCATGGGAATTACTGTTAAATTAGTTCTAGAAAAAAACATTAAAGACATTTTTCTTGAAATATGCAGAACATTCATGCCAAATCTCTTGTTTACAATAGACTGGTAAAACCGGTAAATTGCATATATAGATTATATTCCCCAAATAGAATAACTTAAATATTAAAATGTACCTTTAGGTTACCACCATAACTGACCTTATAAGCATAACAAATGGCAATATTCCATACAAAAATCACAAAATCCACTTACTTTAAATGCTGAATATCACAGTAACTACTCTCATTTCCCTATGACCTATTCAAACTATAGACAGCATTTTTTTAAGCTACTCTACCATTTATACCCTAATTAGAAATTTATACGGAACACAATTTTATGTTCAAATATGGAAATAAGCAACATTATTCCAAATCCCAAAAGCATCCCAGCATTCTGTAAAAGGAAATATCCCCAGCGGCTACATCCATGGTCACTAGCATCATTGTGCAGCATCTCAGGTACCTTAGAGAAGAAAAAAAAAAAGAGCAACTTTAAGTTTTCAAAACTACAGATTAGTTTTTATAAGCCTTTGCAGGATAGTTTATTTGTACTATATGTAGCTGGATATACGGAGTCAATTCCTTAAAACAAGACCACATACATACTGATTCTCGCTAATGTCACATAGCATTTCCTAGCAGTTTAATTAATAATGATTATTTACCATCTGCTTAGCAAGTCAAATTTATATTGGTCCCATTTGCTCCTGCTTCATGCCTGTATCAGAACAGAATATAACCTATGGCTTATCTGAGTTCAGATATATGAAAACCTTACACTATATAAAATAAAATTTTAGTGCCCTGGCCCATGTGGCTTGGTTGGTTGAGCGTTGTCCCATGCACCAGGAGGTCCTGGGTTTAATTCCTGGTCAGGGCACATGCCCAGGTTGTGGGCTTGAGCTCCAGTAGGGGACGTGCAGGAGGCAGCTGATCAATGATTCTCTCTCATCAATGTTTCTCTCTCCCTCTTCTTTCCTCTCTCTCAAATCAATAAAAACATTTAAATCAGAATGGGGTAGATATTTCTCTGTATCCTCAGACACATTAAGCAGGATAAGAATGTGCTTGTGATCAACAATTCAGAAAGATAAACTCTAAAGGAACTATATTTTATATTCTACCTTGTTGAGTATAGGATGACTTATCACTACTGCATTCAATCTAAAGCCTTTTTAAAAATAAGGTTTCCCTTAAGTTTCTCTATTTTATTGCTAGTCAATACTATAATTTGACATCGTAAAAACTTACCATATCAACCAGAGCAACATACATGAATAAGCCAGCAGTAAGTGCAAATATCCACATAGAAACATTTTCAGCATAATGACCAATGAAAATTCCTGTTGCCATTCCAAGATATGCCAGCATGGCTGACAAAGCATTATAAAGAACAGCCTGCTTAACAGTCATGCCAGCCTTTAGTAAAACAGCAAAGTCACCTTTAACGAAAACAAAAAAGGGATTAAGTAATTGAAAAATCATTTTAAAAACACATACCTAAGTCTTTGCCCTGGAAAGTTCTTAATAGTGGTTAGAGCGTTGGCCCATGGACTGGAGCAGCGGTTGCCAACCTTCCGGACCTCAAGGGCCACCAGTGGTCTGCGGACCACCATTTGGTGACTGCTGGACTGGAGGATCTCTGGTTCCATTCCCAGTCAAGGGCACAAACCTGGGTTGCATGTTGGATCCCCGGCCCTGGTCGGGCACGTACAGGAGGCAACCAATTGATGTGTCTCTCACATCTGTTTCTCTCTCTCCGTCCCCCCCACTTCTACTCTCTCTAAAAATCAATCGAAAAAAATACCCTTGGGTGAGGATTAACCAAAACAACAAACAAACCAAACAAAAACAACAACATATACCCAAAAGACTTCACAGATTTAAGAAATTACCTAAATTTTTTTTAGAAATTATCTAATTTTTAAGAGGAAAACAACAGTGTAAATCACTCTAACACCTCTATACACTAAGATTTTTTTATCCAAAGTTTTTCTGAATGCTCCCACTTGGTTAATGAGTGATACAAACCTACTATTACTATGCTCTTACACTGTCTTTAAGGAGCTTATAATTGGCCATAAACTGGAGGACCATGGAGAACACACATGAAATGATCAGCAAATGATAAAGGCAATTTATAATTAAGAGCTAAAGAGTCTAATGTTCTAGTTATACAAGGAGAAAATGAGATACATTAAGACGGGAATACTTAAGGCTTCATGGAGCATGAAGGATCCAGAACAGAACATAAACCAGATGTTGATTATAAGCACTGAGCAGGCAAGTGGGAGGCCTTCTGAGTGGCAGAACACATGCCAAGGAATGGAGTGAAAATAGTGTCACGGTGTGTGCAAATATGTGTTTATGGGGAAAAAACAAGGACATGACCGGATCCAGAATAACTTTGGGAAGGGGTTTTTCTTCAGCTCCAAAGAGATTCTCTCTGTTAAGGGAAGATGACTCATTTGATTCCCGTGGTCTAATTCATACTGTGTGTATGAAGAAATGACCACTGAGGTGTCAGTATGCTGGCATAAAGCTATAAACATATAAAATTTCTCACAATAATCCTATGGATTAAGTACGACTCTTATTCCCAATTTACAGAAGAAAAAACTGAGGCAAAGAGTGGTTAAGTACTCGTTCAAGGTCACAGCACGAATAAGATGCAAAACGGGGACACAAACCTGGACAGTCTGGCTCCCAAGTCCTTGAAGCCACGCTGCTTCTTGTTGCAATTTAAAAAGCACAGTGTAAGTAAACAGTCCTAACTCTTGAGAACCTCTGAGGTTGGAAATCACCACATTAAAGCACAGAACCGTAACTAAGTGTTCATTATGATAATCAAAAATCATCAAGAACAGATTAAAAGGTTTTCAGTCAGCCTTGTTAAGAAGGCAAAAAAAGGAACACTTAAGCAAAATTTCATCCAAGATGAGTTTCTAAAAAAAAAAAAAAAAAATCTTACCAGCATACAAAATGAGGTAAAAGAAATAAAACGGATTCTGGTTGTGAATAAACAGAACTTTCCCAACTGCACTCTGTATCTTTGTAAGTAACCCTAGATTACATTCAATTAAGTTTAACTTTCCAATGGAGCACATGCTGGTATGATTAAAAAGGGACAGTTCCACTATGCATTATAAAAACCTGAGAAGTAATTGCTACCGCATCAAACACTTATTTAAAAATATAAAATAAACTGATTTAAAAGGTTTAGAAAAAACTCATCAGTCAAGAGTACAAATTGTTTTACTGGCCTCAGAGGAATTCACTACGTAATCAGACTTATTTACATTCATTCTTTCACTGTCTCATAAAAAGAGTCTAAGACAAATAGCTCTCCTCCTTTTAAAAGCTAACATATTATACAACTGGTCATGTATAAACCATGACTTAGTATTTGAGTATTATCTGTTGCTCAGGCTGTGCATAATACATAGAGGGGGAAGAACACCAGGCTCCCAGGGAGCCAAGGCCTGGGTTCATCTCAAACAGCACTATCTCCTTGGGCAAGTAGTTCACCTTGCCAGGCCTCAGCTGCCTAATTTATAGCTATTTCCATGGTTCCTTTTAGAACTAAGTTACTAAAATTGTAAGTACGTATTCTATAATCTCCTATTTGTGGTATAACAATTTAATAGCAAAAACTCTATAGTTCTTTGGATAGAGATTGGTAACTGAACTTATCAGATATAGAATCCTTTATAGCATGAAAGAAAAGCTGATAGAACAGATTCTTTTACTTTAATAAATACTGTTTATATTGCAGATAAGAGAACTTAAATGAATAGGGGACAAAACTCACACATGCTCCAAACACATTGGAACCTGATCTTAAGACCTTGCAAATTAAAACAACTTTTGGTAGTTACAATATAGGTAAATGGAGAAAGCACCGCTCTTTTCACTTTATTATTTCACTGTCAAAGTAGCCAAAGAAACAACATTTTGATAATCAACCAATAAGAGGCAAATATGTAGATGTGTACCAATTGCTAGGCCATCGCTGAAATTGTGCAGGCCATCGCCCATTATCACCATCCATGCCAGTGTGGCAATGCCAGCATCTTTCAGCTCCTCCCGAGAGTAGCGCTGACTGTGACTGTGGGGGTGGTGGTTTTGGTGGTGGTGGTGATGAAGAATATGATGGTAGTCATGATGGTGGTGAATGAGATCATCTGACTGGCCCAGTGTATCATGGAAATGCGAGTGGCATTTATTCTTGCACCCTTTGGGTACATATTCATTATAGACTTCCTGTGGATGTGCATGGGCTATCATGACCTCTTCTTCTTCCAAGATTGCTGGCTGCTGAGAATCAAAGTGGGAGTGCTCCTGTGAGTCTGCTCGTAAATAGCTTTCAGGCCCTGGGTATAAACAAAAAGGACACATTTCAAACATTTCCACTGACAATTAAGGTAAAAAAGATCTTAAAATGGAGCAACTCTCCCCCATATACCTGAAGGTCTAAACATTAGAGTATTATTTTTTTAATATATTTTTTATTGCTTTCAGAGAGGAAGGGAGAGGGAGAGATAGAAACATCAATGATGAGAGAGAGAGAATCATTGATCGGCTGCCTCCTGCACGCCTCCTACTAGGGATCGAGCATGCAACCCGGGCATGTGCTCTTGACCGGAATCAAACCTGGGACCCTTCAGTTGCAGGCCAACACTCTATCCACTGAGCCAAAACCAGCTAAGGCCATTCGAGTATTACTGATGAAAAAAACATTAATAGGTTTTAATGAATTTTAAAAATTAAATGGTCTCACATATTAAGAATAGATTTTAAACATTAACCTTCAATAACTACTCCTCAGATCCTCCCTTAATTTCTTCTGCATCCTTATAAATAACCTACTCACTGGCAATTAAAAAATGTATGAGTCAAAAAAAAAAAAAAAAGAGGGACATGGTTCCATCCCTTCCATAAGTCCAAAAAGAGCAATGAGTTCTCTCCAACCCTCAGATTCATAAGGACTTACGATCATCTGCGTCTACTTTCTCCTCATTTGTTGAAAGTTGAGATTCATACTTGGACAACCGCTTCTTAATCTCCTCGTCATCATCATTTTCAGTTTTTTTCTGATTCTAACATAGCAAGGGAAAGAAATACTTTAATGGGGATCGAGCCAGTGACCCAGGCATGTGCCCTTGACCAGAATCGAACCCGGGGACCCAGCGGTCCGCAGGCCAATGCTCTATCCAGTGAGCCAAACCAGCCAGGGCGGAAATAAATACTTTAAAATAGCTGGTTTGCTTATGCATACAACTTTAAATAGACACTTAAACAAAAGATACAGAAAAAACCTGCAGAGTAACAAACCTTCATTGGAATAAAGGCCACCTAAAAGGACAAGGCCTGCATTTAACTTGCACAGGACCCAGCAATGTGTCCTAGGCACAGTAACTGTTCAAAAGGTGAAGAATCAGTGCCTCAGTAATATGAAATGTAGAAGAATCACATTCATCTTTATGAATGTCCCCGAGGTCATCTACTCTAAGTGTGGTCTTACGTAAGCAGCACAGCATCCCCTGGGAGCTTGTTTGAAATGCACAATCTCAGACCTAATGAATCAGATGGGGATTTTAACTAGATCCCCGTGACTCACATACACATTAAAATTGAGCTCTGCCTCAGGTTATCAATTTAGAACCAGCTAGAGAGCATTTTCTTCAGACATTTAGTAATCTGCTAACCAATGCTAGGTTTTCTCCATCTCTCTTTTGTATGCTGAAAATCCGTACTTCCCATAATTTTTACATCCTAAAACTATACTGTGACACTGCTATGTATTTATTATTATAACTAAAATACTTTTCATATAATATAACACCATTAACAGGCTTTCCCTTTTGAAACAAATCTCAGCCTTGAATTTATAATTAGGGTTTTAACCACTATGCTTGAGGTACTGTTCCTATCTCTGAGCCCAAGCAAAAGGTCACTGTTTAAACCAGCGGTCGCCAACCTTTCGGACCTCACGGACCACCAGTTGGCGACCACTGGTTTAAACAATGGTACTAACTTATATAGAAGATAATATTCAAAATACTAAAAATGTCACACAAAAATTACATTTATTTGTAGTACCTTTGAATATGACTTAAACAATCACTATTATACCTAAGATTTCATTCTAGTTCTGACAGTGTATAAGATATCTGTACATTCTTAGGTTTGTGGATGAAAAAGAGGCTCTATAATAAATCTGACAAGTGCAGTGACTGAAAGTAACCTCACAGGATAATTGATCTGATCATAAATTTCTAACTGGGAAGGTTATGGTCTATAACTTCCCTCGTGAACTGTTACCTTTGCCTTAAGTAAGCCCTGTTCATTGTTTTTGTACATCTGCTAACACACCTTTGAAATGCCTCTTTTTCATTCCCTTTAGGAATGGAACCAGAACCACCTCAGGAGAGCACATAATCTTGTCAACCATCCTGTATTGAATCACAGATATTTCCTGGCCTTGCTCTTTCACTTCAAGTAATCTTCCTTACTTCCCTCCTTAATTCCAAATGCATAAAAGAAATTGCGAGCTCTCATTCTGGGAAGCATTGTTCTCAGTCTGATGAGATCCTGCTCCCAGGCATGTCCTGTTTGGCTCAAATAAATTCTGATAAACTCATAAAAATGTTCACAGTTTTGTATGTTCTTACGTCAACAGGTTGTAAGAGTTTTTAAAGGCAAGCACACACACAAATCTTTATACCTACCCTTAACACAATACCTCAAACAGAGGAAGTATTTAAATATCTGTGAACATAAACAATTCAGGGTATTTTAAATAACTTCACTTGATGCTTCATTTCTTGTTGGGCAATGACTCTCTCTCGAGAACTTACAGATCTTAATGAATTCCTTTATTCCTTAAGTATTAAGGGCCTATAATGTTCCCTTGCTAAGCGCTGGCAATACACGTAAAATAAGAAACAAAGGGTCTCTGTTCTCACAGAGCTTATCACCTACAGGGAAGGCGGAGGCTTTACACAGATAATGATTACACGATTCTTTGATTGCATTTACAAAGAAAAAACACAGAGTGCTCTCAGAGTGTATAACAAGACAATACCACGTCTCAGGACAGGCTTCCTCCAGAAAGTGATATTTGTACCAAGACCTAAAGATGAGCAGGGGTTTGCTGGGGAAGGGTGAGAGAGACAGTATCCCAGGCAGGGAGAATAGCATGTAGGAGGGCCAGGAAGGGGCCAGCCCATCTTTAACAGAAACAAGGACAAGGTGGTTGGGGCCTAGTAGGTTAGAGACAGGGTGGCTAGAGATAAGGCTGGGCAGCTGAGGAGACCAGACAATGCAAACTGGTTATACTGTAAGAGTTGTGGCTTTGTCCTACAAGCAATGAGAAATCACTAATGGAGGGATTTTAAGTAGTGGAGTCCAACCTCATTAGATTTTCATTTAAACAAATCACTCTGCCTGGATTAGAAGACAAAATAATGTCAACATGTCCATTAGGAGGCAACTATTGTCACCCAGGGGGGAGATAAGGATGGCATGGACTAGAATTGCAAGGAAGATGGAGAGAAATGGAAAAATTCTAGATATATTTAATATAACTAGGTTGAACATGAGGAGGGAGATGTCATTGATGATTCTCAGATTTCCAGCATGAACAAAAACCTTTACTGGCGGAAAGTTTGATGTTGAACTGTTTTAACTCTCTAACTACTAGTATATCAAGTATGAAATGTAAACCTAATTTTAATAGAGATTTCAGATTGTCATAGATGGCAAGTAACCTAAAACTATGATATAAAGGGGTGCAGGATGGATGTCTTAAGGAAAATCCTAGGTAAAATGTTCTGTTATGGGTCTAAAGAGCTCTAAATACCATGTAATGAATAGCTTTTTTTTCTTTTTAAAGAACCAAATGAGATTAAATAAGATCTGGATGTCTTTGAAAAGAGACACTCAATCTAAAAAGAAAGGACAATGTTGGCAAAACTCCCATCTAGAAATTATGTTTACCTGCTGTTTAATGTTTCTTTACATTCAACAACTATTTTTTTTTAAATAATCTCTTATGTGCCAGTCACTATTCTAGGA
Organism: Myotis brandtii; assembly: GCF_000412655.1. Classification (NCBI taxonomy): domain Eukaryota; kingdom Metazoa; phylum Chordata; class Mammalia; order Chiroptera; family Vespertilionidae; genus Myotis; species Myotis brandtii. The sequence continues at coordinate 1,984,896 of NW_005359397.1, read as the reverse complement.
ATTGGAGATGTAGCAGTGAACAAGACAAAGAGGTCCTGGCTCTTAAGAGCTTACATTCTAGTAGAAGCTATTTTAGTTTAGAATAGGGATTATCAAACTTTGACTACAATCCACAGTAATATATACATAGTAATATATATATATATATATATACACTATACTGTAGTATTTTTTTAAAGCATATTTTTATTGATTTCAGAGAGAAGGTAGAGACAGAAACATCAATGATGAGAGAGAATCATTGATCAGCTCCCTCCTGCATGCCCCTCTCTGGGGATGTGCCTTGACCAAAGAACCACAACTTTCTGGCTCATAGGTTGATGCTCAACCACTGAGCCACGCCAGCCAGGCTATTGTTGTATTTAAAAACATGGATACAAGATCGATTTCACACTCACTAATAGGTTACAAGCTAGAGTTTGAAAAATACTATTCTGTATTAAATCATAGAGAATCTATCATGTTAAAGTGTCAGATTAAACAAAAGTTATCTTTAACTAAAATTTAAAAACTAAATTGAAATTATAATGCTCAGCCTGGCTGGTGTGGCTGAGTGTTGACCAGGAGGTCACAGCTCAATTCCTGGTCAGGGGGCGTTTCAGAAGCAGCCTATTGATGATTCTCTCTCATCATTGATTTTTCTCTCTATCCCTCTCTCTTCCTCTCTGAAATCAATAAAAAATATATTTAAAAAATTATGTTCAATACATTATGGAATTTGAAACAGAAAAAAGGTAAAACCAACCAACAAACCCCCAATCCTATTCCCCCCCAAAACTAAAAATGACCTTTTATTTTTTTTACTTTTTAAATATATTTTTATTGATTTCAGAGAGGAAGGGAGAGGGAATAGAAATATCCAATGATGAGAGAGAATCATTGATTGGGTGCCTCTTGCACGCCCCCTACTGGGGATTGAGCCCACAAGCTGGGCATGTGCTCTTGACCGGAATTGAACCCAGGACCCTTCAGTCTGCAGGCCTATACTCTGTCCACTGAGCCAAACCGGCTTAGGACACCTTTTATTTTTTTAAGTTAAGAAAAATTCCAGGTGGGTTTGGGGGACTGGGTGGAAAAGGTGAAGGAAGTAAGAAGTACAAATTGGCAGTTACAAAATGTCATTGAGGACATAAAGTACAGCACAGGAAATGTAGTTAATAATATTGTAATAACTGTGTATGGTGCCAGGTGGGTATGAGAATTATCGGGGATCACTTTGTAAATTATATAATTATCTAACCATTATGCTGTATACCTGAAACTAACATAAAATAATACTAATATAAAATAATACTGAATGTTAACTTTAATTAAGAAAAAAAAGTGTCAAAAAGCCTGGGAAGATCACACAAAAATGTAATAATGGTTGTATTAGAGTGGTGCACTACAGGAAAATCCTATGTAATAAAACCCTAATATGCAAATCGACCAGATGGCTGGTGTATGATGTGCACTGACCACCAGGGGGCAGATGCTCAACGCAGGGGCTGCCCCCTGGTGGTAAGTATGCTTTTACAGGGGGAGCGCTGCTCAGCCAGAAGCTGGGCTCACACTGGCGAGCGCAGCGGTGGTGGCAGGAGCCTCTCCTGCCTCCGCTGCAGGAAGGCGGTAAGGAGCGAGGGGTCTCAGACTGTGAGAGTTATGTCTGACTGCCTGCTTAGGGAGCTGGCCTAAGCTGGCAGTCGGAGATCCCCTTAGAGGTCCCAGACTGTGAGGACTGTGAGAGGGTGCTGGCTGGGCTGAGGGACCCCACCGCCCCAGTGCACGTAACTTTGTGCACCGGGCCTCTAGTATTTTTCTCAAAAATTTTCCAAAAGTTTTCTAATGAGCATGTTTTATTTTGATACTTTATTCTAAAAATAAATTAAAGAAATGTTTTCCAGAAAGATTAATTCCAGAGAACATAAAGAAATAGGATATTGCCTCAAACCAGTCCAAGACCAATGGGAACACAGATGATAATTTCCTGAATTAAGAATGAATAAAATGCCCTGGCCGGTTTTTCTCAGTGGTTAGAGCACTGGTCTGCAGATCACAGGGTTGAGGTTCGATTCACGGGCAAGGGCACGCACCTCAGTTGCAGGCTTGATCCCCGGCCCAGCCCGGTCGGGGCATGTGTGGGAGGCAACCAACTGATGTGTCTCTCTCAGAATGATGTTTCTCTTTCTCTTTTTCTCCTCCCCTCCTCTCTCTAAAAAAAAAAAAAATCAATGGAAAAAATATCCTTGGGTGAGGATAAAAATAAAAAAATAATGAATAAGTTATTCTTATTTCACTTCTTTCCTCTAAATTTAGGTCCAGCAAAGAGAAGATCCAAGATTTGCACTTTGAAAAAACACCCCCCCCCCAAAAAAAGTATAAAAGCAAACAAAACCAAAGCACAACAAAGGGAAAAAAAAAAAAAAGATTTGCAATTTGAGATTTTTGTGAATGTAAACTCCGTAAGGGGAAATATTCCCAGGACTGAGTAGAAGGCTGCTTTCCTTTCATACAAGCACTTGTTTCCCACAGTGAGCTCTATGTTCAGTGAGAATAACTCTGCTAGTTTTCAAATGTCCTTATGAGTTATAGCTGTTATTGTAACTATACAATTTAATTACCTATTGCTCAAACTATGTGATGATGGTGAGAATAGTTACTTCTATGAAAACTTAAGTTGAATGCATTTGAAAGTCAAAGACAAGTTGCTTTAAAAAAAGGGCTATCAAATTATGTAAAGTGACTACTGTCTACAATTTTTAAAATTTCTGAAATCTAAATTCTATACCCAAACTATCCTTACAAGTATGTAACCTCTGGCTCAACTATAGACAAACCAAAACTGAAGATTGTAGATGAAGCATCATTGCTGTAGAAAAAAAAAATCATCACACAGAATCTAACTCTAAGATAATCTTGGTCAACATCAGGAGTATACAAATGTTCTAAGTTAAATTAAAATGTCCAAGATATGCACATGTAATTTTTAAGAGTCCCCACTGGAAAAAAATAAAAAGTCTCCACTAGGTTAGTCTTTAGAGTGACTTGCCTGGTCACATCAGATAAGAGGCAAATAACCACAGGCAACTCAAAGTTATTTTTACCAGAAATAAAGAGTCTACTGTTTGGTGCTGGAAGCCAACTCCAGCATGTCATAATTGCAAGAGTTTCATCAAAAGGTTGATGGAACTTGGGGACTCAACAAGGGCTGAGTCACATATGTTGTCACCTGTTAGGAATGGCTGAGGACATTTCCCCAAACCTGAAAAGGATGATTGCTTGCTGCCAGACAGCTCAGGGCATCTTAATCTACATGTTATTGCCTCCTACTGGCCAAACACCTGAACAACCTTAGGCAAATTCTTCCAATCTGACAATGGATTTTTGTACCTAACCCTATCCTTTGAAGTATATATCTTCACCTTGCCTTAGGACAAATTGTGTTAATAAATAGCAAGGGATTCCCTGGCCGGTTTGGCTCACTGGATAGAGCGTCGGCCTGGGGACTGAGGGGTCCCAGGTTCGATTCCAGTCAAGGGCATGTACCTTGGTTGCGGGCACATTCCCAGTAGGGGTGTGCAGGAGGCAGCTGGTCGATGCTTCTCTCTCATCGATGTTTCTAATTCTCTATCCCTCTCCCTTCCTCTCTGTAAAAAGAAAACCAATAAAATAAAATAAAACTAAAAAAAAAACTAAAGAAATAGCAAGGGGTCCTGAGACAAAGAGAACTTAGTTTCTTTAGCTAGGCTCCTCTGACCCTCAAATGCCTTTCAAAATTATGTTTCATCTCTGGACTCTTTATTAAGTTACACACAGCCCTTCTCCAGATTGCTGAACCCTTCTAGATGCCGGAATAAGAACCCTGGTAGTTTGGCTTCATACTATTTTCTAGAGGAAATTTACAAAGGTCGTATCTGTGAAAGCCACATATCCTTTCAAAAAAAAACTGAATAACTAGCTACTGGGTGAATAATTAGAAGTTAATCACATAATCATAACTACCAATGAATATTAATGGTATATCCATGGTTTTTCTTAAACCACTTTACTGGGGTATGATTGAGATATAAACAGCTTTACATATTTGATGTATACTACTCAGAGAGTTTGGGGAAAAGTATATACCCATGAAACCATCAGGGCCATAATCATGAATCTTCTAATCTTCAAGGATCCACTTGTGCCCTATTTGGTCATTTATATAAATGTTTATCCTTGCCTTTCTAACCCTCTCATGAGTTTGAAGGTAATTCTGAAGATAGAGAACTCCAGCATTAGAAAGATACAGACTTGCTCTCCATTAATGTCTCTCAGAGCTAAAAGTATCTCAAAAATGCTCAACACCTCTCAAACAAAGATCATATACCCAGGACAAGCTCTGCTAACAGTCTAGTTAGAACACTACTCTAAATAAATGTTTGATGCATAGTAAGTACTTAGTATACTTTTTCTTACCTTTTTCTTCTTATCTTTAAATTGCTTGATCAATGTGAGTACATGTTCAACAAGAAACATTAAATACAAGCCTCCCAGAGCTGTTAGACCCTTCCATGTGGAATCAAAATAGGTACTTTCTTCTATGTTTTGAGAAGACAGATAACTGAACAGTGGCCCTCTCTTCATTTCCATTGCTGTTTCTTCATGGCTGTGACTATGGTGGTGACTTGCATGAGACTAAAAGCAAAAACAACATGTGTTTTATAAATTCACTAGTTTCACATGTCTGAAAAACTGGCTAAGATAAGGTCAAACTTGAAGTAATTCAGAATTGGGCAACTAAAAGGATACTTTGGAATGAGGGAAATTTAGGACATTAAATAACAGGGAACTGCCAGACTTAATAGGTCTGTAGAGTTTACTGCTTCCACTCCTCGCTGAAAAGCTCACACCACTGTCATCAGTGTGCTTACAAGAAGTCCAATCTGTGTAATGAGCCCTGGCAAGTACCTGATCCAGGGGCTCTGGCCAGTGGCCTGCAGGAATGCAGCAGAGACTATGTTACTTCATCTTAGGAAGTTGGGTGTGGCACATACACAGAGGACAGACTAGGCTTGGTGGTGGGGTTACAGGGTACACCCCATGTACATGTCACTTTGTGCAGCAGATATTCCTGAACATCTGCCATTTGATGGTCAGGGAGTTTGTCACAGCAAAACAGCTCCCTTTCACTACTGGAGAAAGCATGATGAGATATGTAGAACTCTAGGAATAACCCCCCCGCCTCACACATACCTGCAAATCTCTAAGGGAAATTTAAAAAATTAGATCCAAATATTTTCTACCTGCGCACCTACACCAAATATTTAATGGAAAAGTAAACTCACTTTACCAAACTTGCTTTACTTAAGAATTCACTCATGTCACCAAGTACAAATCTGTAAATACACACATTGACTCAACTCTGAAGAAAAACCCTCAAGTTTCTTGGGTAGACAGCCACATTTTTTATTTTTGTGGCAATTACACTAATATGTAAGCAGACAATTCACACTGTTGCAGACTGTCATAATACTAGCATCTGAGTAGAATCTGTCTCCTTTTATTAACTGGACCCCCAAAATTAAATTAGTCTTTATAAAGAAAAGCAAAAAAACACACCACACAATGTAGTAAGCTCAAGCACAGCTCTGGCTGGTGTGGCTCAGTTGATTGGAGAATTATCACATATACCAAAAGGTTGTGGGTTCGATTCCCAGACAGGGCACATATCCAGGTGGCGGGTTTGATCCCCGGTTGGGGCTTGTGCAGGAGACAGCCAATCAATGTTTCCCTTACATCGATGTTTCTCTCTCTCTCTCTCTCTCTCTCTCAAATCAATAATAATAATAAAAAGATCAAGCCTCAAAATGCAGCTTTTGGTTACCAAATATATTTTAAAGTCAACTCCTCTAAACCAAATTGCTTACCTTTATAAATATCAATACAAAGAATTCTAGTACAAATAAACAAAAAAGTATGTATATTTTCAATGTTGAATAATACAATACACTAATAGGACAAATTACCATACTTACATGTGGAAGAAGATGTAAAAAAGCATCACCACTCAATGTCCCAACAGCCAATGCCACAAGGAAACTCAGGAGAAACTTAAAAAACACCCGATTCATGAGAGGCACTAAAATAACACCCAGCAAAGACAGGAAACTGATGATGGAAATGGCTATAAAGCCACCAACCCAGGCTGTCAAACAAAAGAGCAAAGGTAAAAACATACAATTGATAAACTTTAAAAGAGAGACTTTGGAGTAGCATAAAGTAACTTATAACGTAGGCAGTCTTAAAGAAATACAAACTCAATAACCAACAAATGGGCTCAAATGAACAATTTGAGTGAACTCTCTAGGTAAAGAGCATAACCTAATGGAAAATCCTTCAGCTGGTAGTGAAAGAAGGGAAAGAAATGATAAAGATGAATTCTAGCTCATTTGGGAACTGAGCTTTCAGACTCCTGTAACACCTAAATTATGAAAGAGAAGAGGAATATGTTAAAGGAGAGAGAGAAAGAAAGGGAAAAAGAAAAAAAGGAAACTGAGAATTATTTCTTCAGTAAACAAAGCAATTATTTCTTCATTCTAGTTTTTGAGCACTGAAATTCTAGCCAGGGGTGAGGAACTTACAGCCGAGCCTTATAAGGTCTGGCCAGGGGTGAGTTTTTGAGCACTGAAATTCTAGCCAGGGGTGAGGAACTTACAGCTGAGCCTTATAAGGTCTGGCCATAGGTGAGAAAAGTCCAGTCAGACTTTAAAGGCCACCAGAGATGAGGACCGTCTCTAGAACATCCGGCCCTCAGGCTGTATAAGGCCTGTGAAATCATTTGGTCTAGCCCTACCAAGGCTAGGAGTTAAATGAGCAAATATAACAGGCTAATTTGTTTTTCATTCTTTATTGGTTAAAGTATTACATATGTCTCCTTTTCCCCCCATTGACCTCTCACCGGCCACTCCCACCCTCCACACATGCCCTCACCCCCCTAGTGTCTGTGTCCATTGGTTATGCTTATATGCATGCATACACGTCCTTTGGTTGCTCTCTTATCCCCCGCCTTCCCTCTGAGGTTTGAGGGTCTGTTTAATGCTTCTCTGTCTCTGGATCTATTTTTGTTTATCAGTTTATGTTGTTCATTATATTCCACAAATGAGTGAGGTCATGTGATATTTATCTTTCTCCGACTGGCTAATTTCGCTTAGCATAATGCTCTCCATGTCCATCCATGCTGTTATGAAAGGTAAGAGTTCCTTCTTTCTTACAGCAGCATAGTATTCCATTATGTAGATGTACCACTAGCAGGCTTATATTTAAGTTGATAATTCTGTATGGCCAGCAAATGATTTATAAATATCCAAATGGCCCTGGCAGAAAATAGGTTCCCTAACCCTGCTCTATACTATAGCACAGCTTATCCTGGTTTGATTTATTAATAACAGACCAGAGCCCTGGCTGGTTTGGCTCAGTGGATAGAGTGTCAGCCTGTGGATCAAAGGGTCCTGGGTTCGATTCCAGTCAAGGGCACGTACCTTGGTTGCAGGTTCAATCCCCAGTAGGGGGCGTGCAGGAGGCAGCCAATCAATGATTCCCCCTCATCATTGATGTTTCTCTTTCTCTCCCTTTCCCTTCCTCTCTGAAATCAATAAAAAGATATATTTAAAAAATAAATAAATAACAAACCAGAATTGGGCTCCTAAACAGCAGAGATGAACTCTGACCCTTCTTCCCAAACAGAGTGACAATATAAAAAGCCCAAATTTCAGATAGCCCTTGACACTTCATGACCTCAGGCAAGTTACAACCTATGTTTTACTCATTTATCTATTTTTTTTTAAAAGATAAGGCAAGTACCCCTTTTTAAAAGCACTCATTGGGTCTTTTGCTAATGACCCACGGAGCCCTCAAGAGAAAGGGCAAAGTAAACACCGCTTTTGGGTGAAGCAGCAGCATGTTGTGTTGTTTTGCTTCCATAGGTGGTGTGACAAGTTGTTAAAATAAAAAAAGATAAGGCAAGTTACAATCTAAGTTTTTTTTAGGGTCAGGCTAACATGCTTGCTTTTTTCATTCAAGGCAGAATGATCTCACTCATGTGGAATCTAATGAACAAAATAAACTGATGAGCAAAATAGATCCAGAGACATAGAAGCATGAACAGACTGAGGAATCTAAGAAGGAAGGAGGGGTGGTGGGGTAGGTGGGGAGAGGATAACCCGGGAATTTATATGCATAGCTCATGGACACAGACAATAGTGTGGTGAAGGCCTGGGAGGGGCGGGTGCAGGGTGGAGGGGATCAATGAGAAAAAAAAAGGGGGGACATATGTAATACTTTCAATAATAAAGATAAAATTAAAAAGAGATGTTATATTTGAATATGCTAAAAGTGAATAGGTTTTTGTAAATATAAAGAACACTAACAACATAAATGTATCTACTGGAAATTATTTTTACATAAAAAAACTCAATTCTACCTATTTGTAAAGAATAGGTCTTTGGAGGGATTTCAGCTTTCTTTTCACTCGTTGTATGAATCAGACACGATCTAGCATCAATTTGATTGATGATGGCTGGGCAGAGATAGTTGAACTCCATTTCATTCAGCAGAACCTGGATGCCCATGCCATGTGATGTGAGCAGCTTTGACGCATTGAAACACTAAAGAAAACAAAGCAGTGAAAAGCACCAAAAGGCATTCCCATTAGATAATCCAAAAAAGTTGTTTGATGACACAATACCCTTTCCTTACTGAAGCTGCTTCTTAATTTTAGGTTAACACTAATTAAAATCAACTTTTGTTTTAAGTACTTTGGAATTTCTCAAACTACCTGGAGATATTATGTCATAATAGTGTTATCTCTCCTCTCTGCTTACTTCTAGGTAGAAAGTTACATCAGTCGCCTAGGGAGAAAGCCTTAAGTGAAATAAGCTTGAGGATAAATGAACATTCACAAGCCTGTTAACTCACTGTATAAACCTATTAAGGAAATGAGCTTTAATTTCGAGATGAGGGTCATTAGACATTGGCACATGTTATTTTAGTACCAACGCTACTTGGCCTAAACAAGTCCAAAACACGTCATTCTTACAACAATGACCATACTTGCAAAACTTAGTTCAGTTCTGACTAAACACTTGGCAAAATAATGCTCTACGAGAGACTATTAAAAGTATGTACATTACTCTCACATAGGGTAAAGTTGGTAATAAAAGCAAACCTATATTGGCAGGCAGCTGTTTCAACAATTTAATGAGATGACTAGTTTGAAGAGAATCTTCTGAGTAACCTAAGCTCCTTCTATTCCCCCAGAATTGGTGGTAGCAACTGTTTCTCATCGTCTGTAAAGTTATTTTAAACTCCACCAATTCTTGGTTAATAATACAAAGAACAAACTTTATTACCAGTGTCGCTAAGGGAATGACCATTCGTAGTAGTATCCCAGAATTAGAACAGTCATATGATGGCTTGCATGAAGTACTTAAGTTTTGCTTATTAACATGTATCAACTAACTCCTTGTTCTTGACATCTTTCAGTCAAGGCAAACTGAGTACAGCCTTGAAGTCTAATCTAGAAAAAACACATGAAATCAGAACTTCACTGCCCAGGCATTCACTTGTCCAGTATGTCATTCTTGGCAGCAGTTCCAATGACTCCACTAATCATTACAATCCCTCTGCAAGGAGGTATTAACGTTCTTGAATTCTTCAACCCCTTCAACCACACCTTTCCCTAAAACATGGATTCTAACTCCTACATTTTCCACCTCCCATTTTCTACTTTTTATTAATAATACTCGCCTTCCAAAAATAACTTTGATATCTGCTTTCTATACTTAATTTTAAATTCTATATAGAAAAGTTTTAGCCCAGCTGGCATGGCTCAGTGGTTGAGCATCAACCTATGAACCAGGAGGTCACGGCTCAATTCCCAGTCAGGGCACATGCCCACGTTGTGGCTCAACCCCCAGCGTGGGGTGTGCAGAAGGCAGCCGATCAATGATTTTCTCTCATCATTGATGTTTCTATCTCTCTCTCGTCCTTCCTTTCTAAAAGCAATAAAAATATATTTTAAAAAAAGTTTTGAAGGCAGCACTATTCTTACTATCCTCCAAGTTTTTTTTCTTTTTTAAATCAGAAATGATTACAACATGGTAGGGACACTTTAGGCCAAGTGCCTTGCTGAGAAATTCCGTTTTCAGTAACTTAACCATTTTATTTTTACTTTAAACTCCTTACAACTAGAGATAGAATGGCAATGACAAAATAGACAAGCAGGCATATTGATTAAAATAAGAACAGCCTTTATCTTACCTCCTGAGTATTTGCATTTGTGTTTCTGGAATACATAAACTCCTTTCTGGGCTCACTCACAGATTCATTTGTTTTTCTTCTAGAGGGCCGGCTCATCCGGCTCTTTTCTGTAATACTGGGTGGAGTGGAACTACTCACATCTTTAGGGAGCTTTCCAGGTTTTGGAGTTTCTATTGTCTCCAGAAAATGAGTTCCTTCAGAGACAGCATTATATACAGTTGAGGTCACTTCACTAGCACCAACACCATCTTTGATTAAAATATTCCTTCTACTATTGGCATGTTCTGATCGGCGAGATCCTTTCCCCGGGTTGTTTCTAGTGTCTTTACTGGAACTATCAGAGTCAAGGTCTGGGCAAAGAGCTTTCCGATTATTTTTACCGGAAGCAGCATGATTACGGTGAGAGTGATGCTCATGGTCGGAGTGATGCTCATGGTCAGAGTGATGCTCATGGTCGGAGTGATGCTCATGGTCAGAGTGATGCTCATGGTCAGAGTGATGCTCATGGTCATGGTGTAAATGAACTCTTTTAATCTTATCTATGCCTATATTCTGAAGTAACTTTCTGAACCCTTCAACTGACAAAGAATTATTTTCTCCATAGCGATGGAAAAGCTGCTGTAGATGATGTCGCTGGGTGGTAACTGCCAAATCAACATCAATGCCAGATTCCCAGTTTGGAATTTTCTCAGTGGTCTGAGGGAGAGCAGTTGCTGATTCTACTTCATGAAGGAGATTTGTGACTGACAGAGTGAAGGTCAGGATGAAGATTAAGGGTAAACTCCTCGCCATTGCACCTTCCTAGAGAAGACAGAGAAAAGAAATTTTGTCTTCACTTCTATAATAATTTGAATTAAAAAATCTCCTGCTAAACACTGATGTCTAACTCAAACAATCAAGGTCTATAAAACCTCATTTAGTGTGGCCAGTGCAGTGTTAGGTACTGTGAAAATACACAAACAAGTGTCCTAGGCTCTACCCTTGCATTACCAAAACAAGAGAAATAACTGGAGAACTGTTGAGTGTTAAGATTCAGTAATTAGCACTATACAAGCAATAGTAACTCAGACACTGGAGAGATCCATGTGGCCACAACTATATTGGCAACTCCTCACTGTGTTGAGAACAATGATTTAAAACAAAACTTACCTCTACCATCGCCATTTCATAAAACATTATTTTAACATCAAAAGGAGTAGATACAGCAATATCAGAATTATTGACAGTTAAAATTTTTCTTAAACTATATACAAATCAATTTAAGGCTTCTTTCCCCAAGAGCACTCTTCAAAGTCACCCAATTACGCCTCGGGATATGTTCTATGCATCCTCAAGTAGATGTGTAATTAAACCACACAGATGGGATCTTTTTTTTCCTATTCAAAAATGACATCGTTCCAGGTTAGTACATATAGACTGACCCCATGCTTTAGATGACGGCATAATAATTAAGCTCCTTAAGTTAAACTTCATTTGATCACAGATCATCACTCATCCAGACAAAGGTGTTTGGAGATAGAAATTGAGTTGAGCCTTGAAAAGCAGAATTCAGTTAAGCCGAGGAAGGTACAAGTCCATAGATGTGGATAGACTGGTATCTCAGGAACCAGTCAGTCGTCACCAAACTCTGGAGCGAGAGAGCAAGGGCCTGGGGCGACCTAGCTCTACCGCTTTCGGCTGCTTCTCCTTGCACCAGGAAAAGCGGGCAGTACCCATGTCCAGGGTGACTGGGGAAACCACATGAACGGTTACATGGGAGCGCATGTTCCCAAACAATGTCGGCGGTGTTGTACAGCTGCTGATCAAGCCGGGAGCAGTGAAAATGGAAGTACCTAAGGACCATAGGGATAGGCTCCTGAAAGAACAATCTTTCGGACCTGAAGTTTTAATAGGCAAACGAGAACCATTAAGAAATCATTCGCAGGCAAGGAGCGGGGTGGGTTGGGACAAGCACAGACAGAAGCGCTCGGGGGCAACTCCGCGCCTTTCTCCCGCGAGGATGCTGAAGGCGACCGAGGACCCGCGGGCGGACCTTCTTCCCTGCAAGTCCGCGAGTGTTGTCGGAAAAAAGCATAAAGAAAGGGCCGGGAGAGAGGCCAGTGGAGAAAAAGGGAAAGAGGGCAGATCACTATTTCCAAGGGTTTTTTATTGTTAATACACGTCCCTACCTTCGAGTAGGAGATTAATAATACTGTTTCCCCAGAAAGTCCTCCGTTGGACTCCTAAGCCCATCTGGGCATCCTACACTGGGAAGTCCGACCCTCGCGGCCTGAGGGGCTCCCCTTTCTGCAGCCCCCGCCCGAACCTGCGGGACTCACCTCTCCGCGGCCTCGCAGTTCCACGTTCCGGCCCCGCGTGCAGGTTCAGTTCCCCACAAGCGGTCCGGAGGGCTCGGAACCGGCCCGTGCTTCTCTCTCTGTCTCGAAACCTCTACAGGGCACGGGGAAGCGGCAAGCTCATCGGCCCGGACGCCCCTCGG